>NC_138655.1:66618030-67180530 GCF_964273445.1 Streptopelia decaocto
GGTTCCAACTGCAGCCTCTATTTGCTCTGCCGCATTCATTCGTTATGGTTTGGTTTTGTTTTTTTTTTTAATAAAAGAATTAACTGAGAGTGTTTCTTCCTTCTCTTCCTTCTCTCAGACACCATGTTGACTTTTTCCAATATCTATTATACAAAAACAGGCACTATACTAATAAACTTGAGCTTACATTCCCATGCTCTCTACCTTCCAAGACAAATATACAGACACGATAGGTACAGTGCATCTATAATTGAATTAGCCCAGGAAGCAATTTGCCCACATGGTACACTTGTAATATTCTTCCCAGAATAAATTTTTAACCATTTGATAATTAGCTTAACCATACCTGTGACAACGAGTAAATTGTAAAACACCAGAACACTATCTTAATTATCCTTTCTAAAGAGACCAAGCAATAATTTGCTTAATCGCAACGAGGGATGAAATAATGTGAGTAATTAAGTAAGAAAGTATTCCCACATGATTATACACTTTTGTAATAATGTAAGGAAAAAAAATGAAGATGAGGCATTAAAAACATATACCATATGATTTCACATAGGAAATATGAAAACAGAAACAGAACTGCTGATTACAAAAAATTACAAAAATATCAAATGGTCCAGGTAAACATTAAACCAGTTTTTAGTTACATTTCTTCTCTAGTCCTCACCTCTTTCAATCCTGTAGTTCTATAAACTTTCACTGCAAAATTAAAACAAATGATTTTTTTTCCCCTAACATGAAATACAGGCGGTTGTCCTTGTATTTCACCACAGAAAGCAGAGATGATCTTTCCTAGTTTTCCATGTAATTTCAAGAAATCTGATCATTGCCTATTGCATGCAACTGTAAATACTTGATAAAAAGATGTGTTCATTCATTTTTTTTTCCTAAAATTAAAGCTACTGCCTACTCTCCTTATCAACTTAAAATTCAGAAAACAAATTTTCACATTCAATTAATCTTACACTCCTTGATTAACGTAAAAATAATATTTACCTTCACATATCCATTGCATATTATACTGCTGCGTGAATGTAAAATGTGTCTCAAATCTGAAAATTAAATATTAGATACTACCTACAGCAATGTATTAAGCATGATTGGCTTAGGAAATGCCAATGAATATGTGACAGAAATTATATGAGCCTACTGTATTTGTTCCTTGAGTTTTTTTCTCCTGTATTTTTATTGTGAGGAGTAACAGATGAAAAATATAAGTGTTTGCTAATAGGATTCACATCTTATTATTGGTGCTGATTTGCAGTTTTCCTTAACTCGCCATGATTACTTTTTTAGAAGCTTTCACTTTTCCCCAGCTGATCCTCGTCTTGTTAGGCAGCATTAATGACACTTCAGTCATTGTGGCTTTCAAGCAGAGCCCTTCCAGAGTGAACAGAGAGTTGACATTTCCTGACATTTTCCCAACTAATTACAGGACAAATAATTAAGCATGTTCTCGTATGTAACAAATGAAGGCAAAAGCCGTCTGTCAGCGGTGTTGATTGATGACACTCTGGGAGACTTTATCTGATGGGTCCTGCCATGCGGTAGAGGGGAAGCAAATTTATTAGAATGAACAATGCAAATTCTGAGTCATCTCATCCAGTTATGCGCCAAAGCAATATCCATGTCAAGGTGAATGTGACAATGAAAGCAAAATATTTGCATTTTGTGGAGCAGGTTGAAGGGGAAATCAGAGCGAGAAGATGACAGGCCTAATTATTTTGGCTCATACAGGCTAGGACAGCTGTTTCTGGTGTCCTGAACAAGGCTGTCACACAGGTAACTAAATAGGTCTGCATATAAGTCTGTATCCAACACTGTACGGAGATGTCTACCACTAATGACCAACGCTAATGTTACTGCCATCCCTGAAAAACAGTAAATGTGTCACAGTGCACCTTCTGCATGGCAGTCAACATTTCGCTACATAATTACTTGTTAGTGAATTAATTCCTATCTGTCAGTATCTATGCCAGTGTCATTTTTAGACCATTACGAAATTATGCCATCACTATAGCAACTGCAAGCACAGTTAAAAGGCAAAACAGTTCAGATACTCAAGAAAAGTGCCTAGTTAGGCAGAAGACTAATAATGTAAAATTCAAATTGTGATGTTGCTGTCTGCCATCCTAATTTTCTTTATCTTGATTATGCGTTTGATCATTGATCATTAAACAATAATTTAAGGTTTCCAATTTCAATCCATGATTAATATTTAATATAATTAAAACCTCAGCCACAACAGCATCTTTCCTATAAACAGACACACACAGTGCTGTCATTGCAATTAATTAGGAGCTAAAAAGTGACATGCTCAAAAATAAATCCTAATATCAGAATTTACATGTAAATAAGAATAACTGATGGCATTGGGATGTTCTTTTCTCCCTGCTTCCTTTGTGGATTGTAAACAATGTCAATCTTAAAATCCTGTATCCAGACAAATTTCTTATTTGTTTATTTATTTCTTACATGCACTCCACTTATGTATGGAAATTCAGGACCCATCTTACCATTATCATCATCACTTAAGGATGTGAAGATGCCATCTTATTCACAGAAAGATATCCACAGGCTTAAGACAAATTGCATATATTAAGCTGTCTAAAATCTTTCAGACTGTTGAGATTTCTAATGACACATAGAAAAAAGATTTGCTGATATCTACAACTACCTCAAATGTGTATGAGTTTAAGTTAAATCCACATATGAAGAAAGCATTTCTTCATTTGTATCCTCTTTCATATAAATGTTAGAAGAAAGGAAATCAAATTCTTCCAGAAACTTTCAGCACATATTCATCATGTCAATCTATGCAACGTGGTGGCTTTTGTTAGAGTGCAAATATTACAATGGTGCATTTGAAATGATGTATGACAACAATACGGTGGCCTCGGCTACTCTGACTCCCTGGAAAGAGAATGTAGAGAAATAATATGAAATTCAGGAATTGAATAAGAGGCCAAATGTGCAGGCGAGTTTTGTTTTTTATTTTAAGAAAAGAAGAAAAAAAGTACACCTAATTATTCCACTTTCTTTCCAATTATAATGTATGGCACTTCAGTTATCTTTTTGGTTAACAGGTTTGAAATAGCTCCCTTGCTTTAAAAATATATATATAGTTGTAAAAGCTCTTTTTCTTTGAATGTAGCCACTGTCTGCAGAAATGACATTTTAAGAAAGCAAATATCTATTGCTTTCTGTCTTTCTTAACATAGATATTGTCTTCATTACTATGGCATGTGTTTCTAGCAAGAAAATAAAATTAAAACTGAGTCAATCACATGAAATCAAGGGGAATCTTTGCCAGACAAAAAACACGTGATGATGTTAATACAGATGTATAGATCATTAAGGCTGTACGCTTAAGTTACCTGACAAATAAATGCTTGCTCTGGACTAAAAGAAAGACCCTTTCACAATATGAAAAAGATCATTACTGTGTCTTGCCACATTAAGGTCTTTCTTTCACAGTCAGTCATCCTTCCTTCCAACTCTCTTAAGTTCACACAGACCATTAGCATGATGGAAGCAGATAAACTTTGCAAGAGTGTCTAACTGCAGTATTGTCCTGAGATAGACCACTGCTCTGAAAGTGATGGAAAGATTTAATTTCTGTTCTGCTTAACAAGGTTATAAGAGTTCGGTTCTTGGTTAACACTGACCACTAAATGGATAGGAATCAATAGTTCCTCACTAATGTCACCATAAGGCAACTCCTTTATTGACCTTTCCATTAACACTAAGCAGCTGAAATGCAAAAAAAAATAAATAGGCCAATCATTATAATTTTGAACACCCACCAAATCAAGTGCTTCACTGGGGTTTCAGTGTTCCTGTGCCAGTTCTGTCATTTGTCTACCTGCATTCTTTCATGACCCATCAGATTTTAAAAAACCTCACTTAAGATTTATTTGGTGACCATGTGTAATTAGTGTGCTTAGCCCACAAACTTTTTATATATCACAGTTACTCAGAAACACTTTTCAGAGAAGTAAACAATTAATTACTTGATAAGGATGACATACAAATTTGATACAAAGAGCCAATGGGAGAGTTTCTGTCTAATGATCCCAGTCAATCTAATTAATGCATTCTGCGACATTACGTTTTAAGAAGTGACCATTGTGTAATACACTTTGAAATATGCACAAGCTAATGGGATAAGATACAAAAATTATTATGCTGACAGTAAATCATATTACATTCCTAATAAGCATTAACTAGATAACTAGGTCAAAGCAGTATTATCTTAATTGATTTTTCAAAAGAAACCTGACAGAAAAATGTCAATGCTCGAATATTTCTTCATGCATCATTAAAACAAGATTGGCTTTTAACAAAAGAAGAATCCTTCACAGAATTGATTCTTGCTTCAGGCTGCCTGCAAGTAAGTGTATTACATAAAAATCTATACAGGATATTAAAACAACACCACTCTGCAAGACAGTTACAATTAAAAGCTGACACCCCCCACCATGTGTCTACTACAGTAGCTTGCCAGTAAATGTATTTAAAGTCTTCAGACTCAGTACAAACCATATATGAAAATCACTCAGTTTTACTATTTGAGTGGGGAACAAAATAAAAATCCCACAATAATCAGAGGTTCTAATTAAATCAGTACATTAATAACTCACCCATTTAATAACTATATTAGCAACTAAATAAACATGCAAGAAAACAGGGAAAAGTATACTACCTTGGAGCTAAAACCATGAATGCAAGCTCTGCATCTAACATAATGAACATTTCAGTGTGGAGAGCGATCATCATTCTGACATCAGAAATTTCCAATAATGATTGTGAGGTAAAATGCAATATGCAGAACAAATAATACATAATACCAGCAATAGTACAGTGCTGTATAGGTTCACACAATAGATCTTGTTGCAGATGCACATATAGATTGATCAGAGAATGATTGGCTGATCCATCTAAATATGAGTAGCTCATAAACCTTAAAGTGATGAATTGTAGTACATTTGTGGCTCGGTAGTACATAAGACATTCATTTTGTCTAAATAATCACTGTTCATTTGTTCAGATTGTTTAGTTTGTGAAGTTATAAACAGAAAATGCACATACAAATTTTTCATGTTTTTTAATGTATTTTAAACAAGAATTTTCTTAGAAATATGTAATATTGTTACCGCTTATTCAGTGCAAAATAACTTGAGTGGACTGCCTATTTCCTTAGACTAAACTCAAATGTAGTTCAGTGTCACTGTTCAACAAGTATCAAGAAAGCAATTCTGCAGTCTTGCATTGTTATTTTGTTGACTATACTGCAGATCAGTCCTTCTCCAATTTCTTTAGATACACAATCATTTTCTTCATTTCTTCTAAAGAGCACTTTGCTCTCATATCATATGCTTAGATAATACTGTATGGATAGCATTTTGGTTTGATATTCTTTAACCATGTTTTAAACTTTTCTTAGCATCCATGCCTGGCTTTTAGCAGTCCGCAGGATTTAGTTGTGTCAATGCATTTCATTAATGGTTTACCTCCTGTCTCTTCCAGATCATTATTGAAGATGTTAAATAAAATTAGGTTTACAAAAATTGCTATTGTAACCTTCTCAAACCCTTCCCCAGAAAGATACACTAATTTTTGCCATTCTTCTATTTTTTTGTGACCTGAGTTTTCAAAAGTACTCTTCCCTGGCCTACTTCTTATTATTTATTTTTCCAATCAAGATTTAATGAAACAGTACTGAAAACTGTAATAAAATTCCTTTGTTTTTAATATGTATTATTTCCATTACAGCTTATTTAATAATGTTGGTTTTAGAAAGCAAAATTTAGCTTATTTTTATGACCATCTATTTCTTAAGAAGGAAGACTTAAATAAGAAGGGGAGAGGAGAACCATTTTAAATAGTCATTACTTGAGAAAGATCTTAATAAGGATGAATAAAGAACATGATCAGAATTTATTTTCTATGATTAATTTATGTCTTCTATATGTAGTATCCAAAGCATAAATCAATAACTTGGATGGATCAATAACTAGATAAATGTTATGAGCAGATGTTCCTTTCTGAGGCATTATTGAAATTTGCTTCATTTTACTAAAAAAAAAAAAAAAAGAAAAAAGAAAAAAAAAAGAAAAAAAAAAGAGAAACAAACACCAAACATAACACTCTCAAAATAAATCAGTTTGAACTAGTCAGTTTGGAATTAATTAATAAATCAGTTTGAACACTCAGTTTGGAATTAATTTAATATCTTTTTAGTTACGCAAAAACAGTGTATATAGTCTTAAATATTTGTCTAGACTCCATTTTCAAGCATTAAGAGAAAGATATATATAGGAGGTTATTCCATCCTGAGACAGTTGCCTAAAACTGGTAGAATGACTCAATTACTGACATCTCTCTCTCCCAGCTGATTAGAGTAGGAACCCCATCCTGAACATTTAAGCAACTGAAGATGGTTGAGATTAATTTCTTCCTTCATGTGGATATGTTTTCTCTTACCAAATGATGATACAAAAAGCTATTGTAGAGAACAGTGATGACACTTTCACTCATATACATGGTTTCAAGAGGACTATGTCACACAGTCAGATGACCAACGCAAATCCCAACAAGACCTTTGTCTTAATTAGGATGCTGGAAACAGATGAGCTCTAGTGCTGCCTAGGTGCTGCTGGCCACCTTTGCCACAAGGACATTTTGCTGGCTCATATTCCACTAGGTGTCCACTAGATCTTTTCTGCAAAGCTTCTTTCCAGATGGTCAGTCCTCAGTCTGTACATTTGGTGTTTCTTCCTCTGAGAATGGGACTTGTCGTTCCCTTTGCTAAACTTCAGAAAATGCCTGTCAGCCCAGTTCTCCAGCTTGTCAAGGCCCTTCTGAATGACAGTGCAACTATCTGGTGTATCATCCATTACTTACAACTTTTTATCATCTGTAAACTTGCACTCTGTCCTGTCACTGAGGTCATTAACAAAGACATTACATAGTACTGGCCATGGTATTGATCCCTTGGGTACAACACTAGTGACTGGCCTTTTCAATCCACCTCATCATTCAGTTTGTCAACAAGGATAGTATGAGACACGTTTTTGAAAACCTGGATAAAGCCAAGATAAAACCATCTGCTGATCATTTCTTGTCCACTGAGTGAATAAGTCAATTGTAGAAGGCCGTCGGGTTGGTCAGGCATGATTTCCTCTTTGACAGCTTATGCTGACTGTTTCTAATCATCTCTTTGTCCTTCATATCTTTGGAAATTGTTCCCAAAGTTATTTGTTCTGTCACCTTCCCAGGCCTGTAGTTTTCTAGTCCTTCTTGCTCTTCTTGGCATTCACTTTCTTCCTGTCCTCCTCCGCTTGCCATGACCTTCCAAAGATAATTGAGCTAGATTTTCAATGACATTGGCCAGCTCTTCAACAGACTTGGGTACATTTCATCAAGGCCCATGGACTTGTGTATGTCCCATGGTTTAAATTTTCCCTAAGTATATCTTCCTTTACTGATGTGTAAATCTACATTGCTCCAGACTTTGCCACTGATCTCAGGGATCCAAAATTCCTGAGGCAAGGCTTAAGAAAGAAAATTGAACCAAGGAAATCAGGGACTCCATCAGCCTTTTCCTTCTTGTCATGAAGTTCCCTGTCCATCCAGCACCAGGGTTGTATTTTCCCCAGTCTTGCCTTATTACTGATGGACCTGTGGAAGCCCTTCTTGTTGCATTTAGAGATCTCTCAAAATCCAGCTCTAGATAGGCTCTGGCTTTTCTAATCTCATCCCTGTGTTTTTGCACTCCTCTCTATACTTCTACTGGGTGACCCGATCCTGCTTCCATCTTTGTATCCTTTCTTTTCTGTCTGAGCTTTCTTCAGGAGATCCTTTTTCATTCAAGCATGCTGTCTGCCACCTTTGCTTGTTCTCCTAAACATGGGTAAGGAAAAGCATAGAGGACGAGAGACAAATTCTCTGGTCAAGTATACAAAATGCTTGCCAGATATGGTGTTGTAGTAGGATTTACACCTGCTATTTAAACCTTCTACATGCTGCAATATCCCTCCCCAGCCAACTAATTCTGAAACTATGTTTATGGACAATGTGGGTTATTTTCTTGGCAGGTGATGAGGGAAGACAAGGATATTTCCAGATGTCATTAATAAGTGACATTTTATTCAGGTGGCTGAACAAGGGAACTTTTAAAATCTTGGGTTTAGTAACTTGGGATTTTGCCATCCTCTGATGGGGTGTAATTTTTCTGTGCTGTGAATCTGTTAGAAGATATTTGGTTTTGTTTTTGTTTTTTTTTTTTTTTCAGATAATCTTTGATCTAAAAATATTTGAAGCTGAAATTTGCCAGTCTTGGTAGTCTACCACAAAAATATACTTTTTGTGATCTCTGTGAAAATATACTTTAGATAAGAAACATACTTCTGAACATCTCTTCTTAACTTCCCAGTGTCAGAGTTTCTCAGGTTATCTGTTCTAGTCATGTTGCATCATGAAGAGGCTGAGGCTGTGAACGGCTTTCACTGTAATTATTCACCCTGACATCAAGGCATCAAAATCATAAAAGGGAAGTCCACAAGGAAAATAATAATTGAATATTCAGAAAAGGGTAAATGGAGTTAAGTAAATAAGACCCACGGCTACATATTCAGTGCTGTTAAATCTCAGCATTTCCTGAATGCCTATCCTACTTTCTCACCCATTTCATTGTGGTCCTGCTGTGGAATGAATGATGCTCCCTAAGGCTGAGATGGGAAGAAGGATGTTGAAGAACTGGAACTGCAGAAGAAGCAGTCAAAGGCAAATAGAATACTGGTTAGGAGGTAGCTGCTAGATTCAGACCAGCAGAACCTATTAGTGACATTCTTGGAATTTTAGAAGAATCTGGAAACTCAGCATAATAAACTTCTAATGATAAAGTGCCAGAAATCACCTTGATCCATGAGTATATAAGACTAAGTAACAGCATAGCAAATAGATTGGGCAGTAAAAGTTAAAAAGTTGAAAATACCTGTTTACCACAGGAAAAAGTAATTCTTGGGGTCATTCTTGTTTTTTCTTTTTTGTTGAAAAGATTTTTTTCTTAAACTTTCAGGACTGGTAGTCAAACAAAAATGTAACACTGAGTTTTATTTTATTTCAGTCAATATTAGTTGAGCCTCCTCTAGGCATTACTGATACATTCTTAGAGGAAATAAAGAGATTGATGCAACTTTCAGTAGTGTTCATCTAGCTGTTGAATACAGTGTTTAGAAAGCATATTAAAAACTGAGTTTTAGTTACAACTGTATTAATGTTATAGTGCAAAAGAACAGGGAAAAAGGTGTGCTCAAATGTTAATGCTTGAGATAAAGGTAAATGTAGAGGGTAAATTTTGGCTTGCTCTCTGAGTCGCAGGAGCCTGGTCTTTCTTTATAAAACACATAGAGACATTGCACAGGCCTGTGACTATGACCTTTTTATATGCTTTAAAGAGGAACAAAATGATTGGTAACATTTCTGTTTTAGGTTTGTACAGTAATGTCCCAACAAGATGTACAGGACAGTTTTTACTGTGGTTCAAGACAACACTGTTTTTGCCTAGAGGCTGAAACAGAGTTTATAGTGTTCAACCTTGGCTCCTACTTCTGAAAATCTTTGTCAAAATCAATACTTTAAATACAGTGAAACTACAGAGCAAAATATCCCCCATGCCTTGGCATTACTTAGCACACAAGAAATCGACAAACATGGAGATGTTTTTCACCTGAGCTCATGATCCTCTATTTTCTCTGCAGCAGAAACTTGGTGTAATCTATCATTACATTATTAAAATATATTTAATTTAAAATAATAAAAAACCCTACTCATAACAGCTTACATTCATAGTTCTGTCCCCTGAGAGAAAGTAGACAGACAATGAAGCAGAATAATGGATTCTGAAGTTTTATCCAAGTAAACTGAACCAACAAAATGGTTGATCACTTCGAGACAGGATCTTAACCACTGACCTCTCTGCAGGTTTCCTACAGCAACCAATATTTTCCTAGGCAAATGTTAGAGTTTAAATACTTTACTTACAGTCCTGCTTTTAGTGTTACTGCTCTAAATAATATATGTACGCCTTTAGTTTTCTGTGCTGCTTGACTACAATAGCTGGGGAAAACCAAAGTTTAAAAAAAAAAAAAAAATCCCACCAAAGACAGAAATGGAAAGACTGACATATCCTCTGAAATACAAGCATCATTCCATTTCACTAACCATCTGTGCTACACTATAGTGATTTTCTGTTTGGCCAAAATCAGTTGGGATTTTGGAGTGAGCTGGACCATTCTGGGGCAACAGCAGCTGTCTTATGTGGCCTACCCTTCTGATAACCATACCATAATTACAACTGCTTCTTGAACAATTCAATTTCTGCCCCTTTACTTCTTGCATAATGAGGTAGTCTTAAGTGCAAAGGGAAGCCAGTCAACATGGGAAGCCCATTTGTTAAGAAAAGACGTGCCACAGAATACATATATATAGAGAGAGAGTATATATGTGTGTGTATATATGCTAGCTATACAAAGTCAAAATATCCATAGAAATCCCAGGCCATTTGGAATTCAATGCTATTTTAAAACCAACCTAAATCATGCTTTTTTTTTTTTAATGGGAAACCCAAAATTAGGTGGATATTTTTTGTTTTTCTCCCCACTATTTCTTCCCCCACTTTTCAGAACTAAACCTTACGAAATAAGCAAGGCAAAGGTTCCCTTTCTCTGCTTCTGACTCCCTCCATTTTCTTGCTTTTCTCTGTTTTCTCTGTGACTTCTACCTTCTTCAGCCTCAGAAAACTGAGTAATACAGCAAAAATAACGCCAACAACTTCACTACTCTTTGTTTATCTTTTCAAACCTGGACCAATGTTAAGAAAATACAGGATGATGTAGGGGTGGGTGTGTGTACACACATAAATTTCTTGAAATGTCATTTAGTTGTCTTGGGATGCAGCACATGATGCATGGGAAGAAACATCAGGCACTGCATTTGTTTAACCTAGAAAAGAGAATGTTAATAAGGGAAGATCATATCGAGGTATTGCATCTCCTTAAGTAGGAAGTACAAAATTTATGGGAAAGACAGAGACAGAGCCTTGTCTGAGATCCACCTCAAAAGGACAAGAGGCAACAGTTGAAGTGTTAACACATGAAGTTCTAGTTAGTGCAAGGAACAAACGCTTCACAGTGATGGTAGTTTACTACTGGAAGAAGCTGCTGAGAGTCGATGTGGAACCCCCATCCTTCTCACCCAAGGTTCAGACAAGACCCTGAGCAACCTTATTCAAATTTGAAACTGACCCTACTTGGAGTAGGAGGCTGGAAGAGAAGTTCCTGGTCTGGAAAATGTTGCAGCTTTCACTAAAGTAATTCTTAAAACAAAACAAAACAAAAACAAAAACAAAACAAAAACAAAACACAACAAAAACCCCACCAAACCCTAAACAAATCTGTTACCTTATATCCCTAAACCCTCAACCACCACCCCTGCCCATTAAAAAAAAAAAAAAAAAAAAAAGTGTTTCACAGAAAATACAGAAGGAAAAAAATTAGACCTACCTGAGACGTAATACTATATAATATATAGTATTTATATAAGTAGACTTTCCAAAATTTGGGTTCAACAAAATCCTAATTTATGAAAAGGTATCAGCTGTTACACTGATCTTTTCCTTTAGTATATTGTTTTTTTCACTTTCCACGCTAAGACTACACTTCGAATTCTATAATGTCTACAGCTGACTTCAAGTAGGTAGTAATTTGAGGCTTCAGCTTTCTTTTAAAGATGTATTTCAATCGGTGATCTACTGAGAAATCTGTTTCTACTGAGATACAATCTCATTGATTTATCTGTTTGGTATCCAATTCATGAAAAGCTGTGTAGTTGAAAAAAAACCCTGTGAAGAGGATTTTTTGTTTGTTTGGTAGGTGTTTTCTTAATTTTGTTTTTTGTTTGTTTGGGGTTTTTTTGGCTTTTTTGTTGGTTGGTTGGTTGGTTGGTTGGCTGGTTAGGTGGTTGATTGGTTTGGTTTTGGTTTGGTTTGGGGTTTGGGTTTGTTTTATAACCACCGTGTCTTTTATTCCTTGTTTATGTAGAACTCCAATTAGTTGTAACAGATGATTTAAATCTATAGGAGTGACAGGATCAGGAGGAACGTTTCCTAATAGCAGCTATTTAACATTTCATTGATGTTTAAATGTGTAACATCTCCTTCATAAGGACAATCAGATACCAGTGAATATACCTATAATGTATTTTTGGAACATAGTGATACCCATTAAATTCAGACTATACACAAACAGCTTTGCCCGAATTGCACCAATTGGACAGTTCAGAAAGTATCCTCTAACTTCCAGATGAGCCTTCCTATAAAAAGATCTGTTTTAACTATAATCATCTCTGAAGTTTAAAAGCAAACAGTATGGCTCCAGAGCCAACATGCTACTGTCATGGCTTATCATTTAGTGGATTTGCAAATGCACACACACAAACAAACACACACATATAAATATTTTTGTAAATTTAGTGCATGTGCACCAGTACAAAAGTAATATTGTACCCAGAAGTCTAAGTCAAGAGATGGAGCAGGATTTGAAACTTTGCTGTTTACATGTTTCATTTTACTGCACTGTGCCAGTTTCAAATAACTTTGGTTTTGCTTTCAGACCTATGCAACCCTTGCTATGATGCAGAGAACCAAAGGCAAAAAGCAAACAGAAAATTATTTGCCACTGCAAAGGCAAGAAACTACTGAAAATTATAAAATTATAGGTCTCAAAAATAAGCAACCAATATATATGTTGATACTTTGAATTCCTTAATAGGAAGTAAAACAAAGAACACAACTGGTATGGAAATTAGGGATTCTACAAAGATAAAAATTTAGATAGATTCAAACTACACCTTGTCTGGCTTGTTAATTGTGTTTTACACTATAAATACACTCAAGTGAACAAAACTAGAAATATACTTCAACAATCTGAGTTAATACTAAATAAATTATTATTAGTTAATCTAAAAGCATAATGGTTTCATAAATATTTCCAAAGTGAATGCCTATTTAAACAGTTCTCTATTTATGTTATTTAATATGCAAGAAACTACTTAATTTAAAAATTCCTACACCAAATAACTCCATATAATCAGACTGATTTGTTGCAGTGGCAAGTTACAATTTAATCTGTATTCAGTTTTAACCTAATCCACAGTAGCTTCTATATACATATTAAAGATGATGCAGATGATATTAAAGATAATGCAGTACCAAATAATGGCAAAACTCATCTCTTAGGTATAAAATTCCTAAATATAACCATGTTCAAAATGTTCAAAAAAGTAATATATTTATAAATGGAAAATAAGCATCTGTTTTTACAACTTTTAAGTGTGAAAACATGCTGATTTAACTTTTTTTTTCCTTGTCAAATAAATTATAACTATTAGAAAAAAACAAGAAAACGCTGGTTTCTTGAGGGTTTTCTTAGAGGAGGGTGTTTCAAAGATATCTTGTTTTACAAATAGTATAGCAAAACAATAATAATGAATCACAATAAAACTGTTTATGTCTTTCATTTGCTACCTCCTTACAAACTCATTTAGTATTGATGTAATAATATATTTGCAATAAATGGCAAGGAATTCCTAACATTAAACAAAATATTACACTCAAATCCATTTATGTTACATCAAATCATAATATAGAACAGCACAAACCTTGTTCCAGAATCATCTGCAGTGAAAGAAGACCTTGACAATAGCAGAACAAAAGTGACTTCACTGTGTAAAATAGAAATCTGGATACCAGCAAGTAGGAATGATCAAGTATTCTTCAGTAAAACTTTATTGTGAGAAAAAGCTCATTTGCCCAAACTAAAACTTATCTCTAGAGTATTTCTGAAAACATCTTCATTAAGCAGTGTTTTTTTAGGTCCAGGAGAGGACACCTTGTTAGAAACAGAGCCTACAATCCTCTGACTACAGGGAATCCATCACTCCCAAACTGAGAGAGGTAGCTTCTGTCAGGCAAACCTAGGATTTGAAAATTAAGATCCCAAGCTCCTCTATGCATAACCCAAACCTGCATCTGCCAGGAGAACTCTCATATTTTTGCCCAGGCACTCCTAAGGTGTGCCAAACACCTCTGGCACCCATGACTTGTGCATGCAAAACGAGTTGTATGCAGCCAGAATGTGTTGGGCATTTTGCACATGCATACAAGTATTCATTGGAAGATTGACAGCATCACTTTCTCCAGGACTTCTGTGTGTCCTGACTGCATGGGTCCATACACAGGTGGCATAAGGAGGATGCACATGGAAATGCAGACCTATGATAGACGCAACTGTGAGCTATTCTAAGTTCTTAAGGTTTTAAGATTATCACAGCATGGTATGTGGACAATTGTCATTGTCAATAGGCTCCAGCAAACAGCCTTCTAGCCAGCCTTACTGGTTAACAACATTGGCTATTTGTGTCCATTAATACTTTTGGGCTTGGTGCCTGGAAGGCAGAAATACGCTCCTTCAGACATTTAATGAAGACCTTGTTACTTTCCCTTATAAATGATGATTGTTGTATATCCAGGGACCTTGCAGTTGTTGTAGGACATGCAAAAGGGTTTTTTCCTTCTTAATCCTAGCAGTTGTCTCCAGGAGACAATCTGGTAATCAGCCCATATCTTGAGAATGAATACATTAGTCCAAATGAACAGACTTTTGTTTATGAAATTTAAAATATTAAAAGGAAAAAAGTTAAGTATCGACTTTACCATTTTTTTTTCTTTATGGATTGCGAATACCGGGGGTTTATAATGGAAAAAATATGCATCTTTTGTTAATGTCTCATTGAAAACAGCTAGACTGCATCTAAAGGCAGATTGGCCTATATAAATTTCAGATGGTCCATTTAAAGATTAATGTTATGAATTTTCCATGACTTCAGAGCACTGAGTATCAAGGTGTCCTGTATTCATTGCTCACTCATTTATTTCTGGTGTAAGTATGTAAACAAGAATGTGACTAGTGGTAAAAACAAGAAAAATGTGTGTGAGAATAGTTCAATTTCCACTATTCCTCTGCAGCGCTTCTTAGGAGGCCCAAGTCCCTTCTGTTTCTGAGATTTTTAACAATTTGAGTACTAAATGAACAAGCTGAATTTAGTGTAGTTATACCATGAGAAAAAATAGCCTTATCTCATGGGGGAGCAGCAGAATATTGTGCAAAGACCATTCCCCTGACATCAACTGTGTTTGGCAGATGGTGCTGTCAGTTCAGGTCTGTGTTTATTCTGTCATGCATGTGGTAGCATATTTTAAAATGTACAATCTCATGTATTATCTATGGGTTAAAAGCATGCAACACAAGCGGGACTATATCACAGGAGTTAAACTTCTGTAAACAACTAGCAGCGGTTGTGTAAATGCTATTTTCTTGACATAAATAACAGAAACATATGGCCAGAGACAGGAAGTGGGTGATACCTGGATAGATTGATATCCTGCTAGACAAGTGGCTGTATTTATGACATGATTCTGCCTGACAGTGAAAGAGGAGGGGAGGAGAGCTAATGACTTTTTCATGAACTCTCTGACAACACACATTTGACCACTGAATAGCTTTGCTCAACAATCTGATTCTCTGCATTGTTGTTAAATATGTTCAATGAAGATGAAGAAAATATTGGGGTCAGAAGTAGAAGGCAAAACTCTTATTTCCCATTTTCTTCAGGCAACTTATGTTGAAATAACATTGTCACTCTAACAGTTTAGTACCCACATGATTTCCAAACACTAGTCCTTTACTGGAGAATACAAGTCATGGGGCAGTATTGTCCCATTGTAAATATTCTACTCCTGTTAAGGCATGAACTTTAAAGTAAGAGGTTTAATACCACAGCACTTATTTTATAATCCTACTTCCTTCCTATTTCCTGATAAAAATCCCGGCTACAATAAGTTTAAGCCCTTCAGCATACAAATTACCATCTTCTCATATTTGAAAGTAACTTATTGAGCATTACTGTATCATAGGAAACATAACTTCATACATTTTCAGATTCTACCTTTTACTATGTGTGACTCCTCCACAACACAACAGAACAACAAAATGTAATGCTTCTTGTGCCTGAACAATTCTGTTCTCAAAATCTTTCAGTTTACAAAAAACACACAACACTTTCTGACAACTGGATGAGATTTCTTCCATCCAGTCAGAAATGTGGACCAAACTAGGTTTTCTGGCACATCTGCATAACTGCTCTTCTGTCTTAATTCTGCCATCAGCAATAAAGATTCTGTTGTCTTACTTTCAGCAGGGCTCTGTGTCTACAGTCTACCATAACTACCTGAAGTGTATGCTAATGTTTTTAAGTGATGCTCATGGGGTACTAGAATCTCCTTTAGATTTCTCTTTTGGTTGTAATGAGTTTGCAAGGACAATTTAGGGTCACATCAAATTCCAATTTTGTGACTAAAGATGATGTATTATTCTCTAGTAAATCTAAGAAAGACAGGTACTTGAACATTGCCCTCTCAGTCTCACCTATATCTAGCTAAAATAGAAAAATGTCAAAGGATAATATACATAAACAGAAAAGTTCACTTGTGGTGAAAAAATTAGCAGGCTTGGTTCTTAAGCAAGAAAATGCAGAAGGAAACTATCTCCAGGAATAAATCTACTCTGGCAAAGCAATTTAAAAAAAAGACTGCTTCCAGAATTCACATTGAACTTGCAGAGCATGAAAAGGAAGCTATTGAAATCCTGGTGTCCTGGAGCCAAATCCTATAACCTTTAAGGTAAACTATTATTAAATGAAGCAAAATAGGGCCCAGCATGTCTGAGGTTCAATCCACCCTTTTCATCCGATCCAGAATATTACGACCATCTGGAATACTAACTCGTCTTTTCCTGTGTTTCTGTGCCTGGGTCTGATGAGCTCTGTCTCACAGGGACCGCAGAGGGAAGCATTCCTATTTTTTACAGTACCCTGGCTGTTAAAATACAGACCCACTACGTGGGAGGCCACAGCTCGAATTCTTACTTTGTTTCAGCCAGCCTCAGTTCACATTTCCTATGCCTTTGTGAAGTGCTTCATCAACAACAAATAGTGTATTCCAGGGAGTCCACATGTTTGTCATATCCTCCTTTTGCCTCTGTTCCACTATGCTCACCATCATTAAACATCCACTGGTGTGGGAAATCAAGATCCAATGGTAGGATTCCTACAAGCAATAAGCTATGCCTTTAGCCATGTTACAATACATATTTAATTACTTATATAGAATGTAATTATCAAGAAAACACTTTTGGCCAATCCTCTCCATTGCCTTTTGGATCCTGACATTCAACTGAAACACGGGAAAGTAACGAACTGTCTGATCGTTAGCACCAAGAGCTGAGGCAAGCATCCTAGGTTTGTATGCAGCATTTCCAAAGGGCCAGCGGCCAAGCCTTTGACCCAGTAAGACATTTATTTTTTTCTATGCACTCTTAATGTGGCTTTTGTGAAGCAGAAGAAAAAGAAACTGCCCAGACTTTCTAGACAGCAAGTGAAAATGTACCACAAAGAACAGGAGGACCCCTACATGAGGTTACACACCTAGGCTCCCTGTTATGTCAGCCCTTAAAATCTATACCCCAGGAGCTAGAAATTAGGTATGTTCCTCAACTATGATTTCCAGCACCGAGATATGTTTGCTAAACACCTTCTAACTTGTATCAAGCTACAACTAATAAAATGACATTTAGAACTATAATTAGCACATAATAACTTAGTTACTACCTGCTGATTAACTGATCATGATTACAACATCTGAATTAGAGCTGATGCCTGAAATATGCACATTAATAATCATATTCTTGGCATCTCAAAAAATCTGCATGTAAATGCAGGGGAAAAAAAGAAAAAAATATATATTTTACCCAGAGAGCTCTTTATTAACTGCTTCATTGGAAACATTTAACAATTTCTAAGACATTGGGGAAAACCAGCAGTGGCACAGATACTTTCCTTGAGTTTGTGCTGTTGTAGGATAGTTGTAAACAGAAGGAATCACTCATGTAGTGCAGTGTCCATGAGCTGAGCAAAGCACCTGCATGGGGAAATGTTGGCAAACTCAACTTGTGTGTCATCCCCTGCTACTTTCAGAGAGGCCCCTTGAGTGCTTTTTAGAAAACAAAAAAAAGAGGCAACATATGTTCATGCAGAGCTTGAAACCGGAGGAAATGTGCAGCAGTCTATTAAATGCATGAAGGTTGATTTGCTGATTTCTTTCTATTGCAAATTTCTCTGCACCTTGGATCCTTTCACTATATGTCTGACTGCATGGATTGATCTAGTGAATAACAGAGGGAATATTCATTATATATGAGAAAATTAGGTTGTTTGTGAGGATTCCTTAAAAATTTAAATTTATTCTGAGGACTGTCAGAATAAGAGAAGATGTCTTCATAGTTTCACAGATAGGTGCTATTTTTTTCTGCTAGTTTGATTTCACAGACACCAAAATATTTCACAGAAACATAGAATCATAGAATAGTTAGGGTTGGAAGGGACCTCCAAATGTCATCTAGTCTAACGCCCCTGCAATGAGAAGGAACATCTTCAACTAGATCAGGTTGTTCACACACCCATCCAGCCTGGCCTTGAATGTTTCCAGGGATTGGGCATCTACCACCTCTCTGGGCAACCTGTGCCAGTGTTTTGCCACCCTCATTATAAAAAATTTCTTCCTCATGTCTAGCCTGATTCTCCCCTCTTTTAGTCTAAAACAATTACCCTTTGCCTTGCAGTAACACACCCTTCTAAAAGGTCTGTCCCCATCCTTTTTATAGGCTCCTTTCAAGTACTGGAAAATCTCCCTGGAGCCTTCTCTTCTCCAGGCTGAACAACCTCAACTATCTCAGCCTGTCCTCATAGGAGAGGTGTTCCATCCCTCTGATCATCTTGGTGACTCTCCTTTGGACCCTGTTCAACAGGTCCATGTTTTTTCTGTACTGAGGGCACCAGAGCTGGATGCAGTACTCCAGCTTGAGAATCAATCACATTCAACCATTGTGTACAGATCTAGAAACATATTCATTTTCCGTCAATGTTATATAAGCCAACAGTGACACTTCGGCATTTCTAGGAATCAAATGAAAATTGACCCTAAAATAAAACTGGTGTTTTTTCAACCTCAAATCAATCTTCCCAATATTAAAACAAAACAAAACAAAACAAAATGTGGGGATGGGAACCTCTTAAAAGCCCTCCAATATTCTTCTGAAGACTAGCTTTACTTTTTTCTGCATATAATTTTACAATGTACATATCAGTCTTCTTCTGTACTATAGGGCCTGATGAGTGTATGGGCCATGTGTAAGATTTATTTGTTTCTGCCTCATGCTGGGCAGGACAGGGACCTGTTTCTCATCACAACTAAGTTTTTGTTCCTCACCTGTAAGTTCACTTATTCCTCAACAATAACAACACTCTGAGATACTATTAATACAAGTCAGAGGTAGCCTGGTGCAAGTTTGCTGATCTCGGAAGCAGAAGACACGCTTGTTTTGTGCAGGGAAGTACTGGAGCTACACCAGCGATCTGCCAGGAATTACTTCTGTGGACCTTTTCCAATTTTTCAATTCTCTCATGTTAATAGAGCTCTCATTAAAACAAACCAACAAACAAACAAACAAAACGACAACAAAAGAAAACACTGCAGTGAAACAATGAATCAGTCAAATTATCAAGATGTGAAAAATGTGGTGGCACCACAATTTTCCTGGGGATGTGTGAACTTTCATGAAATTCAGGCACACATGAAAACCACCTGTACAAACTGGAGAGGTTTGTACATGATGCAGTTCCACAAAGGTATCAAGTAACACAATGCTTACTGTTTCTTCACACTGCATAATAGCCTCCTGATATGTCAATATTATGCAGAGAAACAAACAGCCACAGGAAAGGAAGGAAGGAAGGAAGGAAGGAAGGAAGGAAGGAAGGAAGGAAGGAAGGAAGGAAGGAAGGAAGGAAGGAAGGAAGGAAGGAAGGAAGGAAGGAAGGGAGGAAGGAAGGGAGGAAGGGAGGAAGGGAGGAAGGGAGGAAGGGAGGAAGGGAGGAAGGGAGGAAGGGAGGAAGGGAGGAAGGGAGGAAGGGAGGAAGGGAGGAAGGGAGGAAGGAAGGAAGGAAGGAAGGAAGGAAGGAAGGAAGGAAGGAAGAAAGAAAGAAAGAAAGAAAGAAAGAAAGAAAGAAAGAAAGAAAGAAAGAAAGAAAGAAAGAAAGAAAGAAAGAAAGAAAGAAAGAAAGAAAGAAAGAAAGAAAGAAAGAAAGAAAGAAAGAAAGAAAGAAAGAAAGAAAGAAAGAAAGAAAGAAAGAAAGAAGAAAAATTCAGAGCAGCATTGCTTAGATTTCTATGTACAGATTTTGAAAATGTAGGTTCTCAATATACTTTTTGCATTAACTTTAATGATAATTTTATTTCTTATGTTGTTTTTAACTCAGTATCAGACTGTTTTACTTTATTTGAAATGTAACATGAAAAGAAATCTTAAATATATCATAAAACCCAGTCTTTTTCATGACATTTAAAAATCCTCTGGAGTCAAAACCAGAGTACTTTAGAGCCATTAGCAGAAAACTGCTTAACTACAAATAGCCTGGTTGGTATATAAAATGCTTAATGTTAAAGCTGTTCCCAAGGTAAACATTCTGTAGTGGCTTTACAAATAGTGCATAGTAAAATAATAATGGGATCTGTAATTGTTCAGTCATCTGCACATTCTAAAAGTTAAGTATCTTCACCATATACAAAATGTGTTTGAGCCCTGTAGTGTTAAATCTGGTATCTTTTGCACTTTGTGCCTGTTCTTATAAAACAAGGAGAAAACAAGCTGTCTATAGAGAATCTTATGCAGTGCTTTCCCATATGTCAGTCTCTAGGACAAGGCAATATTAATGTACGAGTGGTCAAGTCCTTTCATATACTACTAATGTACTGGAAAGTCTTCCGCACTCTGTGCTTTCCTTCTTGTCTCAGGACATCTCGTGCTAGAGCACTTTCCCGCATAGAACAATATGGCCTTCTCTTGGAAAAGCCCTCTGGGCTGATCATTGTCAGGTTATGTTATGTTTTAACAGTAGGCACTTCAATGCTAGTTTTGTGCAGAGTTGTAGCAGGAACAAGAGGTCTAAACAAACAGAAGGGCCACTAGAGCCCTTTCATTTATCATCTGAACCTGACAGAAACCCCTCTCTATTCCCTAGCTTTCCTGAATTTTACACATTTCTTTTAAAACGTCTGGTTTCAAAAAGTAGTGATCCTTATTCTTGGCCCTTCTGCATAAGTATTTTCTTTCTTACTGTTTAGATAATTCAGCTTGAGAAATGGAAGGAAAGTGTAAAATCAGAGGTTACTGTCTGAAAGATTTTAACATAGCATAAACAAATATTGTTAAAAATAATGGTGTTAATACTTACACAGCATCTTTTATCCAAATATGCTATGAAGGCATGAATTAATTAGTGCTCCCATCACAACACCCTTGTGAATTAGTTGAGTATTATTATAACAAACATTCACAGGAGGAAACAGATATAAAGAGACTATAAATGCTGCCTAGGTAACACAGTTTTCTTCCTGGTATTCATTAAAAACATTCCCTCTTTAATGACTGAAAGTGTACTGTCAGTCCATCTTAAATGAGCAATTGCTTACAAGAAGAATTGTGATAAACATTCAACTTTTCTTAAACACATAGTTAGGAAATGCTCCTTGAGCACAAATTCTCAGTGTAAGTCTGGTCAGGTAACTAAGAGTTCACTCTAAAGTTAGTCACAATGTTTTCCAACTGTCTGTTTGCCAGTAACAATAGCAGTACAGTTTGGAAATATATATTTTTAGAGTTTCAGACTGGGTTCACTGCTTTTCGTCATGCAGCTGAAGCAAAGTATTATTTCAGTATTCATCATTCAATATTCAGTATTTCTGTATTTTCAATGGACTTTCCTCATGTGATCATAAAGGGACTTGTTTCCCAGCACTGAGACAAGAAAGATGTATCCCCGAGAAGTACTGGCAATATGTTAAAAGAAATGCAAAATATTTTACATGGAAAAAGAACATGAAGTCAGAACTCTGTCAAAGTGATTTATTTAGAACTACTTGGACCAGACACAGGAGGTCTTTCTGCCTGATGGCAATGGTATATATTTTACTTACTTTTAGAAAGGAATTGGTTTGGGTGGGTGATAATTCTAATAAAGGGTGAGGGAAAATTTATGAGTCTGAAGGGAAGATCAGTAGCATGGGAGATTTTGTATTTGGCATATGAAAATATGCCACATTTGTTGGGAATAATGCTATTTTGATGGAAAAGTGATTAATTTCCTGAGAGCTGCAAGGCACATCTTTAGTTCAGAGAAGGATGATGATGGGGAATGTTAAATACTTCAGTGTATTCGTGAGAATGGTATGGAATTTGAGCAAGTGCCGAATCTGTGAGATTAATGGTGAATCGGTGGCACAGGGGAAGGATTAAATGCATGTAGTCATGGGGTGGGGACCTGAGAGATTCTGAAGGATTGGATTGGAAGGCACCACTTGGGTCATTGAGTCCATTCATTCACAATCTCAGCTAACTATGTGATAGATGTTTATTTTACATTTGTCTACACAATGTCTATTCTGCTTTCTTCTGCCTATCACACATCCCAGGACCAAAGGAAAATTAAGATCTTCAGTAAAATTCACAAGTACAGTATGCTACAGAAAGGACACAGAAGAGGCTATAACCACCTCCAATATCTACGTCTCTGCATTAAGATGGAAGTAATTAAATAAAACTCTTAGTGAGCCTAGAAAGAAAGTACCATACTCCATAGTTCAAAAGTGCATCAAATTTCAAGTAAGGGAAATCTTTATTTTTAAAGCCAAACTAAGTGGTCATTTTACCTGGTGTAAAAGAAAAAGCAACAGTATTATGGTATTGAACATTAATTTCAGTAGGATAACAATAGAAGCATCTGAATATCCTTCCTGTGCCTTTTTAATAATTATGGCCAATTTCCAAAGCTTCACAGAAAAAATAACTTTCCTTCCTTAAAGAAAAACTTGTTTACCAAGATATGAAAATATTCTTTCCTTGCTTCCAGAGGTGACTATGGGAAGTGAAAGACACAAGGTTAATGCCACCTATATGTAGTGTAAATAGACAACACTCATTTTCCTGTCAACCCCCTTGACAAACTGGGGACATTCATATCACAAGCCTAACCTCTTTTGTCTCAGAATTCTCTTTGGGAGTTTTAAAATCTTTCCTTCCTATCACCATTATACACTTAAGTTCCTACTCCACTGTCCTATTTGGAAACTAGAAGCTTATTTCCAAGTTAACAAGTTAAATGTAATTTTGAACAATTTATCATAATTTCTCTTATATTTCTTTTACTTAAGAACTCTTCTTCCTCTTGAGTATTTATCCCCGACTGAATTTCAGAGTTGTTACATTCTCTCTAATCCTTGTTTTAGCAATGCTGAAGCAGCTAGGTCTTTAAAATCTACCTTCATAAAATAGTTACTACATGTCCCTAATAAATCTTCCCTTCATTTAGATCTGTAATTCCTAAATAGAGACAACTAGTCCTGTGTATAATATTTCTAAACAAGTCTTATGCTTGTCTTCCCTGATGGTGGCAGTAATCCTGGTCTGTGATAAAATAACCTGGTTTAATATATCCTGGGAGTTTGCCATTCATTTTCACAACTGCATCACACTAGTGGCATCTTTACACACATACAAGTTTTCCTCCATTTCAGTAATTTCCTATTGATAGGACCCTAGTCCCCAAACTTCTTGTTGGCTGGACTCAAGCATAACACATTGTTTTCCACGATAATAACTTCCATCCTGTTTCTGTCACTCTGATCAACAAAGCTGTCAAATCCCTTTAAAGTAATTTTATGTCCTCAGTAATGGCAATACCTTAAATTGTACTAAAAAATAACAATTACCCCATAAAATCATAATAGCCCCCTGTGAGTAGGAAAAATAGGTAATTATTGCAGTTTGCAAATGATACTTCATTTGTACTGTAGTTTCTATGAGCAAAAATGAGTGCCCAGCACTCATGTTGATGAGTGTACAACTGTGACAAAATACTGTTTCAGCTTTGAGTCAAATACAGTTTGAGCAACAGTACTGTGTAAATCCAAATGGATAAGGTGAATAAAAGATAACAGTGAGAAAACATTGATTGACAGCTGCACCTCAGTGAGTACTTTTACTCTTCCAAAGGATTCTGAGCACAGATTCTCTGGTTGGGATTTGGAAGCCAGCAGGGGATTGTTTGTAAGTTTTAGTCTTTTTGATCCCTGACCCAGTGGGCAAGGAAAGACTTGTCATGGAAAATTCTGTGTTTGGGGGACCAGCTAAGTACAAGATGCTTAATACCAGTTAGTCTGATCTAAATATTGTTTTAGGATTTCAGCTGACCAAGATGTTGTCCTATTCATGCTGTTTAATGTGCAATAGGATTAAAGGCATGCATAATCTGAGCATGTATGAAACCCTCGAGACCCATTTGAATGGCATGCTGAGGCTTTTGGCTCAGATCCTGCCCAAGAGGTATTAATTTGGGTATGAATCAAATGAGGCTGGGAACTGGTGCGGTTGTGCTAGTTACATCTGATGTCAAATTTAAAGTCTCTAATCTCTGATAAAGCATGTTGTCCAACTTGTGAGATTGCATTAAGAAGGGCAGAATAATGGTATTTAATGTCTAGCAGGGCTGGAGCTCTGTGGAGTGGAGGTGATTTCAGGGTTGCCAACCTTTCCACCCTTCCCTCAGTGCTGCTGTCCCACAGACAACAAGCAGTCTCCCAAGACCCTCCTCTCTTTGGTCTCCTAAGGAAGTTTCTGGTAATATATCAAACAAAACATAGAAGATTTGAGAGGAATAATAAATAGTAATGAGCCAGATTGAAATATCCTTTGCTTACAGTGGTTTCTAGGACTACTAATATTAGAAATTACTTATGAATGCAAGTAATGGGTTTCCAATATATTCATGTACACAGAAGACTGGATTAAATTGGTGCTGATCTCTTCTCTCTGGTGATCAATGACAGAATGCAGGGGAATGTCAGGAAGATGTGCCAGGGAGGTTTAGGCTGGACATTAGAAAAAGGTTCTTCACCCAGAGGGTGGTGGAGCACTGGAACAGGCTCCCCAGGAAGGTGTCACAGTCCCAACCCTGGCAGCGAAGAGACTGGACAGTCCCCTCAGACATATGGTATGAATGGTGGAGTTGTCACATGCAGGGATAGGAGTTGGACTCGATGATCCTTGTGGGTCCCTTCCAACTCTGGACATTCTATGATTCTATGAAATTGGAGTGCATGGGTTGAAGTTCCTCTTTCATGTGGCATTTAACTCTAATGGTACAAGGGCACTAACCTGTGGCCTGAGTGAAGGGAGATGACTACTAGTGACCTGGTTTGGTAGACAATAGACAAGAAGAGAGATGACAGCAAGCTGGTGCAAAGTGATTGTCTGATGAAAACTAGATGCCACCAATGGAAACAGTGTGTGAGTCAAGGAAACAAGTAAACCTTCCTGTATGTCTTTTATGTCCACTATTGAATCCAGAGGTTTCAGAAAGAAAGCTGAAATGCTTTCCCAAGGTCAGGGACATTCTACTCTTGTTTCATCCTCTTCTTTCTCTGAGGTGGCAGCGCTGTCATTTACAGAGCATGGGACCTTCCCATTTTTTCCAGATGACTTTTGTATAGAATAATTTAAGCCCAAAAGATTGTTCAAAATTTTATTTAAATTATGAACATCTCTAGCTATGAAATACACTATACCATATGACTGGGAAGAATAGAATCATCCTTACGAACAGAATAAAGAGATTTCAAATGGATGAAATGAATATACATGGTGCTTTCTTTTGTTTCTTTTTTTTTACTATTTTCCTTTTTTTTTGCTTTTTCTCTCAGTTGTGTAGAGAATTAACATTTCAGGTATATGAGAGAAATTTCTGTATTCAAAGCATACACTACATTTGAGATAAGGTTGTTATTCAAAATATCGAGCAGACAACATTCTAATATACATTAAGAACTAAAAAGCATTAAATTTCACTTTTAAAAATTAAATTATATTGTGGTTACTCATAATCCAAAACAAGAAAATAGAATTTTAAAAATAATTTCATGAGGAAAATGTAAATAAGTACAAATAGTTGATATACATATAAAACCTGATGCTGGTAAGCTTCAAAAATCCAATAAAGAGGGATTGTAAAATATAGTAGTACTAATTGAAACAGCACTATCTGGACCCACTTGATATCCTAAACTGGATACAAACATTTCATTCTGTAGAGTCATATTCAAGCAGGTTGATGATTAAAACCTTTCTTTCAAAAGTAAAATTCGTATCAACTCTGAATACCGAGTCAGCCAACAGCAGCATAGGAAACCAGTCCAAATCTTAATTGGAATCCAAACTTGAGTGCTGCACAAGTTTTACTGATACTTTACCTTTATTTAAAGTGTGATTTAGTGAAAATTTGAAGTGAATTACATCTAGAAAGGATGGAAAACTTTTTGTGTTCCAGCAATTATTTTGATACAACTACGAGTGGGTAAATTTCATTACTCATGACAAAGATGTAAAACAATGTTTCAGGTGGGCATTTTCTATGCTTAAGAGGAAATTATGTGAAATAACAATGAGATTGAATGGAACCAGTTTTGTTAATCTGCCAAAATGCTGGGTGTTGTGTCTAGTAAAGTGTAGGTACATATGCTGAAATTAAGTTAGGCATCCCATTAGAAAAAGATTTAAAAAGCATACATGAAATTATTTAAGTTAATCAAAGGCAAGAAAACAGAGACAGATGAGTAGATTTGCACCAGATAATGAATAGCATCATGAAGAAAGGCTTTGAGGTAAGTATAGTGCTTTCTTTGTATTAATCCCAGTATTGGAATATATAAATTGTGGGCTGCTGTACTTTTAATTCTAAGACTTGTACTTCTGTAGTTTTACACTGCTACTATTGTCTTCAAGGTGCATTATTTATTTGAAAGGCACAGACTTCAGACCTAATTCAACCTATCTCAGTGTATGTTAAAGGAACAAGATTTGAAGGAAACATCTGATGGATATCCTCTAGCCCTTAGCCTTTAAGAAGGCGGTAATGGGTAATACAGCATTAAGGGACAAGTGAATCTAGAACTTTTTTATTAACAACAACTAACAATGACAACAACAAAAACAACCATAAAAAAGACCTTCTGATGACCAGAAAAAGTATTTACACTAATTCATGTAGAGAAAAGGTCTGAGGAAAGCCAAAGGAGCTCCAGTAGTTGCTGAATAAAACCATTAAGTGACTGGACCTCAATATTCTTGTTGCATTAGTTCATCTTGGAGTGAAGGAATTTTCCTTCATTTCTCTCAAAAGAGTTTGTGACATGAAAGTGTTCTGACAGTTTATGCCTTACAGATGAAAATTCATTCCAGTTACATTAAAACAAGATGATTCCCTCCAAGTACAATTAAGATCAGTATACTTGCTTTTAAATGGCAATGGATGCAACAAATATATTAATAGCAGTCTTATCTTCTTGACAATGTCATTTTGAAAAGAGGTAGCCTTGTCCTTCTCAGTGGAAAACTGAGCTCTGCGATGGTCAAGAGTGGCTTCCAAAACATAGATATCCTAAGGATAACACTATTCTGCCATCTTCCCTCAGATAACCTGTAGAGAGAAGCACCTTGAGATATCAGGCTTGAGCATCACATCATGTTTCTTATCAGCTGCTTCAGTTGGCTTCCTGCTCCACATGTCGGTGTTCAGAATTATTTGCTAATCAGACCATGCCCTTCGGAGAGATATTAGAAACCGTGGATTTTAATTGTTGTTTGAAGGCCAGGCACTGAAAAGTTAGGTGTTGCTTTGATTAATTTGTAGGTGCTTAACATCACTCACTGGATGTAATTTATGGTAACATTTTCTATTTATCACACCTGAATCCTCCTGTAGCTTTACCCTTTGGTGTAGGCTGTGCAAAGCAGTCAAAAGCAAACAAAAATGGGACCCAAAAAGCAACAGGTAGTACCATATTGTGATACTGTTTCCACAAAACCTCTGTCAAAATATTACCCAAAGTAGGATGCAAAATAACAGGAAAGAGTGGAAAAGATTTTATTGGTTACATACCCTATTAGCAATAGTCCTTAACCTGCCTTGTAGAAAGACCCTTGGTAATGAGAACATCCAAAAAGCAAAGAAATTGTCACCATGGCATCACAGTAATTAAAGCTGTTTCACTTATTAATGACTATTTGCTTAGGGAAATTATTCATTTTATCAGAAACAGAATAACCACAGTTTAATAGTTGCATTCTGTGCAAAGAGAGGCTGATAGGCACAATAAGATCTCCCTATTTAAATGCATAACAAGGATGTGGGTGCATAACTGACATAATTATTCTTTTCATTTATAAAACATATATGAAATGATAGGTGCCTGTCATTCTGTGTAGTTAAATTACAAACACTATATCACCTGAAACTGTTAACTGATCCCATGAGGAATCCTTACAATAAATACAAACACTACTACAGCAGCAATGTACCTCAGTACAACTCCTCAAGTCCTCTCATAAATCCCCCCTAAACAGACTAGTCCTGCAGCAGTGTGTCTCTGGAAGGAAAAGGGGCCAAGGACAACAACAGGGAGAGTTTTCTGCTATGGCAGGATTGCCTCTGTTTTACCATAGCCCCTCCTATTTTAATCCAGAGGACCTCAGTTTTCTAAAAGCTCTATGAATTGCAACTCAACCAAGACAGCATAGAAAGAAAGGGATTTCCGAAGCAACCATACTTTTTAAATAGTTAGATAGATAGATAGATAGATAGATAGATAGATAGATAGATAGATAGATAGATGATAGATAGATAGATAGATAGATAGATAGATAGATAGATAGATAGATAATTTCCATCTAGAAAAGAGGAAGCAGTCCTTGCAAACAAGTGCCTTAATTGAAAAACTGTAATTAAGAAGCTGACTGCCTTCTCCTTGTTAGTCTTTCTTCCACTGTTTATTAGGTTATAACCTCAACTAAAACTTGGTGCTTTAATGCAACAGAAGTATGGATGATTGTAGCATCTACTTGACATACAGAACAAATGTAGTCCATTCTCTGTTTTTTGTTGGTTTATTGTGGTTTTTTTTTTTTTCTACATCTCACTCTTCTACCTGTGGAGAGAATAAATTCATCAGGCCTGAGGTGTTGCTCTTCCATTATAAGGTACTTCAAAACACTGCTTTTTGAAGAAATCTTATTCCCTGGAATGTCAAAAGGGTATAAACCCGTGATGTGTATCTAGATATCTACTTTGGAATAGATTTATAGGTGGAAGAAACACCCAGCAGCAAATGATACTTGAAAGATGGTTTACTATATTTTATTGGAATGTCTCAACCTGAGCATCATTGGTCCTGATAAAGTCTGATAGTTAATGTAGGAATATATATTAAAATAAGGTACTCGTTCCTGTGTGCATATTGTAAAATAAACACATATATGTTATGTTAGGTGTGTTAACACTGTGTAGCTAAATACAGTTCTGTAGTAATACATAATAAGCTATGGTAAACAAAGGAAAGAAAATAGATGCATGGTTTTAATTCTGGGGAGACTTATTGAGTCCCTGAATGTTCTCCCTCTTCAAAACTAGCTCCCAACACTTGTAAATAGTCTTTTATCATTGTCAAGAACTTCAGATTTTCCCCTTCCAGCTATTCCATGGTGGAATTTTGAAAAAAAAAAAAAAAAAATCCTTGAATATTAAACATTGTTTTTTAAAGTTCATTGCTACCCTAAGTTATTTAAAATCTTCCATTACATTCTAAGTGATTTTTTTTCTCCTTTGTTTCTGTGAAAATATATTTTCTTCTTTATCCCCAAATATGTAGTGTTTTTCATACTAATTTAAATAATAGAATCACAGAACCATAGAACAGTTTGGGTTGGAAGGGACCTTCAAACACCATCTAGTCCAACCCCCCTGCAATGAGCAGGGACATTTTCAACTAGATTAGGTTGCTCAGAGCCCCGTCCAGCCTGGCCTTGAATGTTTCCAGTGATGGGGCATCTACCACTTCTTCGGGCAACCTGTGATAGTGTTTCACTCCCCTCATTGTAAAAAATTTCTTCCTAGTGTCTAGCCTGAATCTCCTCTCTTTTATTTGAAAACCATTACCCCTTGTCCTGTCATAATTCATAATGAAGAAATAAAAAAATCTATATTTTGTATTTAATTATTCCAAATTGAGATACTGTGTTTACATTTACTTTCAAGGTAAATTTAAATAATTATACTACCAATAAAGCTACTAATGTAGCCATTAGTGAATGGATAAAGGTGTGCACTTTTGAATAAATATGACAAACCAAATTAAATATTACAACATTTAAAAACATTGTTTTCCTGCTATAACATATAATGTGACTTGGTATTTTAACCACAGTCAAATATTCTATGCGCTATAGTAGCCGTCAGAATACTTTGTTTGGCATACTATCTCCAAAAATATTTATAAGCACGTAAGATAACGTCATAAAAAATGCAGACTTTTAGACCAACATGATTCCAGTGAAGTCAAAGTCAAACTGACTTACGCTGGAGGAAGTAAGATTGACTTTTAATGTAGTTTCAAACAATAATTCATTTTCTCTATTAACTTACTTTCCATTCATTAATTACACTACAGATTAAAACAATCAATAGGGAAAAAAATCCCATGCAGTTCAAATTTTATTTTGTTTCCATTCCTTATTTCAGCCTATAACTTTAGATGTAATTAGTTATATTAAAGCTCTGAAGAATAAGGCTGCCATTAATAGTGATTTAGAAAATGCTTTTGAATTTTAGTCTTACACTACATAATTATACTTACACGATATATAATTAATGAGGAAAACGTCTCAGATGTGTGGGCTAGGAAGGCAAATATAACTATCCTTTATTGTGCCTTCAAGGTTAGAATTATTATAGCATTTATAATTTTATTATAATTACCCATAATGAGACTCCACATGCATGATACAGTCTACATGCTTTTGACATTAGAAGTTTTCAAAATGCCTCATTAAGTATTTTACCCTATATTTATGTGGTTTTCCTCCACCTCCCATTTTTGGTGACATCTATTCCATGTAAAAGCATACAAACTTATTTAAAAAAATACTACCATTAATGATCATAAAATTATTACAATGAGTAGATATTAAGATGTCACAGCTGTATAACCTATTCCTTTTATGTACTCCCATGCTGAATTGTTTTATGACCTATCATAAACCTATTAAACTACTGGTAATAAAGGATTGTAATTAGTGATAAAACCTTGTTGCTTAGTGAGCCAAGACAGTCATCCTTACTTTGGACTTTATTGAAAGTAATCAAGACAAAACCTTCAGCAATGTCAAATACCACCTTCAGAGAAGAAGGTTGCACTTTTGGTAGAGATTGCTAGTATTTAAGCTTTTCTGTCATTTGCCTGTACTGTATTTTGCAGGCTGCTCTTGATTAACTCAGTTCCTCTCCATCCTTTTGCCTACTTCCCATGAATTTACAGAGAGGAACAAGAAATATAGGATAAAAGAAGCCAAAGGAGCTTGGAACACAGTTTGACTTCAGTGGTTTTCCATTTTGCTATTGTATTACGCATGTAGAATGCTGTCCACAACTTGTTTCTCGCCAGGATTCAACAAGGGCTATAGTAAAGCAGAAATCCTTAGAAGGGAGCTCTGGCTGAAATGGAGGAATCTAGTGGAGAAAAAAAAAAAAGCAGCATGCAAGGCGCTGAACAAAATGTGTGACCTTTTCAGCTATCAAATCAAATTAACTTTTTTCCTAGTCATACTGGGCTGAATGCAAGCGTAGCTTCCAGAGGCACAAAAGCCACTGCTTTAATCTGCACTGTATCATCAAGTCCCTCTTAACATTTGTGTGTTGGCCTTCTAGAATGCATTAATTTTGCCAGGGTGCTCAGATGGTTGGTTCTTGATGTATCCTGGTGAAAGCTGACATTTTCACTTTCCTTAATGTAAATTTCCTGTAGCTTAACCTCAAAATTCTGGCTGGAGTAATTTTCTCAGGATATAAGAAAATGCCATTTACCATTTTGGCATGGAAAAGAGGCAAACAATGTACGGATGCGACTCAGTGCAGGGAAAATATAATGCCAGAGATAAAACTCAAAAATCTGCATTCCCGTCTCCACTGCACAGCTACAGTATCCTGCACATCTTGAAAACTGGAAAGGAGGGGGGAGGGGAAGACGTCAAACAATATTCACTTTGTCTTTATAGTGCTATATTTCATTCCGCAGTAAACAGGAAAGACAGAGCTCTAAGCACCGAACAATTAACCCTCCACTAATTCCACTTCTATCCTGCAAAATAAAGAATACATCAAAGAGAGAAGAACAGGTATCTTCTCTCCCATTCTTCACAACATGGATTTATTTGTCCTAACTGGACTTTTAAACCTATTGTGCCCGGCTTTTCACAGCACTGAATTGAGCAATAGGGAAACTATAGTAACCAATAATCTGTTTCACTTCAATGGAAACTATGTATCTTGGTAGATAACAAAGCCTGGGATAAACACTAAAAACCCCTGACAGGGTTTGGAAGGGGTGAGTATGGTGTCTCAACCACAGGGTCACGTTTTAACCAGCCTTCACCTATAGGCAACAACTATTACGGCATTCCTCATTTGTTCTTCACTAGGCAAATTCTTCAAAGGTGCTTAATGGATAACGTCACCACCACTAAAATTCACAGTATTCTGTGCAATTAATTCAGCCATATGCAGAGGTGTGTGCATGCTAATTGCTTTTAATCACATATACATTAAGATTATATGCACTAGACTCCTTTTAAAGGGACACCTCTTCAAGGGAAGCGGGTAAAACTTTGTATAGTAATATTTGCAGTCAAGTCAACACAATACGCCTCTCCTTTTTTCTCATAAAGATTTTAAATCTCTCATTTCAAAAGTAGCAGGGGGAAAGTGTGTTTGGTATTCCCCAAGCAATTATAATTTGGAAATAAAACAAGCCTGATCCACTTAGATTTCAGTACAATCAAATAATTTTACATTACCTAGGATCTACATGAAATCAAGAGCACCAAAAGATGATCACTTTTGCAACTAAATCAAAAAGGCTGTTCCTCTATTTTATTTTTTATCTTAAATGTATCCGGAGTTTTATGGCTAAATACTAAAGCACTAGCAGTTGGTCATGCTTTAAGCTACTAGAAGAAAGTTAAGCTTCCACGTTGGCTAGCCGAGATATCAGCTATAAGCTGACAAGTAATTAAACCAGCATATCTATAACAACTGTCATCTCTTATTTCTGTGCAACTTGGATGTAAACCAAAGGCAAGAAAGCCAAAAAAAGACTTCACATTACCGGGCAACTGCTGAGCATCTCCTGCTGAACAGTTTAGCAGACCTGGGCATTTAGAGGATTGTAGCAGAGATCAAAAGGGTCAGAGATCCCTTTACCAATTAACAGCAGGGAGAAGAACATCAAATAAGGTGTAAATTTTAGCTCTGCAGTTTTGAGTAAGCCAAGCATGAAATGCATTCTAATACTCTTGAGTAGCTGCAGCTTTGAGCCATCAGTGATGTCACTGGTGCACTAAAGGAAGCTTAATCGCACTTAGAGTGGCATGTAGCAATCCCGCTCAGCTAGGTGCTAAAGCCTGCTGCTTCTTGTCTCTTTTGATAACACATGGGAATTGCTAGCCCCGACGTGGCTGGTGAGAACAGAAAACACTCCACAAAAAGCAGGCTTTGGGGTCTTATGCTTTTATTGCTCCCGGTCTTAAAGAGATAGTGACACAGTGTTTGTTTCCCCCCTGTAATTGTTTCAAATAAAGAAGGAAATAATTAATAAGGCCCAGTGTAAGTAATCAGCCTTTTGGGGCTTGAAGCCTTGTTTAATCCAACTTTATGCAAATCACCGTGGGGGCAAAGCTGTTCCTATAGACATTGCTCTTTCTTCTCTTTCTTTTCTTTCCACCACCCCCCCTTTTAAGTGCGACAAAAGAATGCCATTGAGCCTTTTTTATGCATCCCCTCGACCAGTATATACTGCTCAGAATATGCAATCTGACATGATAGTGCTGGGAAATGCAAAGCAGGCCAAGAGCTGTGCTGAACCGGAGGAAGGTGTTCCTTTTACCCCATAGGTGTGCACAGGCAGGGGCTTGCGATCAGCTGCGGGGTCTCCTGGTGCCGCTGCCCGGGGACTCCCTCACCCCGGCTGCCGCAGGCAAAGTTCAGCAATGGCACCTGTGAAGGTGGAAGAAGAAAACGTCAACAGCGATAACAACAGCAGCAGCAGCAGCAGCAACAAAAGAGATGAAACAGGCTGAAAGTTCTGCTCTGGCAAAATCGCAGTATAGTGTTTTTAGGCTGAGCTAAAGGTTGGAATTCAATAAATTTAACTGATTTTTCAAGTGGCTTTGTGTTTGGTTACTTATTGTTAAATGATATCATGCGTGCTTTCTCACAGGCAAGTGCATGACACAGAATTTAAACAGAAAAGGATTTTTATTTTATTTTTACTGTTCATGAATTCAAATTATGTCAATAATAATTCAAAGCACACTTCTTAAAGAAATAAATGTGGATATTATGTTATTCTTTTGTTTATTTCAGCTAACAAAAGATTACCATGGGGACAATTACGAATTCATGATATGGGTACATTCACAGAATACATTAGTGGCCCCGCTTCAGTGAGAAAATACAGTTGCAATGTTTAAAATGGGTTAAGAAAAAATTCCCACAACTTAAATATGTGCTTTCATTTTACAGATCTGAACTGTAATAAGTTCAAGTCATGAAGGCTCTATCCCTAATGGAATTCAATTAAATGTATCTCATATGAACTTAACTATTCTGCTCAGAAATTCATCCTAGAGCATCGAATCCTTCATTTTACATACCTAAGTATTCATAATTGCATATACCTAATTTATTTAATAAAAATCAGTGAAAACCCCTTCCCACTTTGGCTTCAAGAGTGCAAGTGCTTGGTTTTCTAAACATTACGAATACAACTAGATCTGAGAGACATCATATCCACAACAAAGAGAAGCTAGTGACCAGCTCAGATACATTGTCTTTTGAACAACAAGTCAGTGCAGACAGAAGTAAATGACAGTTAATTACAAATTACATTCTGGTTGGGGCTGTGAAGGCCTCCTGGCTTGAATAATAATCAGGCCCTCGGGCACTCACCTGCCTGCAAACCAACATACGGAGACACAGGCTGGGGTGCTATACAAGTTTCAAAACAAGCTGCTAAACACAAAAGCTTATTGGATTACAGAGATTTAGGCAAAAGCATTCAGATCTCTGGCAGCAACTCTAGTACTAGGTTGAAGGGATTTCTAAAGGATGAATTGCCATTCACTGTAAATTTCTGAATACTGCTCCTGGTTTTTGGGGCAGGAAAAAAGTTTTCTTATTTTCTAACATTAGAAAAGATATCCTATTACAAATGCCCTTTAGGAAACAAGATAGGAGAAAGTGTCTGTTATGAATTGGAGATCTAATCTCTTTACACTTTAGAGAAATTACACGTACTGTTTAAAATATTTCTTTCTGATTCTTGCCATTCATCGAGTACCATGTATGTTTTAAATGTAGCCTATGCAAATGGGAACAAATCAGAAAATAAAAAAATATTGCTTGTGGAAGAAGTACTTTTATCCAGCATCTATGACGGTTGAAATTTAGACTGTTTACTGACGTATCTTACATTTTTTTAGTGTTTGATTTTAATCCCATATATTTGTAAAATATGACAAAGTCTACATTAATTAATGTCAGTATTAGTGCACTGTAAAACCTTGGCTTTTGTAATTCACTAAAGCAATTTCTATTCATTTAGTTGAGCTAAGTGCTTATTGTTAAAGACAAAAGGCTCAACAGTTTGACATTGAGCTCATTATGCATGTTTAAAACATTCTGCAATTCAAGGCCACACCACATGCAATAAAAAGAAGCCGGTAGGTTCAGGGATTAAAATTCAGACCACACAGTTCTCTTCAATAACTTTCCATTTAAATCTGATTAAAACTTCAAAACAAAGCTATTTAGATGTATCAGAATATGTGGGTGTGTTAGTATGGGAGAGTGTGTATCTTTTGTGCTCTTCATATGCATATACAAGCTTTTGGTTGTTTTCTGTTTCTTTAAATCGGTCAGCTGCCATGTAGCTTCTGTAGAAAGGTTTTCCTGTTTGTGGTCAAATGTGATCATGTATTTTTTGAAACAATTTCTCATTTTAAGACAGAAATGGTTTAGTAAATATTTATACTCTCTGTGATTATTTACAAAGACAAATGATACATGCAGACAACATACTATATGTTCAGTATGTGCATGTAGATGCACAGATATTGGTGTGAAAGTGTAAATAAAATGGAATCTACAGTGGGATGGAAATTTTACATTTCAGATCAAAAGCGTAGGCTGCAAAAAAGCTTGAATAATAAAAAATAATATTGCTATTACATACATGACTGCATACGCTTCATCCCAGCTCTTTTTTATACACAGTGACCAGATAGTGATTATGATTTCCTTCTTCAAGCACAATTTCTCCAGTGAAACTTTTGACTTCAAGATCAGAATATAAGAAACAATTAGGTTGAGTTGTCACCATGCCATTGTGCACAGCACCACTGTGTGCCACAAAGGCCTTATAATATCCATTATTGGATGGGAGCAGCACTCGTGCGGTCTCAGAGGCCCAGCAAGGTTCTTTCACACTGGTACGCCAAACATCTTTGCCTGTTTGTGGATCATCTGTATCTCTCACACAACTTCAGTAAGGAGCAAGCTCAAGTCTTCATCCCCCTTCAGGCTTGGACAGATATGGTGGGAAAGGCATTATGGATCAAAACTTTGTGTCAGGGAAGGCTGTGGTGATAATTGTCATTGAATCCTCAGTGACAGCAATTTTCCAGGAAAACAGATGCTGTGTTCAGTGCTCCTCTTCTGCAGCTGAGATTTTACCCTCGTACCCTTGTCCGAGCTGTATTTACTATATCTTCCCCAGCTCATGCCCTTTAAATTTTACAGAACAAGCTGGCATGAGGAAAATGCTGCAACATCAAGCACTGTATGCAAAAGAGTCTCTGACTAGCTCAGAGCCAAGTACCATTAGGGCCCCTGTTGAAAGTTCTCATTGGCATTACCCAGCTATCACAAAGCCCTGCTCTGAACATTTCCAAAGCCCTGCCTGGTTCCAGTGCTTTATTCTCTTCCAGTGCAACTACGAAGACAGCTGTTTCTTTTCTTGTGTAGCCCACAGAGAAAAAGAATCAGGAAGTGATGCTAGCAATTCAAACCTGAGCCTGTCTCTCTGATAAATCATAGGAAGAATGAGTTCACGAAAACATTCAGTGTCCCTCTTAAAGTGTTTTACTTTCAGAATTGGAATAAATCTAGTGATGTAAAATATTTAATATGCATCTGTATGTTTTGAAAGTAATTTTAAAGGGAATTTGTCTCTTATGGCCCAAAGCTACTATGTAAAATTAAATGTAGTCTTTTCCATCATTGATTTAAGGGATGTTTGTGAGAGCTACAATTTTAAAACCAGAGGGAAAAATAGCTTCACTCAACCAGAGTAAAGAAAAAGGACCACCTTATCTGCAGCAGAGTGATTTTGACTGTACTGACAATGACATGAGTAATCCATCATGTCATCGGCCCAGTGACGGATGTACCCCGCACCTCATCTCTGTATGTGTGCAGAGAGGACTATGTAGTGAGCCAGGAGGCAAGTAACACTTAACCCCTGCAAGCTTCATGTTCCTGCTGTGCTTCAGACAACCTCTGTCATGTATGAAAAGCCTAAAGAATGACAGTAAATCTATACAGCCCAGCACAATCTACCATCATGACAACTACGCACCACCACAGCCTTATAACACTATTAAACTGTATCATCACAGACATGTAAGACAAGGCCTGTATTATGTGCTTTGTTGAGCCATTAAAAAGGTCTTTGGAAATGCACCGAACATACCTTCTGTTTTCTTTCAGTCAATAAAAGGATATATTTCATAAACACTAATTCCATCTATAAAGATGATTAATTATTTTGACCCTGCAGAAATAGTACTTTATTCCTGAAATTTAATTAAATAGAGGATAACATTGAAAATGAATCATAAATGTCAAATATGACCTCTTAAGGATGTACCTGTTTCCTAAGATTATTTTGAATTGTCAGTAGTTTTAACAGAAAAGTATAGTTTTTTCCTGATTAAAGATATGCGCTGCTTTCTCCAAACATTTTAATTTTCGTTGTTAGTTCTGAAAAAATTTTGGACCTTTAAAAATTTGAGATCCACTATTTATTCAAATTCAAAAAGCAACAAAAATTTATCCATTCCACCAGCACAATTGCATTTCTATAGAATCTTAGTAGTTACAGTGTAACGCTGAAATGTCCCAGGATGGCAACCTTATAAAGTAATACATGTGCTGAGAGTTCGTCATTGAGTATATATGTTCTGGAAGTCTAGCATGCCTTGGAGGTACCATTCAAAATTTTCACTCAGATCAGAAAAGACAATGCTGCGTAGCCCCTTTAAAACCAGATTTAATGGCTACATTTCCTGAGTTTTCAAAAATGGGCTCTTATAATCTTCCTTTTTCTCTTTCTGTTAACATACAACAAGCTTCTCTGGGGTAAAAAAAAAGGAAAATAGCTGGTTGAATAATAATATCGTTAGTTCATGTATATGCAAAAAAAAAAAAATCTTTTCACACCTTGATGAAATTAACATACATTTAAATACTAATGAATTGGTAGAGACCAGTGAAGAATACCAAGGACCACATTCAAACCAAGTTATATCCCTACAAAACAGATCTATTTTCTAGGGACATGTGACATGAGTGTTATATGCCTTTATTGCACAATCTGCATAATTCATAGTCAGAAACAATTTGCAGCTGGATAAAGAAAATTGACTGTTTACTCATGGAACATCACATCTAAAGGACATTATTTTCCTTCATGGCTGAAGTTACCATTTACTGTTGGAAAAAAAAAAAAAAAAAAAAAAAAAAAAAAAAAAAAAAAAATCCAGAGTCAGAAAACACAAGGAAATGTGTGTTTGGAGCTATTCAGTGTTTTGTCATTGGGGAAAGCACAGTACAAATATACACAAGACAGTGGGGGAGTAGCATGTAAGATGAAGAACCCCTGCATCTTTCAGAACATCCAAGAAGCTGCCAGAAGGACAACAGACATCAGGAGTGGTTTTTCTACACCGTTCCCTCCTGGCCTCATACAATGTATGCATGAAGCAGCACAACAGGAGCCTGTGCAAAACAAATATGCATAGTGGCAGATGTCAGTGTGCACGTCTAAACAATTGCTATGCCCAATACTGTGGAATTTCCACACTCTTAGTGCTTTTTAACTCATCTGCTTATTGTGTGCATGGTTTACTCTAGCTCAGTTCTGTTGAGGTCAGTCACAACCTTCAAAGCCAAAGTTTGTCTATATTTGCCCTTCTTTCCTGAATAGATCAAATCACACTCTTTTGTTGTTGTTTGATGACTTTCTTCTTTAGAGAACCATTCCTTTATCTTCTTACTTTGCCAGGTTTGGAGAACACTGGAGACCTGACAGAAGGATGCTCTACATCCACCAAAATGAGTTGACAGATTTCATTTAGGTATCAAGCTAATGCTATACTTACCTTTGGTTGAAAGGTCAAAAGCTTTTGACTTTTATGTCTGGAGAAGCAGAAGCTGGCTCAGCACTGGCTTTTCCTCTCAATATTTTCTTCCATTTCTACAACAATATATCTAACACATGATCTGAAAGGAATTAGTCCAAGAACAAAACAAGATCAGAAATGAAAAGAAATTCTTCTACATCCTTACAAACAGTTTGACAGTATATTAAATCACTGTTTATAAAAACACAAGAGTCTTGAGCAAAGATAGAAAGTCCCATTCCAATGGGACTGTCCTTGGTAGGAAAAGACTAGCCATTTAAAAACATGGTTATTGCTGAAATGCAGAGTTTTCTTAACTTTAAAAAATATCTTTATACATTACTTTCTTCTATTGTGAACCAAGATAGATGAAATGAAAGTAACAATACAAAAAAAATAAAAAATCATGTTAATTTTCAACATATATTCATTATCTATGAAAGCACATTTGAAACACAGCTCTAAGTGTGTCATCCATTGATCTCTTGCCTGTTGGCCAAAAATGGTGTATTTGTTTCTTTATCCTCAGTAAAAGCATGGGAATGTATTACGACTTCAAAGAAAATATTCTTCTGTCTTCTTATTCATAACACTATACGTAGCCATGTAATCCTCAGAAGAAAATGTCCTAAATGTATTTTCTTTGCCATTTTGGTATTGCTATCTGTGATGGGGTACAATGGTTTTCTAGGAGTATGCATTGGTCCAACAGGTCAGTTTGTGTGAAATAAATATGACTTGCTGTACAAAGGAATTTATCCTCCTATAAATTATGAATTACTATTTGATTCAGCTCTTTTTGCATAACAGTTAGTTCCTTATTCCCTCTGTCAGGATACAGTAGCAGGGCAGCCAGGGCAGCCCCAGCACTGGGGACCAGGCACCTCTATGGGGATAGGGATGGCATAGCCAAAAAATTCTTTCTGAAGAGAATAATTGTAGAGAACAGAGCAGATGGGTCTGCCTAGACAAACCCTTGTTAATATCAAGCAAAATATTCAACTTTACTTTCTCAACACGATGAGTTATTTGCAACCAGAAATGTTCCCAGAGGACCACAGCACAATTTATTTAAAACAAACAGAGAAAGAAATCCTTAAAACTAAATATCTGACTTAGCACTATTCCTTGCATAGACTCTTGTGCCAAAAAAAAAAAAAAAAAAAAAAAAAAAAAGGAAACAAGATATAATAATAAATGTGGAACAATATATCACAGAATAAAAATTTCCATTAAAATCATTTGGGCTGTTTGGAATCCAGTGTTTCCTAATGTAATTGAGGCCACATTGTCTACTTATAAGTTTTATAATGTGAACTCAAACATGTTTTATACATGTGAATTACAGCCTCTAGAACTTATCTTTTAAAATTTTCAAAAAGACACACAGTAAAACCCACATGCTTGAAAACAAGATCCTGAAAATTGGTTCCTACATGTTAATTTTTAAGTTTCTCAGGATCAGAATGGCTTAGCAGGTGTACTCACTTACTACTATTGAGGTCACTAGAAAAAATCATGATGACAAGGCTGAGAAAAGCAACCCGTAACTTTTTCAAACTGAAGGAGCATTCAGCTGGCATAGGTGATTCCTAAAGCACCACAACTGAATAGGTAGGCAGTTTGAGTTGTGATCTCAGTCGCATTTCAGTTTGAGATGAGATCCGGCAATCTCTTGAGTGTTGTTCCCAAACAGAAAAAAAATACAGCAGATTCAAGATTGCTCTAAAGCACATAATGACCTGTGCATAGATACAGGTCAAGAAGAAGGATATATTTCTTATGTATTTACCACTATCCAATTATTTTTCAAATTACTCTCATTTGGGTGCTCTTGAGACGCGTATCAGCCTTGGTATGGATAGTGGATGAAAAGCAGAATTTAGACCTCATCAATAATAAGGAAATCACTCATATGTACTGATTTCATTAAGTTCCATAACCAATATAGACTTAAAAATGTATCCATAACTAGTGTGTTGATTTAAATGTTTGACTAGCCTCCCTCCTCTTACAGGGAAATTTCATGGTCCCAGAAGCTACTTCTGGGGGCAGCACAGCCACCAGAACAGTTCTGCAAAGTTGTCAGCTGAAGACCCCAGCGCAAAAAACATTTCAGAGAAGGTGAAGTGCAAGAGCTATTATCAGACACGCTGCTCTAGCTTCAGCTAAGCAGGGTCAAGAAGTTTCTGTCCTCAGCTTGTCCCCAGCTGCTTGTCATTGCTTCCCTGCTTAGGGGTACTGCCCTCTCAGATTTGCAGGCGTAAGAGCACTTGTAGTTATTCCCTATATTTTCATCCTGATGATAATATTTAACCTGCCCAATCACAGCTTAAATATTCTCTTTCAGGTGTCCTGTTCAATAGTATTGGCCAACAGAACACTTTATTAGAAAACACACAAAAAAACACAAGTGAGTTTGTAGTCAGGCTTAACTAAAAATGAAACTTGGGATTTGGAGTTGAAAGATTTTGCACCTTTGCCTATACACAGAAGGGTCAGACTCTGAAAATACATTATCACATGTAATATCACTATTCACTCAATATATTTGGTGCTATGGATGACCCAAGATATCTTACATTTTTTAATTCTGTTAAAGGCAGGGCAGACATACCTTTCTACATGTTCTCAAACTTGAAAACTGAGTTCTCTCAGATTTAATATAGTATAAAGAAAAGGTAGCATATTTGACTGAGAAACTGAGACACTCTGATTAACTTACCCTTAGAGTAGCTGACATATTCTTCTTTTAGTAATACCTAGCAAGTGCCTTTTACTTTCGCCCCATATAAGAAAATGCAGATGAAGAACACAGTTTAGTTAAACTACATAACTGTAACTAAAAATTTAGTTTCCAGTTTGGCTTTAATTCTTAATATTTTTGTCACAAATTATTTGTTTTAATTGTTTATGGGATAATTTTAAATAGGATTATGATAAGTTTTTCCTACAGTTTTTTATGCAGGATTGCACTATACTAGAGGAAAAATAGTAGACATTGTGGATGACCTTGGATTTGGAAACATAAAAAGCCATACATGACCCAAAGTCTCTTCTGCAAGATGATATATGTAATATAATACAAAGCTTCAAACTTCAGAATTCCAAGAAGGGCCTGTAAGTACTTGCAGACAGGAGGAATATATATGCAACTCAACCACAAACCTTTATGTGCTAGTTCAAAGGACTGAAGTGTGGTTCTAATTGTTCATTTTGGAAAAGCATTGTATTACTTGTCAAGGAAACAAGAAAATGAAGAATGTAGTGCCTCAGAACAAGAAAACTGGAGCTGTTGAGAGAACATAGTGACAAAATGTTATATGGACTAGAAATGAAACATTTTAAATGTGCTTCATTCTTCATATAACATATGGAGAGTGAAAGCAGAGGTGACTAGGAGGAATTGATGTGCATGTACACACTCTTGAGTTACTCTAGAATAGAGTTAATCAGTAAAGTATGTATTGGTTCAAGAGATTAGCAGTTAAATGACTTAGTTTCACATTAGAGAGTTCTGAAGGCACTGTTATAGTATCACCACTATCCCTATGTTCCTTTGTAGGGACAAAATAGAGCCATCTAATTTCCCGCACTTGTTACAGACTCTTCAAAACTTATCTTCCAAACTCTTCACTACGTTAATTTTTTATTCCTGTGATGAGGGTTTGTAAGACCTTAATTAATTTATTTCCCACTTCTGTCCTTCAGACAGGAGAGAAAGAACAAGATCAGTGTTTTCCTTGCAGTTTTCTCTTGGGGAAGTGGGTTTCTTCAATCACATTTAGCCATGGAATTGACTAAATATTAACCATTGGTGTATGACCAACACCCCATGGATCAGAGATCACATATTCAGTCAACCAAGAGAGTGAGACTACATCATAAAACAGCAAGTCTTTGAATGCTGTATGGAATACCTATCGATTTTTATAATACTAACATGATAGATCTATTATTTTATAATATACACAGGGCAAAGGCCAGTGGAATGACCAGGAAATTACTAGGGGAAAAAAAATTAATCAGTCTTTCATTGCCTTGTATTCATGAGACTCCAGGAAAGGAAGCTTTAAGAAAAATACCAAGCGTTATCAATTGCATAATAAAATCATGTGAATTAGCAGTGTTAGCTTTAGCCTATGGTTGTCAGAACTCAGATAAAATAGTGTATTTTTCAGTTTATGGATCTCCCCTCCTCCCCCCCCCCTTTTTTTTTTCATAAGAGATTGTGTATGCCTTTATCATGAATAGTCCATAAAACCTTTTTTATTTTCCAAAAATCTGTAAAGCAGAAGATGAACAAACTGAAGAGTAATGAATTAAGAACTTTTCCCGGGCTACCTTTTTTTTCTGAACTAAGTAATAAAAGTTTTCTCTTTAACAAATTTTTTTGTCAGAAATATTCTCCAAGTGGGACCCATGCTGAATGAGTACTTACTGTGTTTTCCCAGACCTGTTTCATCTAAAAAAAAAAAAAAAAAAAAAAAAGTAGTTTCTTGGACTCAGAGCTTTAATTTGGGCTTTTCCAAACAGTCTCACCAAATGAATGCCACGGCTGATATGTATACTTAAATACCACCTGAGTCGGAAAACTTCCTTTGATATACTTAGTCACTTAAACAAGAAAAAATCAATACTAAACAGTACTGCTAACTCTTCTCCTGTGAAAAGACATATCTTCCTTTGGACACCATAATTAGAGAACAAAAAAATATTTATTTTTTTAAAAAGGTGACAAATCATACAACACATACTGTTGTTCATTACCTGGCAGTATATACTTCTCTTCAGGGCCTACAACAGGAAAAGAGATTTTCAGATAGCTATAGAAGGCCACGTGGGTGAAAAAGAATACAGAACGATGGAAGATGAAGAAGGATTATTAGAAAAGGTTAGTCTATTACTCATTACCACTGTGGTCTTCTTCAAAACACCTCTTAAATGCCCAGACCATAAAATCTCTGAAATGAGGAGTGCGTTTGAGGATATTACAGTTTAGCTATTTGAGGAAAACACTGGATTACAAGTGCAAGTTTGCTTTACTGAGTGGTTCTTTCTTTTCATTTTTTTTCTTTTTCCTCCCTCCAGCTCACTGACTGTAATTTTCCACTGTAACTTATTTCTTAACAGTTACAGTTTAATAAAAGAGAGGGTTCATCCTTTATTTCTAGTACAGTTATACCACCGATAATAAAAGAAATACTGGTGCTCCTTTCAAAATTACAAGGGTTCCACTGGTCAGCGATTAACGTTAATACTTACTATATTTTCTTTCTTTCAGTGCCTATTTTCACATTAAATTGAGGCACGCAATTGTTTAAATGAGGAAGCTGATTTATCATTGAAAAGTAATTCTTCATGGGGGCACATTAAGTAATAAAAATCATTGACAAGGATAGTAAATTGCCTGGGACGGTTCAAAACAGAATCAAGATAAAGGAGAGAGAGAGAGAAAGAGGGAGAAAGAGATTAAGTCAAGACAGCATCTAATGCTTTTGCCAAACACTTCAGCCTCACCCTATTTGACGTTGATCTAATAGTCGACCATTTAATTTCCAGGTCGCAGTGCCAATCTTTTGTCACCTCTGTTGCCCCATATCAAACTTTCAGGAAACAAAACCCCTGAAAGCAGACAATCAATAATGAGATCAGCAGATTTTATCTTAAAAGAAACAGGACTTGCCTGCTTTGTTTGTGGAAGGTTGTTTCTCTGAATGCTTCAGCTAGAGCTGCTTGTCAGTAAGTGACTGTGATGTGCACAGCATGATTGAATGAGACTAGATAAAGTCACCAGAAAATGTGGCAGTGGAAAGCAAAACACATAAACTAAGAGGTGAAAATGTAACACACCATGTGTGGCCACACAGTTCTAATCGTATGTACTCTCCTAGCATGTCATGCCACATTATTATTACTGCATTTTAGATGTCTCGTAGCTGGTCATATGCTAAGCACATTTTTGCCTTAGAATTTGAAGATACCATGGAGTTCCTAGGTTTCAAGGTATAAAAAGCTATGTATTTCACCATACTAGTGACTTTTTGTTGCTTTGAGCTTCTATATTGTTTAATAAGTACGTTGTGGACTAATACATTTGTTTTATAGTGGGCTTGTTGTTTCTAGACTTATTTCTGAACAAAGTGGTAAAGAGGGAGGAGACACAGTAGTAGATTTAAAAATTTTCATCCAGATTTTATGTATTGGGGCTCACTCTGAGAAAAGTACTCCATGGATCTGTGATGTTGTTATTTCAGTACAAAACAATTATGTAGTGTCAGTTCCTACTTTCATATCACTTTTTGCAATTAGGGTATATCCTCACTGGAAGCATCTCACATCACTTCCACTTCTTCAACTCAGCAAACTGCTATTTGAAAAAAAAAACCAATACGCGAGTATTAAAATAAAATTTCCGACAACCCTATCTGTCACAAATTTTAATGTCAGTGTACAAAAACAATGACTCTGTATATTGCATTTTCTAGCATTGCTCTTTTACCTAAAAGCTGTGTCAGCCTGGCCACAACATTTCTTTTCATAAGGCAGAGTAGGATAAACTTTCACATTGCACCACTTATTATCATTTTTAGTTCCATTACAGCCAGTGACAAAACAATAATTAGTTAAAGTAAGTTAACTATTGAAAAAAATTCACAGAAAATTTTCACAGAAAATTTTTCATTCAAATTAATACTGAGTACTTTAAAAAGACAAAGGCAAAGCTCTTTTTTTTTGCCACAATGAGGTGCTATTCAGTTATTTCACTTAATTTATTTTTGTACACCACCAATAGAGATTTGAATGAGAATGGTGAATTATTCAGCATGTGTTCTGCACTTTTTCTACGTTGTTACTAATAAAAGAGTATGGCAGAAATAGCACTCCTGCTTTACTTGACAAAAACACAGGATTTATATCTATTTACATATATATATATGTTTGGGTTTTTTTTTATTTGCTCAAGAAAACACAGCTGAATGCAGTCTACAAATTTGGGGAGAGCAAAACTGGTATTGCTAAATCTGTGCTGAAATGTAGGACAACTTAACTAAGGAACACTCTCTTTTTTCATTCAGAAAGACACAGTACAAAAATTAAGGAGGCAGAGAGAAGGAGAATTATACTGATTAAAAGGAAATGAACAGATCTAACAAATAGTTACTCTGCAGATCCTTACACTTGTTTTCCTGTGCTCTTAATTTGTCTTTCTCTTCCAAATGCCTTTCACTTCCAAGAAACCAAGCAGTTTGTTCCAGATCTTTAAAAATTTCTAAGGAGAATGTTGTTACTCTGAGCTGAATGATGATTTAAAGAGGAATTTGTGCCCAGGGCATTGACCTTGGTGGCCTTTTCGTACATTACAATTCCAAAGGAAATCACAAAAGAAGATGGGCTTACTGTAGTTAATGAGATTCCTCACCAAAAACACTAATCTGGGTTAAAACTAAAAGAATGCTGATAAGGATATTACAGCTCATACTGAGAACAAGAAAGGTGCACTGCTAAGATCAATTGTGGATATTAGGAGGTAGTCCTCAACAGTGATTTTTTTTTTTTTTTTTAATATCTATCAAAATGGGTGTTTGAGAAAAATCCTTTTAGATGAGGAGCTGCTAAAAAGAATAAAAAGTATCATTTCTACTTTTTTTATATTGTAGCAGGTACAAATCAACCAATATTAGCAGAAGTTTAACATCCCTTTAAAAGAAAGAGATTGACCTACTGAGAAAGTACATGAGTAAATGTGTAGCAATACACTGATTATTACTGTTTCCCCTCAGGCAAATACCTCTCTCTTAAGCATGTGCTTCACTGGAACATTTTGTTTTATTACCTTGTGAGATAAGTGGGGAAAAAAGCCTTTAGTACCTGGGGAATTAAAAAATTCAGACTTGTCATATCAGTGTCTATTCTCAATTTCATGCAGGGCGCATAATTATAACCGTGTTTAAATTGAGCCCAGAAGAAAGATGGGTTCAAGTGCAAATTAATTTCAGATTATCACAACAAAGGCAATCAAATCTCAACAAGCTTGCCAGCAAAATACTTTGCAAAGGTCCCCAGGTCCCTTCCCACCCCCAACTTACAACAAAGACCTTTCAGCTCAAATTAAGCTAATGATCTAATACAACAATTCTGCCTACCTTTTTGGGTTTTATTATTTACTCAGATGTTCGTATTAAGCTAGTGAAGAATGGGAGGGAAAGAGTAGGAAAAGGTGGCACAGAAAGGTCAGTGTTTAGTATCAGTAAAGTGACAAAATAAACAGTCAACAGCCCTGACAAGGTCTGCATGTCGTCAAATTGTCTTATTCTGTGGAAACTATCAGAGTGAGTTGGCAGTGCTGAAAGAACTTGAAATTTATCTGAACCCCTCCTCATACAGACAGAATCCAAAACCAAATAGCATGGCTCACCTCCTCCACCTATCTATCAGCACAGCTTTTATATAAATCCAACATCTTACTCTATCCTATGGGAACCTGCTGGGGAATGAAGGGAATCAAGTGCTGAAAAAATTCAAGTCAAGCCTCATTACCTCCTCATTACCTTTGCAAAAGTGGAGTGAGAGAAAATTTTATCTAGGGAACAGAAGCTTGGGAATCTCATTCAGAGTTCTGTCTGGTTATTGCACAGCCAACCATGGAGCTCTGCCTCTGTGGGATTTAAGTTTTCTTCCCATTTCTCTATAGTAATGATCCACTCATTAAGGTTTTTAAGGTAAATTACCATCACTTATCATTATGCCAGTCACTAAGTAAGCTGCATTAAACAAGGAATGTCAGTCGTACCCTTTGCTTTTCTTTCTCTCCAGTTATCATAAGGAAATAAAGAAAATACATTTCACAATTGGTCTTATAATTCTGTATTAATTATATTTTCCCATTTGTATATGTTAGACCCTTCAGGCAGACATAGTGGATATAAATGACTTTGTAAAATATGGAGACATATATATACAAATGTATACATGCATATACACAATTCTATCTTCCTGAAAACAAACAAAAAAAAAACCCCTTGAAACATGATTTCTTCTTTACAGTTTATTTTCATGTTCACTTTGCTTCTATCTGAGGATTTATGTATCACCTCACCATAGCATGTAAGAGCTATTCATCTTGCTACATTTAAGTTTGGTTATTATAATGTGCTTTTTAATTATTCAACTAACCCTTTTTGTTTTAAATCACTTCTTTTGTCAGTTTATCCTTTATTATGCAAATGGTTGATGCAAAATAAAAATGTCCCACATTCACCCTATTTTGAGCTTTTTGCAATGCTCAGTTCCTTGCTTCCTTGTATTTTGCTGTAAAAATCTTGAAGCTTGTGGTATAGTTCTTTTTCTTTTAGATTCAGCATTTCCAGGCAAATTTTTATGGACTTTTTTGATTTCTAAGATAAATTTTTTGGTCATTGAGATCATATGTTTCCCTTGGGAAGTTTCTCATTGTTTGTTATCACTTCTCAAACAAATGCATTGGAAGTTCATTTCATAAATAAACACCTAAAAAATCCTAACCATGTCAGCAGTTACTTTGTTTTGCCCACAGAAAAGTGATCTGCAAGAACTATATTTGTCCAAGCACTCATTTGCTTTTCTCATTTGACTGGAGAGACCCTTGAATTTCCCCTATGCATATCTGCTCCCATCACGATACACTGGGCAATAACCACCAGTCAGTCCACTGTAGATGACACAGAAGGCCAAAGAGCTAACAGTCCTGAAAGAACCATACTTCCAAGGTGCTATGAGCAAAGAGAAGAGGAGAGTCAATGCATTAGGAATTACTACTGCAGAGGCTTGATTGGAAATACTGAGGCACATCCTTTTACAAGAAAAATGTACAGAAGAAAAGGATTGGAGAAGATAAAGGGCGGAACTAGCAAAGGCAGTTAGAATAGACTACAGGAGGGAAATGGGGTAGAATATAATAGCTGGGAACTCTCATGTCTCCCATACAAAAGCAGCTAATATCACATTACATACAAGTAAACATAAACTCATATCAAAGGCAAACTGTCTCCAAAATTGTGAAAGGCTGCCTAAGTTTCTCTGCTATCAGCTGCATTTCCAGACTTCCCACTCTGCTCCTATGTGATGTTTTTCCGCCTTTTCCTACCATTCCGCTTCCTTTTCTACCACTTAAGAGATCCTCCTACATGCAATAAAATATGGACATTTCTTCATAAAATTCTTAATTATAATATCCACCCTAGCTTCCATATTTCAGTATCAGGTATCATTTTAAAACACAAGTGTTTCAGCTAAAGTAAAACAATTGAAAATCTGGTATAAAATAGAGTACAATTGAAAAAAAGGTATAAAATAGAGTACATTAGAAAATTATATCATTGAACGACTCATGTCTCCACTTGCTTATGTTATTGTTAACAGTTTGGAAATTTCAAAAGAAGGGATTTTCTAATAGAGTTTGTAATTTTTCAGCTTTGCAGTTTGTGTAATGCATGTTTCCTGTTAACTCTACAGTAATTATGGGTTGGGAGACCATATGCTCCTGTGACATAAAGAAGTGAAACTTATTATTATGCAGGTAATGATACTTTGTGGAGCTGTGAACCACTGTTGTAATATTTTTGAAAGAACCCTCCTGGCAGAGAAAATCTTGAAAATAAATATTGAGTATTTCCCAAGACTCTGAAACCAAAAAGCAAATAGAAAGAATCAAAGTTGCATTATCTTTTTAAAATATGTTGATTATGAACCAGTCATGTGAGGCCTGTCTGGCACCATTTGAATGTGAGAAAATAGACTATAAAATGATTAGTTCTACCTTTTTTGATAGCAATAAAGCCACATATTATAATCACAGACTTAGCTTTACTTAGTGACCAGATATTAGTGAATTAAATAAATGTGTCAGTCATAAATACACAGTTACTGTCTGTAAAAAGTCATATCTTGTAAAGACTTCAAAACATGTTTAACTAATCAATTCAGCAGTTCTTTTTGCATGCAGAAAAACAAAGCCCTTATAGGATTAAATCTGGTTAGAACGCAGTCAGAATTATTTTCAAGAAGCACATAGTACTGTTATAGGCTGGGGAGATATGAACTGCTTCACGCATAAAATATCAATGAAGTTACCTGGTTTGGAGAATTCAAGAGAAAATAATAAAACCAGCCACTTTAGACTAGGTTCTAAATGAAATTCATGCACTCTATTTATCCTGGGTTTTATGTTATAAAAAGTTTAAGACTGGTCTACATATTTTTTTATCTTTAGTTATATGTACTTCAAAGCTCTGATGCTGGTGTTCTCAATGCTGAGTATAAATCTATGTAATGCATTTAAAACCCTGAGTATTAACAACAAAAAATATTAACTAATATCCATTATTAACCAAGACAAATTAAACAAAAGACTGCAAGATACAATCACATCACATGAAGAAAAATTGGTAAAATAAAATTGCATGGAGAGAAAATATACTTTCTTTTAAAACATCTAGAATAACTACTATTAGTATTTACTGCTATATTTACATTAGTAAATACATTAGCACACTACATGTACTCAGGTGCAGCACAAATAGCCCTCTTGTGAATAAACTACTTATCATGTTCTAGATTGATAGTGGAAATATCTTCATTCTGTTTTGGTTTCAAAACTGATGATGATTATATACAATAAATAAATAAATAAATAAATATCTTTAGATTGCGGTTGATTATAACTTCAGTTCTGCAAGCATTTTGTGACTGTTATAATGATTTTATTGTTTCTTTCTACTTCATGAAAACACCATAACAACCATGATATGTCTGTTTGTCAAATAAGTGAAGGACTGGCCCAATCTGTGAATAAATACAAATAGGAATAACATACAAATAAATAGAAATGGGAAGGTTATCATTTTAGAAACTGACATACATTTCCTCAGATAGGATAGTCTACTGAGAAGTGGTAGATTATTGCGTTACACTCAGGTATGGGAAAGGCTGCAGAATATGTACAATGATATGTACAATGATTACACTTTGTAAAACATAAACTAAGATAATATGAATTGCAAATAGCTTTGGCTTGACATGCAGGATATTGTGATGTGTCCTCCCAAATTTGAGTAATCAACAGAAGAACCCCTTACAATTGAAATCTTTGATCTCAATATAATTCTGGATGTGGTTTGCCACTAAAATTACTCATTTCTCCTGAGGTAGCAGTAAGAGAGCAGAGCTAAGGCCATGCTCAGTCCTTTTCACTACACTTTTAAGGGATCATCACTTTGGGCAGTCAGATACATTGCCCTAAATATCTAATATGTACAGACTGGCTCAAAATAGATAACCAACACCTGAAATACTAAGGATTGGGATTGTTTTTTACTTCTTCTTCTTCTTTTTTTTTTTTTTTTTAATTTTCTTTCAAATATGTTCAAGGTACATGCAATGTTTTCTGTGGCATACATTAGGGTCATCTGTTTCATGGTTCACAAGAGAATATGTGATGGGAAAGGTAAGATTACAGCTGTCAACTGAATTTTAATCCCTTTTCAATGCTGTTTCCTCTGTCTTTACCACAAATGCAAAAATCCCTTTATCTTTTGCATGTAGAATTGTTACTTAACTTCTTCTGGAGGCAAATAAATATTTCCTTTTTGGTGCAATTTTATTTAATAAACTGGATTACATTGGAATGCAGAGATGACTGCTACTGGTTATCTCCTAGAGTGAAATTATTCACTTTTATCAGCAAAATCCAGACTTGATTCCAGGGCTGTTGAAAACCAGACTAGCCACTGACTGACTTCAGTGGGCTTTGCATCATGTCCAACAAGAGCTACCTCATGGTACTTTTGTGAAGTCAAAGAGAATGAGAGTACGACATATTCCTGGAATATCTCCATGATGCCAACCACAGTGCTCACACCTAATGCAGATGGCGTGTCTCAAAAGCCCCCTGAACCATTCAATGCCATTGACCTCCACTTCTCTGTTGACAAGGTACAGCTCAAATACTGTCATTATTTGATGGTCCCTAAAGAAATGCTGTCATGATGTGGTGACCTCTTTTCAGAGGCATGCCCCGCTTAATCTCTGTGTTCTCATGTCTAGATCACACTTCTTCTCTCTTGGATGCTGCTATCTAGCTGACTGTGTCTTGCCATGCCGCAGAAGTACACTCAGCCTCTCTGTGCTGCTCATCCATGGGTAGGTTTATGTGGATATGAGGAGGGGAGGAAGAGGTGATTTGCATGCTGCTTATCATAACTGGTTGCACTGGTGTGACAGAATGTATCAGGACACCGCTCATCTGAACAGGTTCCCATTGCCACTGCAAGAGATAATATGAGACAGTTATTGAGTCAAGAAACTGGGAAGAGGCAGCATTTTTGCCACACAGCTTTTGTTTAAGTCAGGTAGTTAGCTCTGTGGATTTTAGGGAGGGGAATAGCAAACTTTACCTCCTTGGGTAATGCAACAACTTATAGAAGCCGTACGGTTGAAATACAGCTACCATACAGGTCATTGCAACCAAACAGGATTTTTTTTTCAGAAGTCCAGACAGTCTTCCCTTGTCTCCTTCTCTGGCACCACAAGACCTCACACCTTTAGAAATGCTTAAAATGAAAACAAACTCTCTTCTACACATACTTTCTAATAGCATTAAAATAAATCATCATATATAAAACCAAACAATGTCACAAATCTGTTTCCAGGCACGAGCTGTTTTCAGTAGTGCTTACCAGCAGCCAATTTTGAGTTACAGTATTTTCTTTCTATTTAAAGAACTAAATGCAGAGCTTTTTCCAAATCCCAAGTCAACTTTTTAAAATAGAAAGTAACACACAAGAGCTTGCAAATCTGCTTGTAATCAGGACTCCTGAAAGTTACATCTGGTTGACAGATTTAGAGCACCACAAGTGTAGAAAAAGGAAGGGTAGAGGAATAGCAACACCAGCAGAAAGAGTGGGAGCAGATAAACAGAACAGCAGCAGTAGGAATTAAAGGAAGCATCTAGAAAACACAAATGATGGATAACAAGAAATAAAAAAAAAAATTTATGCTAACAGCCAGTATCATGGCATACAGAAAGAAGAGGTAGCACACTGTCAAATATTGTCTGCCTGCCTAAAATGACTAAGTAAAGACTAAGAAAGATTTCCTGATATATTTTCATTTAAAAATGTTTAGAAGTATTGCCAAGTGCTTCTGAAGGAGCCTATAATGATATGATATTGATAACTTAAATGCGTCACAAGTGGGTAGAAAAGAACTGCTACTTATAGCTACCGAGCAAAATAAGACCTTTTAGCAAAATATGTTTCTTCATGAGACTGAATACATATAGATGTCACACACTTTGTCCAGTAATAAATATAAGACTGGAGTCACTACATTACTGTATTTTACTTCTAACACATGGAAGTCTTGCAAAGCCTCGGGGAATTTTGTGAAGCCTAGCTTTGTCAGTCCTCATCATTTTCAGTTCTGAAATTCTCAAGTTCCAACCTTGAGCAATTAGTGTTGTTAGCTGTGTTGAAAGTAACATTGTCAGCTTGTGACAATAGTACAAGATTATACCTTTAGCCTAAAGCTGCTCATAACTGTATTTTACCAGCTTTATCATAAAACCTGCTCTCCAAACTTGGTGAATGCTTTATTAATTTTTTTTTTAAAGAAAAATATAAAGGGTATGATTTAGAGAGTGCTACTTCAATAAGGTGAATGGTTATAGCTATATCCATACAGACACAGAAGCTGCTAAAATTTGATTAAATCTCTCTCCATCTCTCTCTCTGGCTCCTTTTTTTTTTGTTTTAATGACAGGAAAACTACTATAGGAGTTTCAATAACTTCAGAGGTGTTTCTGAGTATCAAATTGTGCTTAGCACAAAAACACCCTGCATACTCTGTGGCAGGGACATCTTGCTTGTCACCAAATGAATGTTGCTCTGGAAGAGTCAGAAGAGGCTGAACCATCTGATCATTCTCTTTATGCAGGAGCTGTTTCAAAACACTGCATTTCACTGCCACTCTCTGTTGTGATGGGTTTGCTTGGTTCTGGCAATTTAAGCTTTGGTCTAGGAGAACTTGATATTTTCCAGAGGAACTAACAAAACAGGGAAGTTTCCAACTTAACCGTATAACTTCATAGTGAAGGAAAGTTCATTTCCTAGCTTCCTCCCATATGGGAAAAAAAAGGGGTAAGAAAGTCACCCAAAAAAAACCTCAAGGAAGAAAAGCAAGTAAAGGGAAAGATTCTTTCAGTTTCCCTTTCTCGTAAGACATATTATATAGCATAAACAAGCAAAAGAGAATAGATCATAAAGTTTGGCAGGGTAAATGTAAAAACAACATGACAGTCCAAGCAAATGTTTGAGAAATTATTTTCAAAAAATAAAAAAAAAAAATCATACATCTTTTTTCAAACACATCAGAATTGAGAAATGTGCCAAGGAACAGGTAGAGAAGGTAGGTGACCAGGATATTAGAAGATAATTGAGGTAAGAAAATGCAACAGTAAAAAAAAAAAAAAAAAAAAAAAGCTTTTTATTAGTGTTTGTTATGAAAAAACTGGTGAAATTCCTAAGCCATGGTTCTTCTAAATAAAGAGCCATCAGAAAGTCCACCTCAAGATGAAATGTTTCTTAAACAGTTTATCAGACAAGAAGATAAAAACGAACAGTGCCAAGTCACCAGCACGAGATAGAACCTACGCAAGAATCCTAAGCTAATGGAAGAATGATCTATCTGAATTGTAAAGCACAATCTTAGTTTGAAATATTTTATTAACTAAGTAACGGTAAAACCAGAATTTTTTTAAAAGGCTGCTTAGAGATATTGAAGGAAGTACAGATCAGTAACTCAACATCTGTATTGTGTAATTTAGCAGTAACTGTTATAAAGAATAGAACTAATGGACATATTAATAAATAACTTATAATAGGAAGGAGCCACAACTACTTCTCTAAAGTGAAATAATGTCTTCACAAATCAATACAAGTTCTTTAATGAATCACAAGAGAATGAATAAGATTCACCCTGATGATACAGATTATTTGGATTTCCAGAAGGCGTTTGACAAGATCCTTTACCAAGGGCTCTTAAAGAAACAGAGAAGTCAGAAGATTAAAAAGAAGATTCTTGCATGTATAAATAATTGGTTAAAAGGTTGGAAACAGAGATTAGGAGTCCATTCTCAGTGTAGAAAAAGGATCCCTGTGGAGCTACAGTCACTTTTTTGGATCTTGTACTGCTCAACATATTTCTAAATAACTGGAAGGGAGGGTGAATATAAAGTGTCAACATTTTCTTATGATACTAAGCTATTTTAGGCAGCAGAAAAAAGGGCTGACTGTGAAGAAGTGCAGATAGCAATACTGGAATTCAGATACTGCAGACAGTTCATCATCTTAACCTGGAACTGTATTGTACCTTCAGGGGCCGGGCAATAAAATGGTAGAAGAAATTTGTTGAAGGTCAATATATAGGTAAAGATGCATAAGGAAAATTGATAACCCTTATTTCAGATATATTCTCACAGACTCTAAGCCAGCCTTTACCATTTCAGAATGAGGTCTTCCAGTTGCAGCAGGGAAGAGACTTCACTGAATCTTTAATGCTGACCTCAAGTAAGTACTGGGGAAATTTCAGAAGAGTGGGAAAAATCTAGTCTGCCAATCTTTCAAAGGGCAAAAAGGATGAATAAATAAAAGCCATTTATCCTAGTTATCTGGGAGTTATGGGAGGATAGTAACACTTCATGATTTCATCCAAAACAGTTCATGTACAAATTAACTCAGTATGATCTGTTGACAGAATGACAAATATAATTACTGAAGGTATATGTTGAGATATACTTAGACTTTCATAGGCTTCATAGTGTTTAATGAAAATCTGATAAAAATTGAGTATAAAGAACATAACATGCAATATCCCAATTAATACTTGACTGAGAGTGCAGAAATTACTGCAGAGAAGGAATAATCTTCATAGGATTTAGAATTTACGCTATTCGTGCAGTGTGCTGATAACCTGTGCAGAATAGGTTAGAAAGCCCAGGCCAGTTAAACAGTGTTCTTCAAACAAGAGTATGACACATAAGATAAATGCATTTATACCATAAATCAGATAACTAAATTTGTGGTGGAGTTACTGACTAAGAGGACACCTCAGAAAGAACTTGCAGTAGATGAAAAAGGAATGGAAGTTGTGTCTTAAAGTTACCTTCACAGTATCACAGAACCTTCCATCTGATGCTTCCGAAAGCCTAGTATAAAAATGTAAGCAATCTAATAAAACTCTTGCAAAGCCAATACCTCCAACTGAAATTACCTACAACATAAAACTTGCATCGAAATTATAATTTCAATAACTTGAAATTGTGTACAACCAAAAAAAAAAAAAAAAAGAAAAGAAAAAACAAACAAACAAACCATAAATTCATTAAAGACTAAGGTGGAAATCATGAATACAAACAGTCATGTCAATATTATATTCAAAATATTATCTATCATTTCCTACCACATGAATGTTTATAATTGCATCTTTAATTGAATTTTTAACATATTTTTCAGTTCTATGCAACTTTATAGGTTTTTATTTCTGAAAGCAAGCAAAAAAATTTATATATTGAATACCAATAGCTTTGTCTACAGCCAAGTTACATTAGATTTGATTTATTAATATCTGTTACTTGAGGAAAAGGAAGGAATTGGAGTGGAAGTAGAGCTGCAGTTTCTCTTTTCTTCAGAGTCATTCAAACACAGTTGCTCCAGACTGTCACCCATTTCTTTCTGTCTTGTTTCCATTTCACTGTTTACTATGATTGTCTTTGCATCCCAGCCTCTGTTCAGTAATATTTTTAACCCAGTCTTTTCCTAATCTGCCCTAATCCTGGTTTTAGTTCTGCTAATAACCCAACAACTTCCACCCAGTCATAATCTGCTCCCCCTCATCCCAGTCCCTTCCATGCACTGGGCCTTCATCACATTTCCATACCTCACCTTGTTACAAGTCTTTCCTAGTTATAACACCTTTACAGAGGAGCTGATTCATGTTCCAGATCCCTCTCACATGACTTGTTGACTGAATTCTGTTCCTTGTCTTTCCCCAGATCTGTGTTTTGAATCCCTCCTTTCTCCAGATTGCTTGAGTGTTAGTCTGAGGCCACTTACAGAAAACACAGGACAACTCAGCCTTAGTTATGAAATTGGTTCCTACCTTCCCCTCATCCTGCACAAGGCAGCAAGTAAAATGGAAGAGTCTCTGACCAGTGATAGAATCCAGGATATTGACTCACCTTCTGTGAGAGAGGTCACATACAGTTCAACTAGCAGTAGACACTGCGAAAGGATAGCACATGCTTGAGGAGGAAGATTCTTTTGAAATTCTAGCTTTTTAATATGAAGGAAGATGTCTGAGCATATATTTGAAATGTTTATTATTTGGCCAAATTTCAGCAGATTTGAAAGGGCCAGAAAAATCACATCCATGACGTGTATTTCAAATCTCTGTTGGAAAGGAGAGGGCTGCTGTTCAAAGAAACATGACAAAAGTAATGTATTGCTGAACTACTTTGTTTGAAATTAAAATAAAATGCAAAAAATGGAAAGGAAAGGGGAAAGGGGAAAGGGGAAAGGGGAAAGGGGAAAGGGGAAAGGGGAAAGGGGAAAGGGGAAAGGGGAAAGGGGAAAGGGGAAAGGGGAAAGGGGAAAGGAGAAGAGAAGAGAAGAGAAGAGAAGAAGAGAAGAGAAGAGAGAGAAGAGAAGAGAAGAGAAGAGAAGAGAAGAGAAGAGAAGAGAAGAGAAGAGAAGAGAAGAGAAGAGAAGAGAAGAGAAGAGAAGAGAAGAGAAGAGAAGAGAAGAGAAGAGAAGAGAAGAGAAGAGAAGAGGAAAGAAAAGAAAAGAAAGAAAAGAAAGAAAAGAAAAGAAAAGAAAAGAAAAGAAAAGAAAAGAAAAGAAAAGAAAAGAAAAGAAAAGAAAAGAAAAGAAAAGAAAAGAAAAGAAAAGAAAAGAAAAGAAAAGAAAAGAAAAGAAAAGAAAAGAAAAGAAAAGAAAAGAAAAGAAAAGAAAAGAAAAGAAAAGAAAAGAAAGAAGAAAAACTTAGCCCGAGGCTGAAACAGAAAATGAAGAAATTTCCATCTAAAGGACTAAAGTCATGTCACGTTATAAGCAACTGAAAAATAGGGACTTATAATGGGGACTGATAATGGAAATTATTGACAATATTAATTTTAATATTACTAATAATGGGATGGTACAATCCTGCCTATATAACTGGCAAGTAGCCCTCTCTCATATAAGCTAGAAGTAAACACATAGAGTTTACCACAACTATATGGACAAGCAGCCACATAATTATGTATCTTTCTCTTACAGCAAAGTGAGTGAGATAAGGAACTAGGTGATGGAGGATTTTGCTTCTCCACAGAAATAGGATTTTCATTGGTTTCACCAGTTGTGCAAATTTGTTTTTGTACAGCTGCATTTTCTTTTAAATCCTGAGGAGGAGACATTTGTCCCCTAGGACATTTTTTCAAACATGTATGAAAATATCCATAGTTGCTGTGTAGAATGAACAAAATCCATATCCAATATCCATACGCAATTATGTTCCATTAGTCACCCTTCCCTCCACCCCCTCCTTTCTGTCTATTACTTTTTTGCCAAAGACACCTGGCTTTTTATTAACTATTGCACAGACTGAGGATGTCATTCTCAAGCTACTGAGTACCAACTTTTCACTTGACATTTTGCCAGAAAATCTCTGCTTCCTTAAAGACTGAATGCTGTAAGCTCTATTATCACCAGTATTGCTGATCAGTGTACTCTCCTCGTTTACCTAAATCAGTAGCAGTCCACTTAACCTTTAAGAACTCTAGCATCTCTAATAAAAGCTTTGGGCTTTTTCCCCTCATATCCCAACACCTTACTTGTCAAAGGTCAGTAAGGGAGTGTTTACCATTCAGCTTCAGAAACATCTCTTTGCAAATGATATGAATGAAAAATTACAGTCAGGTGTTGTCTTGCATATAATACATCCAAATTGTGGTCTGAGGTTGAAGGGGTCTCTGTCTTGGGTTAGACTTATGTCTGTTTTTTAATGGCTTTTATTTGGTATAAACTTGGAAGGAGGGAGGGCACCAAGCTGTAATAACTCAATATAGTATGAATCTAAATTAGCATAAGTAGGGATCTGATCTACATGCAATGTAAGTAACATGATAGACACACGAGAGTGTATAATTTGTACATTTTTCCCTATTTATTCAGTCCAGACTAAATTCTCTGTAAAAATGATGTTCTGATCTGCCATTGAAAGAAAAAAACAGACAAACAAACAACAACAACAACTACTACAATAAAGAAAACAAATCCACAACAACTAAAAAAGCCAAAATATTATTAATTTCTCTTGTCAGCTGTCCTCTATTCTATTGTCAATGATGAAAATTCCTTCTGATTGTCAAGGCATGTGCCTAGGTTTTTCGAGTCTTTTATTTAAAGCTTTCTCTTAAAGACAGAGGTTGTTTCATCAGGCTTTCTTATCATCACTTGAATGTATTTACTAGAATGATATCTGTGCTGCTTCCTGTTCATAGAAAATATACAATGCCCGTCTTTTCTACTTCAGACCAGAATGCCTCCAGTTGTCTCTTCACATCTTTATTATATCTTCATACAGGAACATGTGTATTAAATGTATGTTGCAGTAACCATGCATACTAGAACCAGATTTTGCACTAACCTACTCATGCAGAAACATCTTTGGTTCCTCTCAGAGCACCAGATAGACTTTAAAATTATGCTGCCCTTTAATATAACCTTTATGGCACATTCTACTGGTTACATTATTCAGTAGCCCTTTAAGACTATATTATACCTGATACTTTGATGTCCTACCACACCTCGGAGAACACACCAATTAGTCACATCCTACATGGTAATCAGCCTGATCCCCATCATTTTACTGACAAAGGGTCTAGCTCTGTTTTCATGCAATGCATGAAACTCTGATGTGTTTTTTCACTTCTTTTTTTGGTTAGATGAATGAATGTTGCCCATGATACCACAAAGGTTTTCCCTAAACCTTTTTCAGTGCCAGAAATTCTGTGTCAAGTTGGACAAGTTCTGTATAGAGCATAGGTAATAGGGTTGGGCTCACATTCAGTACCAAGGAGCGAAATCTCCTTGGCTGTAAAAAGTGATAACAAGTATTTCCAGTAGCAGAAAGTCTTTAACTGTTCAGGAATAGTGCAGGGAAGGAATAGTGCAGGTGTTTAAACACCATATTACTTCAAGGCATGACTATGACTTTGTCATGTGTCTTTGAACAGATAGGAAAGCAGCCTGTAATTTGGAGGAGTAGTTGGCGTTTTCTGGTCCTCTTTTTTTCTAACTATGAAAAATAATTGGGGTCTGTTACTGCTTACACATCACAGTATATTTTTCCGACATACAAGATTAGTTACATGGGTTACACATTATTACTCTAACTCACTTTGGGTAACCAAGAAAATGTACCATATATTCCCCACTCTCTAGTATAAAAAAGATACAGAAGTGTCCCCACACATGTAGTACAGATATCCATTTCCGCTTGCATGACTGGGAAGGTTATTCCAATCTCTCCAAACATAAGGGTTCAGAGGGCGTATTTAAACCTACAACACCTACAAGGTCCTGAGTGTTGGTCATCAGCCCTACAAAGGGAGATTAAAGGAGAAAAATGGCTAACAGTGACACCCCAGAATTTCCTGCCAAAAACCCCTTCATACTTCAAGGACCTCCAAAACCAACTTTCCCCATTCTTCCTGTCCAAAGAGAATATTTCTTCTACAGTTCTGTCTTTCAAATCCTCCTGTTTCAGAGCATCACTGCCCTTCCACATGAGCTCTACATTCTGTCACCCAAATTCCATGGTTGTTTGGCCCAGACCTCTACAGCTCAGAGCACCAGTTGATACCTTTAACTCAACAGTTCTGCCCTCCATGAACACTGTCTTACCTGTCCTCTGATGCTGATGCTCTCACTGCTGATTTCCCACTGGCTGTTAAAGGTTGCATACAGCACAATTTCCTCACTAGGTCTCACCATGACAGCTATGTTTACCAGCAATCTTCCCATGTAGAATTTAAAGATTGTGGGGAAAAAAAAGAAGTAGTCAGCAATAAACATATATATGAAAATTCTACCAGATCCACTCTACCTTTATTAATAAAACTATGATTTTGGCTTGTTCTTCAAAATATGTCATTCTACCCAGGGACATTATCATCTCTTCCTGGTTCAAAACAGATTTCAAGCAATAAATTATTTCAGCTAATAACTTTTCTCCCTCTTTTTAATCAAATGCATGTGTTTATGCTCTAACTTATTTCTGAAGAGTCAGTGTCTTTTTATCAATATTTTGACAAAAACTCAATATCCTTTCTATTGTTGCACTAAAAAAAAATAAACACATTAGAGACATTATCTAGTTCCATCCAAAATTTGTTCAACTTATCTGGTCATGTTTACGACATCAGGCAGTACAGGGAAAAAAAAAAAATAGTATGTCTTTGTCTTCATGTAAGACTTCATGATTTTGTACTCTACTAAAATCCAGTTCTTCATGATCTTACCAAAAATTGATGCTTGTTATTTCTGCTGTTAACCAGACAAGGGATAAAACCGTATTCAGTCATATCCTGTTGTGGAAAGCATTAAATAATGTCAGAGGTAACACAGACAGTTGAAAGAAGTTGCAGCATAGAGTAAGAAAGCCTTTAAAATGCCAAAATTAAATCAAAGAATAAGAAATGCTAATATTTCCTAGGTGAAGCTCTCCTGTGAAGACTGAGATTGGGCATGACCTTGATCTTGCATCATTGCTGACAGAAATAGGCTGTCCACCAGCTCTGCCTACTCTCAGCAAGGGGTAATATGTTGTATAAAGGAGCTTTCTGTTAATTACTGAGCTCTGTTTTAATGGTCTTACTAGACCACGAGCTAATCATGTCTCTTTTTTACCTACCTTTTTGTTCATATGCTGTTGCTAGAATGGCTTTGGCTGTGTTTTATTCTGTGTCCCTAGCTTCTGAGTCACAGAGAAAAAAAATAGATATTTTGTATTTAATGACAGACAGTGAATTTTTGGGGTTTAGTGTATCAGGAAATAACAACAACAACAACAAGTTATTTGGAAAAAGAAAAAGAAATGATAACACTCCTCAAAATATATTTCCTCAATTTGAAAAAGTGGTTACTATTAAATATTTGTTGTCAAGGAGGATAGGAGTTAGTTATTCAGGGTAGCAAAGAGATACACCAAGGTCTACTGTCTTTTATAACGATATATTTATGAATTTTGCTGGTGAGCTGCCATGTGTTTAACATCTTTCAGTTTTTAGGCTTCCATTTTTCTTCTTTTTCTTCCGTTCTCTTTCCAACAGCCATGTGAGTCACTCTTTATATTAAATGCTTTCTTCTTCCACCATCCCCAGCTTTCCAATTTCTATCCAAACCTGATAGTCTCTGCAGACAATATGAAAGTGATTGTTGCTTTTCATTTCAAGTCTTGTAGTTCTGATGCAGACATGTAGCCATAATGTTGCTTCAGTGCTGCTCACCAAAGCTGAACAATAGCCAGAGGTTCAAGAACACTGTAGCTCCATGATGGTACCCAAGGAAAGATAACTGCACTCTTAATACTTGCAAAGGTACAATAAAAACTACCATAGTTCCTTCTGCTTTTTGAGATCCTCTATTTTCAGGACTGTGCTTGCATACAAGAACAATCTGCTATTACCAAGCAATGTAATTCACTCTTTCATTCTTCTGACTATGCAGTCAGGATCCATGTCCTATCCCACCTCATGTTATGGTTGGAGCTAAGGCAGAGAGACCAGAGAAGGACATGTGAACATTCTAGTAACCACTGTTTTAAACCTGCAGCCGTTGCATAGTCTGAAGTTCCAGATGTAATATCACAAAATGAAAATGTTAGCTCTAAAGAGTGCTTTGTAGTCACAAGCAGTTCCTTGTTACAAAAGTGAGAACTCACATCAAAATTGAGCATGACATTGACCTCAATGGTCATTCAGTATCCTCCATAATGTGAATAATAAAAATCAACCGGGAACTGACGCAAAAGTGCTATATATCTTCCCTGAATCCCTCCATATCCTAAAGCTATCAACCGAATCTTTCTTCCTGTTATTTATCAATATATAACACCTTGGCAGATCTTCTCAACACCTACTTCCAGATGCTAAGAAGCGTGTAAAGTCATCTCTGTGTGTTTTTCTTGAAAATATTGTTGAATGGTGCCTAAGGATCCCACTACCAGAATGAATTTGTTTTGATACACTGCCCACTGGTTTTAAGTTTTGAGATACGACTCAGAATATTTTCTGCCCATTGTCTATAAAGACAAAGGAGATGATAATTCTCCAGACAGCAAGTGACTGAACAGCAGCTTATTGATAGGTAAGTTAAACAGCAGGTGGTTCCCAGTCTTTGAAACAATATTGATTTGCTTTCATTATTTAATGTATTTTAGGTCTAGTTTTGTATTACCTCAACTTTAAGAAAAAAGTGTAAGTATAAAAATTCTGCAGTTGGAGAACAAAGGTATTAAGGCTATGAGAACTATAAAATAATAGTTTTAAAATTCCATAACAATTAAAAAATTCAGATGTAAAAGTTGAATGGATATCCAGCTAGGTATTTGGTAAATAAGGGACATGGCTATTATATATATATTTACTACCTTGTAAATACAAAGGTGACACTTATGTCATTTTCGTGAGTCTACTACTCTTGGTCAATCATTTTTCTTATTTAATCATAGTTATATACAATCAATTAAATAATAAAAGATTAAAGAGAACTTCTACCTGAAGGCTGAAGGACAAGGGAATAAGATGCTATATATGTATTTCTAAAGCAAAAGAGAAAATCTTCTGTAATTCCAGAAGATCCAGAAAGATTCTGCAGAAGAAAACTATCAGATATGCTGTTGTCGTATTTATCTTGGATTTTTAGACCAATGATGTAAGCTGACCTACTAGATCTATTATATCTGGAGTGTTAATAGTAAAGTTAAACAATAAGACAAAGAAAAATCTTAAATTCTTAATAAAAACAAGGAACATGGAAAGTATAATCAAGCTAAATTTGGGTGGGAGGTAAAACTGGACCAAATTTGCAAACTGATCTTGCAAATTCTACATTTGTTTGCAACAATTTGCAAACTGATGGAGGAAAGAAAACTATTCTCATAGTAAGGAGTTTTATGTGCACTAAATAACCATGCCACATCACATCACAAGATGCTAACAGTCCTGCATGCGTTCTAGCAGCCATTGGACAATGTCATGCATCAGCTTTCAGCACTTGTAACCTAAAGTAAGGCATGTAAGAAAGGAAATCAGTAATTCAGCTTCAAACATATAATAAATGCTTAACCTTGAAAGATACATTGAAGAGCAAACATTTTAACATTAAAAACATCTGTGATTTTTCTGCCATTTCTAAATCACATGAGTGCCTGTTAGTTTCTTTAACTCCTGTATTGCCTGATGAAAGGATACTTCATGTTTTCTCACCATTCATAGTGTTCATCTCAAGTCATGGGCATTAATTTTGTTTCCTTAATAATTTTCATTAATCACTTATGACAATGTAGGATTTTTTCCTCTTTGTTTCTTTATCATGAGTGTTCCAGACTAACAACTTTAGAGTATGTTCCCACACTTTCCTTCACAATGTATATTTTCAATGTGTTTGTGAATAAATGTAGATGTCTATTTAGATATCTAATGTATTAGCTATGTATGGTATTTGTGCAACTGAACAAATCTGTCTAGGCAACAAAATGATTTGTAGATAATATCTACACTGCCTTTAGAAGACTGGGCCAAAAAGCAAGTCTGTGCCCTGCACACTGCAGAGCAGAGCTCTAAGACCACAGTCCTTTGTGTGTTTCACCTCGGATTCAGGCTTCCTGCAACTGCACTATACAGGTGTTTGTTTCTGGTCCCCACGTGTAGGTATTATAATAGAGTTGGACATGGAAGTACCTTGGCTCAGACTTCCCCTTAGTGTGTTCTGATACTCAATACAGACAGAGTGGATGCAGAGACATACAGAGTGGGCAGCTACTGGGTTTGTGCTCATGTAGGAAAGTGGGCTTTAGATTGATACACACCTGTGAGATGTATTGGATGGTCTCAGCAGGCATGGTTATAGACAACACAAAGTTAGCCAGTGTGTCCTGATCACAGTTCAACTATATTTCCCAGTTCCTTCTTTTACTTTCCTCTATATTAAGTTCTTAACCAATATGTCACAGTCTACCAATAGGTCCTTGTCTCAAAGACTAAATTGCCTAATAAGTGTACTACCTGTACCATGGTTGGCCATAAGTCAGAGGTCATTTAAAGAGAGAGAAATATTGCCACCCTTAGACCTGAGGAAAAAAAATATTTAAAATACCCCATCTTTAGGAATGCAGTAAGCCACCCTGTATTCCCCTTTGTGTCCCAACCCAAGGAATATTGATTTATTTTTTTTCCAATGCCATAGATAAGATTGCCCTGGAATAGTACTGAATTCAACTTTCTTTCCAAGGAATTTATAGAGTCATGTTTGTAATATTCCTCTTGGAATCACAGGATTGTGTTTCCTTTGGTACATTAAAACGCTTTCTGACTAGCTCAGTATGAGCTATTGTATCACGGACAATGTAAGAAATACAGGGAAGAAAACTGCCTTTAGTCTCGTTCAACGGAAGTGTATCAGCCAGTAAAGCACTTCTGGGAGGCCTAACAAACCAAGGCCTGAGTAAGCAGGACTCTTAAAACTACAATGTTCCTAAGTGTTAAATAAAAGCAAGATTTTCATCACCCAAGGCACTCATTCTAGAAAAATGGCAAATATCCTGAGTTCAGGCATCTATCTTCTACGGGAACTAATCCAAAACTTTGTTGTTCTTTCCCTTCTAATATTGTTCCCTTTTTCCACTATTTCTGTTAATGTGACTTTTTTCCTGCTCTCTTCATTTCCCTTCAATAGTGGGAAATCATCCACCTATTTCTAAGGCTAGTTTTTTCTCTTTAGTGTATCCTGACTGTGTACTCCTTGTTATGGGTTAAAAATAAATCATGCTAAGCACAAGGCTGTACTAGTGACAACACCTGCCTCCCTGCTTTTCCATCTCTACAGGCCTCTCTTCATAACTGCATCAACTGTGCATTTGGATGAAGGAATGGTGTGAGGTGTTCCCATACTCTTGGCAATTGATACACACCAAACTCCTTCCTGTTTTACTGCTGCAATGTGACCACACTCATGGTCTGAAAATGGTTATCAGTTCTAAAACACAACACTAAACTAAATCTGTTTCACCTTTGATCAGCAAATAGCATTTAAATGAGAGAAGATTCAGGCCTCACACCTATTCTCAAAACCATTCACTGAACTGCTCCACACTAAAGAAATATGTCAAAGTAATCAGCAGGTTTCTCATCAGCTGCTTTACCAAACTGAGATACAAAAGTAAAAAGCAGAAAATGAACTGACTTAAGCAGAAAGTATGCTGAAGAAGTATATTGAGTACACCACCTACACCCAGGTAAAGTAAAAAATGCCTCAGAGCTATCAAATTTTTAAAATAAATTAAAGGTAGGTTTTCTTATAGTCTTAAAGCTCTTGGATGTCTATAATATTCTTAGCTCGTTTTGTTCCACAGGGAGAAAATGAAGATCTGTAGAACATAATGCCAGAAAAGATCACCAAATAACCAAACCTGATGATCATGTGATTTTCTTCCTTTTTTATATCACAAACCTTATACGTCACTCAGTTTCATACAAATCCTAAGGTTTTAATTAGACTAAAGTGTTTTAGGAAAAACTGTGTGCTACAGACAGAGAAGAGGAGATCAAGGCATTAGTAATGCCAAACGATCCTTTGATGTTAGAAAACTGACGAAGTGAGAGTTGCCCTGATGATTCCCAAAAGCTGAACCACATCCTATGTTGCAGAGGAAGTTGAAAACACCTTTCCTTCCAGCACACACATGCACACACACATACACCCTAGCATCTAGATCCTTGTCAATCTAAATCAGGTTTGACTCTCATCAGACAATCAGCCCAATCTCCAACCTTGAAGCAAACCACAGACAATGGAAACCAAAGAAAGCAAAGAAAGTCCTATGTCTAGTTGTGGTCAATCTCTGATATCAGAAAAGTCAGGAAAAATAAAGAGAATGTCCACCTCAGAGAACGGCTTGCTAATTACAGCTGGACATTTTCTGGAGAGTTCCCATCCTGTTTTGCAGATACAACAGATGGTATATTTGAAGCATCAACATCTCTAGATTCTAGTAAAATCAATGACTATGGATAGGTTTGCACTATATGGCAGAGAGATTTAAGCTAGCTCAGGATAAGGCTAAGACTGGAAGCAGCATAGTCACGTCAGCATAACTACACTAGCCAAAGCATAATGCAATGCAGCCACGATATGTCTGAGTTGCTTCCAGGACCCAGAGTACAATTTCTGTTCAACATTGTACAGATGTGTAGATCTACCACCTCATCTGGAGTTAGCCTGAAAATCTTAAACAGAATTCTACATTGTAAGGCAGCTCACCCCTCATATATGCTTCCTATTGTTTCAGATCACGCAAGGAAGAACTTTCAGACATTAAACACATTCAGTATCTGGCAACGTAACATCTCCTTTGCATTTTTAAAAACTGCTGCATCCCTTCTTTATAAAAGCAACTTGCTGAGTATGCTGATCAGGCAGGACTGAACCCTCTCAGTTTCTGGGAAATCTCAATGAGGAGTTTACATCCAAAATTGCTGTGTATTCAACAACAGGAGCATAGGAGCAATCATTGAAATAGGCAATGTCTCTACTTTGAGAACAGTCACAGGAAAATGGGTAGATTTTATTTGTTTCCATTTTTGTCCTTCTTTCTCTTTTTAGTGTAAAGTGTATAAAATTTAAGCATGAGCTTCTTCTCATAGTTCTTCCTTTTTCACCCATATTATTTTATACATAGTTTTAGAACTGACCTGACTAGTAGTCACCTGCTCTCCTCAGAAAATCTATTCATCTGTTCTACACAATGGTCATTTAAAACAAATTAAAACACAGGGAGCAAAGCCACATTATCTTCCTTCCTTCCTTGATCCCGTGAGGAAAAGCCTTTCCAGCACTGACTGTGGGTCTTATTTGACTGACTTTTGCACTTTTGATTGGTCCTTGGATACAGCAGTGAGAAGATATTTCCTGTGTTGTAGGGTGTAATAAGAGCAACAGATTTTACCCTGAGCTATGCTGAACAAGGGAGGAAATTGGAGTGCCTCGTAGTAATTAATCATTGTACAATGAGACCTGTCAAAACCCTTTCTAAAGCTGATATTGCTGTCAATAACTAGTGAGTACATCACCATCTGTGATTGTTTAAAATATCAGCCTATACTGTGATCAACATATTTTACAGTTACACTTTTTTATTTAACAAATATAATTCTAAGTACTATATGCGATATAGTGTTTGCCAGATGACCATACTGCTGGTGTCAATATCTAAACTAAATACTTTTGCCTGTCATAAGTATCCAACAAATCCCCTGAGCTGCACAATAAAGTACCAGCTAAATTACATTTGTATCTACTCTAAATTCCAGTGGTAAGAAGAATTTATCACCAAACACTTGTACTCTAGACATTGGCTTATGGTTGAATGAGAAAAGAGAGAGGTATCTCAGAGTAGTTTCATGTCATACTGAAAATTAAATAGTAGCTGCTAGATTCTCAGCTGATGTGAAAGTAATTCAACTGTAACTATAGAAAAGTATGTTGCTTTACATCAGCTGAGAATCTGGTCCACATGCCCAAGCAAATCTGAACCTAACTTCCATATTTTTATGGTTTATCTCACTAATTGAAAACAGTAGCAGCACCGACTTCCTCTAAAAACTGCTAACTTGCTCTTTATCAAATGTCTGTGTGCTTTGTGGAATAGGCCGTTATGAGGTAAAGCTCAGTTTACCTCTAATATTATCTTACTTAACAATAAAAATAAAGAAGTTGCTTTGCTCTCAGTGGCTGCATGTATCCTGTGAGACACCCTTCTGTTGCCTGCAGCGACAGAAAAAAATGTTCTAATAGAGGTTAACAAGAAAAGTAGAGGAGGATGCTGTCCACAGTCAATTATTTGTGGCGTACTGTTTTTCAGGAATTTCTGTGTTTCACATGCTGATAACTTAGTATTCTGTTTCTTCCAGATCCCATAGTAAGGGAACGAACTCTCCCTGGAGATTGCATAAGGGACTTACTTGTCTAACTCAGACTCATACTCCATGACTCAGGCTACACACTTAGTGTATAGGCACTGTGCAATCTTGTGTGTTTTGTCTGTAGAGCCCTACGGAATTCAAGCTCTCCCCATTTACCTCCAAAATTTTGAATGTAGTTATCATCTTTAGTGTTAAGTGCTTGCTATACACAGGTACCTCCTGAGCAAATGAATTCTGGTCCTTGCTGTCACAGGAAACTACAAAATGTCACTTATGGGACACCCTAAGGAGAGAAGGAACACAAAAGTCCTAGGACTTCTGAGGGCCATCCTAGAGAGGCCACAATGGAAGGCTAAGAGGGATAAAATACCAGTTGAAGGAGCCCTGTTATAGATGATGGGGATGGGAGAGGTTTCCAGCAGATTCTGGCTGCAGAAAAGTCCACAGAGTAGTAATATCTCCTGGACTGTCCTCTGGTAGTCAGTGAGCATAGCTTCACTGCTTCCTGTGTGTCTCCTCATCTCATTCCTTGTAAATGTCTGGAAAATAAAAAACTAACCCCATATTCCTCGTGGTTTGGATGTGATGAGAGCAACCAAATGTATAAACTTGTCATATAACATTGGTCCTTGTTGTTCTGCTCTTCAAATGACCACACTAAATCCTATGATTTGCTTGCATTCACAAAACTAAGATCAACATACTATTCTGCAGTAGCCTTCCCTGTTTATTAGCTATCTCTCCAAACTTTTCGAACATCAGAAATGGTGGAAATACAGCAATTCCGAATACCTTGTCTCTGGTCACTGATGCTAAGTGTTAAACAGATTAGGACAACAAACAAAAATCCCTGGAAGACTCAGCTCAAACCTCACACATGCAGTGATAAATTTCTGTTTACATGTCAGGATCTGTAAGATAACTTCTTTCACTGTGTGCCATGTTAATTCTGAATCACTTTTTTTTTTAACCAAAACGATGTGTATAACTATATACATCATATATACATATCTGTGAGACGTGTCACGTCTTACAGAAACCTAGGTATCTTGTATGAACACAATTCCATTTTGCAACCAAAGTAATAATCTCACACAACAGAAAGTTATTTTGACAGGATCTACTTTCCATATGCTTATGTCATCCATTCAATTTTTCTCCTTTATTTCTTTGTTAAGAGAGTCCCATATCAGTCACTCTATTATGTTGCCTTGGATTGATACAATTATGACAGCCCTATAATTACGTGGATTGGCTCATTTAGTCTTTTTAAACATTGGCATAGTATTATCTTTCTTCCAGTTCTCTGGAATGTCCTCAGTGTTCATAGGGTTATTTCAAATCAACATTCTGGTACACACTAGTTGAATACCTGCTAGGTTACATCTCACCAGTGATTTACTTCTGGATTCCATCTTAGAGAAGTTTCCAGCCAAGAGTATCTTGGACAACTTTGTGTGACTGCACTTTTTTGCCGAAGTTGCAGTTTCTGAATAAGAAATTTTAACTCTAACGGTGTTGTCACTGAAGTGAGAACAAAATTTAACATTTTTCCTGCACATTTCTATTCAAAACCATTCCAGAAGGTTCTGCCTTAAAGCATGCAGGACACATTTTCATATGCACATGATTGTATATGTGTGTGTGTTTATATATACATAAAATAACATATCAAGTTAAAATGAATAATTGAATTACATGAACAATCATTTGTGGTCAGGATAATATTGGCCAAGTCTATGCTAACAAGGGACTTATTGCACTAAGAGGAGACAGCAGATCAAAGCATTTGCTGCTGAGGTTCCTACACAGAATAGCAGAATCACAGAATGGTTAGGGTTGGAAGGGACCTCTGGAGATCATCTAGTTCAATCCACCTGCTAAAGCAGGTACACATAGAGTAGATCACACAAGAATGTGTCCAGGTGGGTTTTGAATGTCTGACAGAATGGCTTAATACAGGTTGCACGTACATAACAGAGATATGAGTAACCTGTCTAGGGGCTGATGCTTTGCCTCTGTGACCATGACATAAAAAAACACTTATATTTCCTATGTATTGCAAAGTTTACTCAGCTTATAGTAATCTGTAGTTTCCAAAAGTTTCAGTATGGCCTTCTATTACTTCAGTCACTGTGATGTATACTGCTTCCTAGTCACTGCCTGATCATAATCTAAAAATTTTTTTGTTAAGATTTTTGCTAACATTAGTTCAAATCCCATTGATTCTAGAAGTTGATTGTGCTAAAAAATCTGCTTTCAACTTCTGGTCTATGCTAATTTATGATCAGTTCATAGCCTTTGGTTATTGTATAAGCATTGTTCTTTGGCAGTAGTTGTTTTCCTCCCCCCTAATATTTTTCTGCAACATATTGGAAGATATAAGCAATTATAACTTTACCTAGCCTTTTTTTTGGCAGTGAATGAAGAAAGACTTTCAAGTACTCAGTTGACCAACAAGCATTTGAAAAACAGGTAAAAATACTTTTTCACTCATTCTTAAGAAGCTCTCATTCTTTGTCCCAAAACTTGATAAATTCAAGGGAAAAAAAAAAAAGAAAAAAAAAAAAAAAGAAGTTTTAAGTAGGGAATTATAATAATTTTAAAATTATTTGAATATGTTTTAGACATATTTAACATATAATGTCTTTCCTCTGAAGACCTCCAAGAAATTAAAAATTCACTAATTAAGTACTGTAACATCCTTGAGAGGCATATACCATAATTATCTCCATTTTACAGATGGAGTAAGTGAAGCAAACGGAAGCTAAGTGATTTGTCCAAACTAACAGATTCCACTGGAGTGTAGCCAGGAGAGATACCCAAGCTTTCTCATTTCCAGTGAAACAATAGAGTATGTTACACACATCAGCCCCCAAAGGCAGAATGTTACTGTTTCTTCAACAGAAATGGTTGACTTCCTTTTTGAAAATAAGATGCAAAACTTTGCTTTAGTTCAGATTGTCTAGTAGCTGCCAACCAGTCTAAAAAATGTATTAGCATACAAATAATTATAAAGGGTTGTACTCAATGAAAGACTGAGTTGGAAATGATACCCAAATACACTTGCTCAATGACAGCCTTCAGTCTTGTACTTTCTTTCTTAACTGCATATCTGATCATCCAAAATTCAGGCATCTCCCTTCATATGTCAAAATCATGTCTGATTAGGTAATAGAAGACTGCATATGCATCAGGCCATATCACTGGAGTCTGTTAGCATGTCCCTTTGACTAATCAAACATGCATTCATTACAATGATAAGGAATATCTTCACTTTGGAAAGCATCCTGACATCGGTCCAATCATATGAGTGGGCAGAAGCTATAATTCCTGATCATTTCCATGAAAAGCTCTGTGGCTTTCTCTAGTCAGAATTTTTGTTCTCTAGCCAGAGATTTTGTTACCCACTAGTAGCAGTTTATAAGGTTTTGGAAACATGAGAAATGTCTTCTTTGTTACTTTATGATACAGTCTCAAAAGGAGAATAACACGTCTCCATCTTCACTAATTAATGTGGACACTAGAAGGAGCTAAAAGACACTTTCCAAAGAAGCATGAAATGAAACAGTTGGGTTGGACCACTTAAGCAGAATAGAACATTGATTCTGGTCTTCCTTGATGAATTTCAGACTACGAGACTACATCATAAAAGATGGGAAGTGCAACTACACTGACATCTTCCACTCTCTCAGTGAAGATGAATGGACCATGTTCATTTCTCCTGACATGGAGTAGGGTGTCGGCCTGAGAGGCACAGAATCACAGAATGGTTAGGGTTGGAAGGCACCTCTGGAGATCATCTAGTTCAACCCATCTGCTAAAGCAGGTACACATAGAGTAGATCACACAAGAATGTGTCTAGGTGGGTTTTGAATGTCTCCAGAGAAGGAGACTCCACAACCTCTCTGGGCAGCCTGTTCCAGTGCTCTGTCACTCCCAAGGTAAAGAAGTTTCTCCTCATATTCAGTTGGAACCTCTAACAGTTTGTGCCCGTTGTCCCTCATCCTATCTTGGGGCACCACTATAAGGAGTCTGGTCCAATCCTCTTGACATGCACCCTTGAGATATTTGTAAACATTGACAAGAACCCTCTCAGCCTTCTCTTCTCCAGGCTGAACAGACACAGCTCTCTCAGTGTCTCCTCATAAGAAAGGTACTCCAGACTCCTAATCCTGTTTGTAGCCTGCCACTGGACTCTGTCCAGTAATTCCTTGTCCTTCTTAAACTGAAGAGCCCAGAACTGGACACAGTACTCCAAATGTGATTGTGACTTAACTTCTTAAGTAGTTCTGAATAGTTCCCTTCTTGATATTTTGGCTGCTTTGCTTAGTCCCAGATGCTACGTGGCCTGCAGCATGTTGTTTGAGATTGAGTAATGGGTCCAATATGTCAAAATTTGCCAAAAGATGAAAATAGTAGAAATGTATAGCTCTTGCAACTTCCCTGTCTTCCAGAAGTTGATGACTTTAAAACACCTCATCTGATTATTTTATTAATTCATGTTTCATGCAACTCCTGCTCAGACTGAAAGGAATTGTACATGCTTATTTAGAGGAGAACAGCATAATCCTGGGGAAAAAAAGAAATAAAAAAGTGTTTATCATTACAAAATTCACCTCCAGAATTTCAGCCTTACAAAACCCCTGCTGTCTTAGAAAGAGTACAATATCTTCTTACCTATTATTTGAAAAAAATGTGGAGAAACATGGTATTGAATACATATATTGAATACATATGTGTTTTAAATAGTAGATAATCACAATTTATTATAAAATTAATATATAGATTAATTTCCAGCATTAAGAGTTACATTTTAAAATATTTTTTACAGAGTAAATATCTGTTTTACATATAGAAATATTCTGACACTTGTTATTATCCAGACACATTAAAACATTTGAACTAAATAAATATACTAAGAAATAGGATCCAAAATTATAATTAATTTTTAATTTTTCGGTGGGGGTTTTTCACATTCTTAAATATTGTACATTGATGATAATGGGATAAACAATGATTAAATATGATAGCGTAAAAAAAAAAAATCACAAGCCTTGTATTTAAAATGAATATACAGATAAAGGCACTAAAATTAGCCAGTGACACATGAAAAAACTTATATGTTAAACTCTTTACATCTACTTTTATGTTACTATATATTCATTAATTAAAGAGCAAGAGCAAAAAATGTATAAAGTTGATGAAAGGTTTACAGACCTAGTGACCTATCTCAGCCTCAAGGATTAGTACAGAAACTGTGTGTGACTGCAAATTATTACACCAGCCTTATTAGGATAATGATTTCCCACCTTCCATGGTGATGTATTGTTATCCATAAGCTCCCAGAGGTCCTTAAGCTTGTTAATAACCATTATAGATGTGTAATGAAGTGAATAAAGACTAAAATGAACTCACCTGAGCCTAAGTAGATTAACCCTATTCAAGTCTGATGATGTCCATATAAATTCATCTGGATCTCCTTCCATCAACTAATAGAAAAGTACAATAACGCAATAAGACAAAAGTATATTTTATATCTTCTTTTTTAAAATAACTGCAGGAAATTATGCAATGCACAAATTCAGGAATCACTATTTAAACTGAAAAAGATGGTCACCTTTTCCTAGTGGGGACTTATCTGGGTTTCTGGAATTATATTTCATACGTGTTCAACATTTAGCATTCTTGAGTCCTGCTCACACACTGGGGGCACTGTGGCTTGTAAACTGACTGTGAAAATGTGAATTAAACAAAGCTGGATATCTTCTGCATTAGATTATTAGCTAGTACCTAAGAAAGTCATTGAAAAGATGATGCATGCAAAAATGAAGAAACATTCACATCCAAAATAACAGTGCAGGTAGCAATTTCTGAAACTTTTAGACTAGTTTTGTATTTCTAAAGAAAGAATGCAAATCTTGAATTTTTTCTATTTTAGAAGGAAATAAAACATGTTTATTAAACAGTCTGCTAGGTTTCATAGACAATACTTAAATCAGAAAGATAAAATGTACTTAAAGATATCACCAGTGGGATTTCACATACAGCCTAAGACCTTATTTTTACTCATATTTAAGCCACAGTATTTTTACATGTAATTACTATATATCACTAGATCATGTTTCAGTTTGCAGAAATCCTCATCTAATATACTGAATGTCAGATTTATAATTATTTTATGATATGGTGTTACAGAACATGAAAGAGGTGGAGTTTAGCCCAAAATTTATAAGTAGAAATGGTGTTTCAACATTTGAAATGGATAATGAAGAAAGACCAAGCTTATCATCATGCTTAGATGAACACTGGAAAGAAAAAATAGAATTAAATTACAGAGTCCTGACCAGGATAATGTCTGAATTTGAATTAGGCAGACAACCTAATAGGAAAAGTCTAGCATTGAGAAGTATTGTTCATGATGGACTAAACAGAGGCAACCTGAAGCAAATGTCCTTGCCACTCAAACTGCCTTACTCCTTAGAGATTTATGTTATACTCTGTCTCTTGAGCTCTGCCACATATATACAGGCTGTGAAAGAAAGACAATTCTAGAGTGTTACCATGAACACAAACACTCTGCTTTCCATTAAGAACTGAAGCCAGTACAACAACAGAAGGAAAAGATCTAGATGCAAAGGCATCTCTTAATACAAGTGATTCAGCAAGCTCTGCTTTAGCAGATTTTCATTTTCACTCCTTGTAGTTCCATTATTGATTCTGGCTCATCTCCCCATTTGCCCTCCTGCTGCACCTCTACTTTCTTTTTTTCATCAAATTTTCTTATTAAGTTAATGAATGAACAACTTTCTGGTTTTGTTTCTATGCAACATCCTTATCCTTTACACCAACACCTGATTTGTCTATGTAGATGATAAGTTATCTGAAGTATTTTTAACAACCTCAGAGAAACTCATAGAAGTTTTGAGAATAAACTAAGGCAGATTTTCTATTTTTTACTGCATTTACCTAATTTATGCTTTCATTAATCCTGGTACCTTTTCAAGTATAGCTGAAAGACAGAATATGGAAATGCCAACTTTTCAGATTATTTTCAGAAATTCATGGTAAAACAATTAAAAATAAGATAGTAGAGCATATGATCATGGAGCTCGGAACCAAAATCATGCAAAATCAAAGTATTTCCAGGGAAGAAAACAACAACAACAACAACAAACCACAAAAACAAACAAACAAAAACCCACCAAACAAACAAACAAACTTTACTGTTTGTTTTATAGAAAGGAAAACATGGGTGGGGGGTTTGTTTGTTTATTTTTTCATTTTACTCCATTTTGGTCTAGTTCATCCATCTCAAACAAGTTTATTGTATTTTCTGATTACTTAGAATAAAACTTGCCAGAACTGGAGGTCCAGCTTCCTAAGTTCAACTGTTGTTTTTCCCCACTGAGCAGCAAGAGTTCAGACAGATGTATGTAATAAATTCAGAAATGTTGATCTGTGCTGCAGATGAAAGGCTGAATAACAGTACAGTCATAAAACTGAAACTTTTCATACCATGCAAGCAGCCTGTACTATATTTTACTCCAAACTTCAAGATATATCACAATGACAGATTTTCTAATGTCAGGATATTGTATCAAAAGAATTCAAAGAAGTTTATCAGCAGCTGCTGTTAGAATAGTTGCATTTGACTTATAAATCTGTCTAAATCATAGTAGTTTTCCCTATTTCTTACACTCTTGGAGTACTTCTTTGTTAGTGAAAAATCAGATTGAGAACTATCTAATATATTCAACCATTCTACAAGACTGCTGAAGATAATGTTCACAGCAATAAACTGAACCAGAAAGTTTATAGTATCAAGAAAAGTATGTAAATAGAACTTGGAGAAGTGATTTTTATTCAGGCTATCCAAAACACTTTATTTTTTGCTTGATAAACTTGTACTTAACTCAAAAGTCCTAAAAAAAAGGTGGCTTGACAGTTCTGACCAAGGTCATAATCAACATTTGAACCTGTCAAAGCAGCTTCCAACAAACCCAGGAAAAAAACTCTGACACTCCTGAGACTCCCATTTCTCCCTTTTTACTCAGTTTTCCTGTCTCAGATCTGTTTGAAACAGCACATTTTCCATCCTTTTTATAGCAACTTTCACATTCTTCTTAAAGATTTAAATGAGCAACAAGAATATTTTCCTCAGCTTCTCGATGAGCATTGAAAACCACCAAAAAGGATGCCAACAGGAGCTTTTCTAATTAGTGAAGCAAAATGAGGTGTTAAAGTGCAAAAACACTATTCAGTGAAAAAAAAAAAAAAAAGCATTGTAAGCCATTTTGGAACAAATTTATGCATTCCGTTTTTCAAGAGACATCCTTAACCATGGAAGACAATGCAGCAGATTTGTCCCAAAATTCTGTGCACACTTGTTGATCATTAGTATAGCAGTACCAGCTTAATTCCTCTAGACTGCTGCTGAAGTTCTACATGGCAGCAAAACTGAGTAAGATTAATTAGTAGGAACACATTTGCAGCTTAAAAATAGGACATTGGGTTACTATTTATTCCTTGTGATGGAAATCAAATACAGTTTTTTCTTCAATAAATACATGCAAACCTGCCTTTAAAAAGTTTAGTAACAGATTGCTAGAATGTGATTACTGACAAATACGTTCTTAATTCTTTTTTTAAAGGTAGCTTATGTTATAGCTGCTCTGTATGCAGGAGGTTGTAAAGTCAACATCCATGGAAAACTTTTGAGTCACTTTCACCAAATGTACCATCCAGCTTTATCAGTCACAGAAGGCAGATACAATTGTAAACATGTTTAGTTTGGAAAAGAAACAGCTTGGCTAATGATACAGATAAATATTGGTCTGCATTTTTAACATTTACTTTGTACTAATAGACTGTTTCATTTCATAAGCATATAAGCAATCATGGTAAAGTTATGACACGACTACAGTATACTGGCATATTTTTTCCTTCAAGTTCCCCAATCAAAGGCAAAACTCAGTTGTTTGCTTTGATATTTATTTAATGATGTGAGCCCTGACTGGACTTGAGTCAACCTCAAGTATTTCATAGATCAGTGAGTTTCTTTTGAAATGGAGCAATGTAAACACACTTTCAGGTGTTGTATAAATAGCAAAACTGTAATGCATAATATTTCTTTAAATTAGCACAATGTTTATAATTGATGGGGGAGGGGGGTCACATATAGGTTACCTGGCATAACAATATAGCTGTTTCTCAATATGTAGGAAAACGTGTAGTACAAGTTACAAATGTGCAAAATATATGACACAATAATCAAGACTGTTTGGAACTATCCCTAGATGTCTGAAAAGGACTTACTTTTTCTTCAGTATTGATGACAGACTTTTTTTTTTTTTTCCCAAAGTGACTTTTTTATCTTACCAGCCATACTGTCATTACAGTAATTATCTTATAGTATTATAGTCAACCATTCTGAGAGATCTCAGACGCTTCATGCACTCACTGTAAGTATTTTGATATGGATGCTCTTTGCTGCCTGTTCCTGAAAATCTGCAATTTCCATCCTCTTCCTAAGGTGAATCTAGATCAGTCCAATCAATCAAGGGTAAAAGTTGGAAAAATACATTAGTAAGCAATGAGGGATGAAAGAAACGACAGACAAGTGAGTGACGCTGTGGTGTTGCTGTATACGTACAGTTCAGATGTGATGTTTTTATTTCTGTATTCTCTGGAGGAAATATTGGCTACAGTTTACTGAAGGCAGTTTAGTCAATATGCTGACACACGCCCACAAGATTCATTTAATATTGAGTAGATGTATAAATTGTAACTAGACCCTGATATTACTAAAATTAAGAGTAAAGGACTAATGTGAGTGTCATTTGACAGCATAGTGATTACTCTGATGGAAAAGCAGTATCAGTCAAACTGCGTGTTGTGGTTTAACCCCAAGCCAGCAACTAAGCACCATGCAGCCACTTGCTCCCCTTCTCACCCAGTGGGATGGGAGGGAGAATGGAAAAAAAAAAAACTAAAAAAACTCCTGGGTTGAGATAATGACAGTTTAATAGGACAACATAGGAAAATAAAACAACAATAATAATAATGATAAAAGAATATACAAAACACATGATGTACAACGAAATTGCTCACCACTTGGTGACTGATGCTCGGCTTCCCCCCAAACGTGACATCACATGGTATGGAATATCCCTTTGGTGAGCAGCAAGATCTGTCCTGGCTGTGCCCCCTCCCAGCTTCTTGTGCACCTAGCACGGTGTGAGAACTTGAAAAGTCCTTGACTACTTAGCTGCAATTAAAATATCAGTGAATTATCAACATTATTATAAATCCAAACCACAGAACTATACCAGCTACTGAAAAGAAAACTGACTCTGTCCCAGCTGAAACCAGGGCACTAGAGCAGTTCAAAAGTGCTTGGGAACTTATTTTGGAGCTAGTTTTCAGAAATGAGGAGACATAGAAATTCCTCTTAATATGAGATTAGAAGTATGAACATCAAATGGAACAAGAAAGATCAATTCCAACAGAAAAACACTTCACAGAAATTACTAGAAGATTCGGTCTGATAAATCCCATCTTTGTCTCTTCACCCAAACTACAGAAATGTCTTCCCTCACCCAAAATGGTTCTATCTATTTAGCTAGGCCCTATGATATTCTGTCCCTTGAAGGGCTCACCCCTTTCCTCTCACCCATTTTACCAGCACAGTTCTTTACCTTCCTTCTCAGCCTGGTGAAATAACATTTGACTTCATGTGCTCAAAATCACTTCTCAAAAATTTGTCTCAATAATCTTTCCCAAATGCCAGGGCCAGTCACTTGGTTGTCCAGAAAAAGAGAACTGAGTAATGCTTGGATCCATTTTAGGAGGCAGAAAAGCAGGAAGAAATTGAAATTAAAATAGCTGTAGAGATTGTCATGAAGCTCCCTATGAAGAACCAAAGCACAAGGGCAGGTAAGGAGCTATCGGACTTGGACAGTAGCTCTTCAGGGAATACTGAATTAAAATCAGATGAAAGGGAAACAAGGGAAGCAGAGGAGCTCCAGTTCAGAAGAGCTGCAATGCCAGACAGCTGCTCTCCCCACATGGGAGAGAGTCTGGCCTAAGTGGTCCAAGCAGGAAGCCCTCTCTTGGTTTACTTCATTTTTGGGTTACTTGTAGCACAAGAACATGGCCTCCAGGCCACACTGAAGGGAGCAGGTAGGGAACAGGGGTAATTACAGGGGAAGGCCATAGAGCTTGCTCCCAGGCTACAACCCTCATTGTTTCCCACTAGACCCACCCTATGGTTCAAGATGAAGTGGTTAGATTATGTGGGTTTCTCCAAGCTTTAGGCAGTAGTTCTCCTAGAAAGAAGAAACAATTTTTGGCTTGTGCTTTTTGATGCTGCTTTTCTCATTGCTCTTCTGACTCAGTCTCTAGCACCCATTCCTCAACAGGAGAAAATTACTCTTTCCACCTTACAAGATACATCCCAACAAACACCTGCAGATACAAGAAGTGGGTGATCTTGCTATTCATCTGCTGGATGCTATTTCAGCCCAGAGGTGGCATTCTTCCTGTATCATGTCCCCAAAACCTTTATTTCTACACTTGACTCTTCTACCTCTCTTTCTCTTTACTGCCACTGACACTAAGGCTATACATGGAAGTAATAGAAAAATAGTATCATTCAATGAGTGTGGGTACAAAAGGCATCTCCCATAGTTATGAAGGTTCTGTTAAGACAACAGCCTTCAAGTTTTTTTGAAAAACAAGTTGCTAATGAACATAAAATTTCCTTAATGTTCTGTATATCTGAAAGAATATGTCTATTATTCCTGAATCTGCAAAAGATGCTGTGACTTTTTTTTTTTTATTTTCAGACTACAAATTCTTCTGTTTTTTCCACTTAAGTGCCTTGTTTGATCATTATGTCCAGTTTAAATCAGTGTAAGCCACAATTAAACATAAAATACTCCATCTTTAAGAACTTTCACTCTACTCAACACACCTGACCTAACACTGTAAAGTAATATTCTGTATCATAAAGAATTATTGATGGTGTCTGTCTAAACTAGCCTTGCATTTGTGGCCTGCTCATCAGGATTAGCACATTTGACAAAGACAATGAAACTAGATCCACATGAATGAAACCATCTGTTGGTACTTAAATTTAGAATATTAGAAGATAGCTTAGACCTACTCTACACTATCCAAGTGAAAAGCAACAACAAGTTTCAGTCTACGCCTTTTACAAAACCAGTAGAAGACTTTGATGTCGTCAAGTTGAGATGAATTTAATATTTTTTTAAGTCTTTACATCTTCTACATTCGGTATTTTAGCTAATAAGTGACCCAACAGTTTATAAGGTTTTATAAAGAAGTATATACAATATACATGGGCTTCTGTAAGCAGAAGAGCAAATAATTGACCACAAATAAAATGCCTTAACTTTCAGGAATATTCCACTACAGTTAGCAGCACTAATGTTAGGTGTCAAGTAGAAGTCCAACTGGCATATCCATTGTGTATCCACCAGAGCTGAATGGCATGCAATACCTTAAAGTTTTACAATCTGTACTATGCCATAGCCCTGACAAATAAGAACTTGTGCTTGCTGTCAGCTGTTCTCTGACTGCCAGCTTCATGGCAGATTTTGCTAAGAATGACTTTCATCTGCACTGACAACCAAAATATAGTGAACAGTGTTGTTACACTTCTGAGATGAGAGTGAAAGGGCTATGTGTGAAGTGCCAGTCAGAAACAGCAGATTATGAATACACATTACTTAATGTCACTTACAAATATAAAACACTTAGGAAAGACTAGAATGATAACTTCATCAGTAGAAGGGAGGGGGTAAGATTTCCAAATAGATGTAATAATTTTTAAACAGAAAGAGGTCAGCAAACAGCACAGGATAGGGGTCAACTTCAGTAATCCTGATGAAGTAGTAATTTCTGGCCTTGGAACCAATAGCAAAATTATACCATGGCATCCTGAATATATGCTTCTTGGACCTTCTAACATCTCTTGACAGGTGAGTCTTCTAGATGGGTATCTATACTCATCCAAAATCTATTGGTAGCACAGTCAGTGACCTAATTAATCCAAAGTTTTCTGAATTCCATAAACTTTATTCAGCATATTCCCTAAAATGTGAATTCCACAGAAATTAAAACTTTACCTTACTGATAGTAAAGACAGTAAAATCAGTTTTTCAAACTTTAGAAGATACTAGAATATCCAGGTTTAATTTAGCTTCTTGATTCACCAGGAAAATGTTGATACATAGTGACATGACCTTAGACTGAGTGCAAACTAATGAAATATCTTATGGAAAACTTCACTTTCATACCCACACTTTGAAAGTCAGTTGAAAATCTGAAGAAGGTTAAGAACAAACAGGACTGCTTCCAGTTCTAGAAAACTTAATGGAGACCAAAGGCATTATTTAGCTCTGCTTAGCTACAGTGGACTAAAATATACAAAATCATTTCTACCTGTATTAATGTACCCAAATGATGAAGAGATGACTGCTGAGCATATATGAAGGCAAAAAAGAGCTATGGTCACCATTAAATAGTGATCTTTAACATTCCTCACTTTCTTCTGTCCCTCATTCACCTACCCATTTCTCATATTGCAAAGTCTGCTCTACTAATGCCAGCCATGGCTCTTTCTTGCACTCTTCTACCCTGACATGACCCTTACCATTAGTTAATGTCTCAAAGAAACATCTAAATTCATGTTTTTTCTCCAGTTCTGGCATTTATCTAATGAACAGGTCTATATCCACGATAAAGAGATCTGCTTTTTCTCCTAGTGGAACTCATGTTCCCTGTCCACATCATTATTTCTGAAATTTGGCTTATTCTTCAAAACTCTATTTCAGCATACTGGAGCTCACTAATTTATTTTAACTAATAGCTTACAAAACCTATATTCTCACTAGTGAATACAGTTCATTTTCTGATCCTTCCCAAGTTCATTCTTATGCATTTTCTTGTTTTTCTACACTTCTAACTCTCCTGTGGCTCTTTCTTTTTGTAATATATGGATAGCTTACTGTCTTCCACCTCTGAGCTAAATAAATTTTTATACTATCGATATAGATTACTGTAGATTGCAATAAATCAAAAACGCTCTCTTCCAAAACCTTAGAATTACCTTCTATGGCATTTTCAAGTTCTTCTCTTAATCTCTGCAGTTGCACCGTAAGTATGTCCTTCCTCAAAGCACCTCTTGAATGTGATACTCACAAAAACATCCCAATAATTTGACATCTGAAAACCATAACCAATATCATTCATTGTTTCTTTAAAGTCTCATTTGCTGATTCTTTTATGTCTGGTTTGTAAGATCTGCATTTTATATTATCCAGCACAAAGAAGCTCATGAGTTAGAGCTCCAAAATATAGTAATGTTATTCATATCAAAATTATTTTTCAACATTCCAGAATGAAATATCTTTTTGGATTCCCTACATCTCAATACAGACATACAAAACCAATTTTTGAATTTTTAGAGTGAACTCTACAAATCAGGGTGTTTGCTGATGAACATCTCAGTCACAACAGTGAAAATAAGTCAGGTAGGCGGTTGATTTGTCATGTGTCAGTAAGTCGAATAAGGAAAGATGAATCTACAAAAGTGTTTAAATTTTAAGTCCATCAGAGATTGAGTGTTCTGAGGAAAGCACATGATCAGATGCTAAGTAGAGATGTGAACAGGTTAAAAATCATAACAGTAATTATTACTACTTTTGGTTTTGTTATTGAATGTTAAGAGAGAAAAAAAATTCTAAAATCTCTCATAAAGAAATCATTCTCAACTTTATATCTTCAGGTGAATAAAACTATTGGATTCAGATCACCCAAACAACTTTAAAAAGTAAATCAAAACACAACTATTCCAAAGTTCAGATAATGAGTTTGCATATGTGATTTCAATCTCTGACAGCAAATCCAGACTGCGGTCAATGGACATGACATAAAACTAAGTGACCACAAAAACATATCTAGATTTGGACCTTAAGCTTATATCCAGTATTCAGCAATAACAGACTCAAAAAGAAAATCAACTGAATTTTGATAAACCCATTTTGCTCTTTTAAAAGACTCACTGTGTAACTAAACTTTTTCTTATTTTAATAACATAAGCAAAACAATCAAATAAAAAAACTGCTATATTTTCAAGGTTTGCTCTATTTTGTATTATTCAGCACATTGTGTCTAAATGCTTGTTTGTAAATGAGATTTTTTTCTTAATATAATATTCTTAAGTAATATTTTTTACGCTAGAATAAGTCATGTCTTGAAAGAACTACCCTCCTATACTTTGGTAGTTTATTTTCCTGTTTCCTTTGGCTTTATGCAGAATCTTAAACTCCTTTGCAGTACCTTATTCTCGCGAGATTTCACTACTTCTATTTTTCTGCAATGTGGTAAATGTGAAAGTTGACCCCACAGGTCTTAAATAGGTGCCCTTTGCTTTTATGCTAGTCATGAAAATCACAATTGCTGTAATAATTTGCTCCTAGCAGTAGTCTAGCAGCTGTCTAAATTTACAAGGTCAGTTCTAGCACAACCTAAGCCAAACTTTTTAGAGACCTCAGGGTCAGGTTTCAAATAACTGCACATTCCTACTTTAACCAAAAGCAATCCCTGAGACTCAGCACACTTTAAAGATGAATGTTCATCTCTTCTCACATTGGAAACTTCAAAGGCCCAATTACTACTGGGCTGACATGGGCTGTTTCATGATACTTCCTGTGCAAAGTGCTACCTCTCTGCACTCTGTATTTCTGATGCTTCTGTTATCACTGGTCAGTTTCTCTTTGGCAACACAAAATTCAATACCAGGTTTCCTCTCAAGTCTTCCTTGCACTTGTTAAAAGCAATTACTGTTAGTATACACATTTGAACTTTGAGTTCTGCTTCCAGGATTGTTTATATTCTTTACGATGTCTACATTAATCACCAGCTATTGGGTTATCTTACAGTCAAAACTATTGGAAACACCTGGCTAGAAGGTAAAAACAAAAGTAATGCTATCCAAAATATCAGGATTGAGCTCAACATAATATCACTCTAACACTGTCTGTATGCAATATTATTTCAGGGAAAAACACTGACAAAACTAATCAATTGATTAAAAGATAATGTTCAGCAAAGCTCTGCAATATATGTTTGTGTATTTTTGTTATTGGGAAGCTTTTATTTGCTATTAGCATTTCCATTCATTTAAGGGCTTTTTAAAATGTAAAACCTAAAGTGCAAAAATACGCATCCAGCACAGAGGCAAATCACATATTTTGCTTACAACTTTCCTTCCCCACATGGTTAATTTGGATGATATGGACTCACCTTTCTGGTCTGGTGTCACATTAAAACTTGATTATTCCTCATTTAGTATCAATATTTGATTTCCTAAATAATCCTGCATGATACATCATACAGAAAAGACCCTGGTTAATTCATTACAACTCTTAATCAATGTCTGACACATAAAGAGAACAATCCCAGCACTGTCAGTTCTTGAAAAGATCCCTGAGTTAGTAGGATGGATGGGATGGGTTGGGAGTGGATAGGGTAGAAAAAATAAGATTCCTTGGATAAAATAGTAACTTTTCTTTTTGTCATTTTTATTTCACTGCAATGTTATTTAGTAGAATCAAGTATAACAATATCATTTGTACTGCTATGTTCACTTATGAAATAATTAGCTATGACTTCTGAACTGTGTTTTAAAAGATATGAAGACTTATAATGTATTTACGAAGGTTAAACCTAATTAAACTGAAAAAAAAAGAAAAATGAAAGTTCACTTGTGTCTTGATATTAACTTGCAATCTTGAAATTCTTTGTCCTTTATAAGAAAAAAAAAAAAAAGTGAAATCATTCCCAGTAACTTAATACCCTTAAATGGTTTATACTAAAATGGTTTGCTCTCCTTCTAGGGATTTACCTTAATGATATCATTCCAAAGGAGTCTGGTTTAGATCAAACTGGGTTAAAGATCATGACTGTCAAAAGATGATGTCACTTAGATTCCATTACTAATAAAACCAGGGGTCATTTTAAGTACAGAAACAGATTGATATTCATGCTTTTCTTACCTCTAATACCTTTAGTCATACATTAAGGAGTCATGCATTACAAAGGCAAAATTTAGCCCATTCTAGCATAGTTAAACAGCATAATACATCGTCATATATATAGTTGTTTAGGATCATTATTTCTATAGTATGCTGCAAGAAACACCCAAAATGTATTTCAATAAATGAAATCACATTGTCTGGCAGATCCTAATTTTATAAAAATTAAGGATTGAGATGCAAAAATTACATATTATATCAATCCGTAAAGATATAAACACAAACATACTCAGTACAAGCCAGTGCTCAGCACAATGACTGTGAAATGCAAAGTTAGAATAAGCTAAGATAAGCTTGGAAAGCTAAAAACTTATAACACATTTACAGTAATTCAACAGCGATTCTTCCCTTGCCTTATCTATTTTTCATTTTGTGGCATTTTCCAGAGCTATCCAGTTTTCACTTATGCCTAGAAAGCACTATATATATTTAAAAATCAAAATAAAGCAAGAATAGCAAAATAACAGGAGGTTACCTACCTGAAATGAAGGATTGCAATTATCATTTTAAGTGAGAAATAATAGAAGGCTAATTCAAGATAGGAATATTTGCCACCATGAGATACCTAAGTTGCATGAAATGGTAACTTTCAGTGAAATCTCTGAGAGGTCAAACAGGTAAAAGAAAATAAACTCCTATTTCATTACAGATTTAGGTCTTGCCATTAGCAATTCAACATGCAAAATAAAATCAGGTACAGAAGACTGAGCCTCTGATGAGCGTTAAAATGGATATGTATCTAACTATGATGGAGTTCAGTCTACGTATTTAGGATCCTACTCATGAGCTCTGCTTGCCTGAGTTGATGTTTTTAACAGTTAAAATCCAGATAGATCTATTGCTAGAAGTTCAGAAAAGTTTAAGAAGTAACCCATTCCGCTAGCCAAGATTTCATTTACTTTTGTGCATAGTGCTAATCTTAGTAGGAGCCACTAGATGGTGATACAACAGACAGTGCAAGGACTTCTCTTCCTTAGATGTTTGTGGGTACCTCCTAAAAGATCTGTGCTTAATTGTTACACAGGTCAGTATGAAATGCTATGGTTCTTCTCTGTATTCATCTGTATTTCCTATTCATTGATACAGTTGCTGCAAACTTAACTTAAATGTTACCTGTTACCAAAACATTGAATTAAGAAGTATGTTGCAACGTGTTCTTCAACAGACTGCCACCAACTATTCAATCAGAGCTGAGTACTGCCAAATCTCCTGTGTTTGCCTTATTTTCAAGGTTTCTTTCAAATTAGTTTCTGTTGTGCATCCTGTAAGGCATAAAAGAATTAATAACAAACAAGAAAAGAAAATATATATCTGTTTGTCAAAGGTGAACCATCATATACTGAAACCTGAGCCTTTCCTCTATTCTCCTTTTATTTTTTGTCATCCTTTTGGTACAACGTATCTCAAAAAAGATCTTTTTTTTTGTTTCTGAGATTTCAGGATAATAAATGAACAAAAGCTAATATTAACAGGATAATATTTAGAAACAAAACTTTTCACAAGGGAATGTTCTTCTGCTTAAAATTCAGAGGGGCTATATAAATACATTTAAATGAATACTTTATAATATACATTCCCAGTACAAAGTTTAACTTGCACTTGAATTAATGTGCCATATGGAGAACTGGACTAAGTTAATCCTAAAATGGATAAACCAACCTTTGCAAAAAATAAACACTGCCAGATACTTCACAAGTTGAGTCAACTATACAACCTGTTGAAACATGTGAATTACCTGCTGAATCAGATATTTAATCTACTAAATCAAAGCTAACACCTACTGAGTTAAGCATAGCACCTAGTAAAAAACTATTAGTACAGATTTATATGTATTCAAGTGGATTACAGTAAACACATTGCCCAAGAAATACAAAGTGGACTAACTTAGCTGTGTTATTTATTGCATTATGTTCTTGTGGAAAAAAACGTTCTGCTATGAGGGAATTTCCCATTCAAATAGCAAGCAATAAGGTCTTCCTTTGGTGAGTTAGTTTTCTTTATTAGATGGCACAGACCCTCATCAATAAATTCACAGATATTCTAATATCTAAGCAGAACTTGTAGGAGTAATCAGGGGGAGGGGCAGGGAGAAGACATCTGTGAAGAGTTGCTTTGCTCCCTTCTTCTTTTATTATTCTTTCCCTCATATATCATGCTGCTACACATGTAACTGCAATGAAAACTATGTGGGAAGAAGAAAAGGGGCTCTTGTCCAATGTGACTCATGAGACTTTTGGTTTGTAAATCCACCATTTCAGCAGCAGATAGTTCTGCACACTACATCTTTTCTCAAATCCTCCAGCCTTTCTACTTGTACAAGTTTGTATATAGGCTGTTTTTTTAATATTTTCTTTAGACATTTTTGAATGAAGCGTGTCCACATTGCCTTTTGCCTCTACACAGATTTCTTTGTTGAATATTTATGCTTTTTCAGCATTTTGGTTGACAGTCCTCCTTCATCTAGAAACCAGTGAACATTGTGTTTTAATTCCATTTGTTACTTAATATTCTGAAGAAGATACTCCCTTAACTCTAGTATTGACAGATGTCCATTTGCTTATTTTTTTTCTACAACTCATAGCTTCTGGTCAGGTTTCAGCCTTCATGTTCTTCCATTGGTTTTGTACACAGATGTCCATAACAAGTATACTTTTCTTTTAGACTTGTCATTTCTTAGGTCATATTGTTGGCTTTGCAAAGCTGTTTCCTTTATTTTTGATTATGGCTTGATTATGGCTTTTGAGACACAGAATGTTACTTTTCTGTTTTAGTTTATGTCAAGAGAGCATTTTTCAATTGCCAATTGTCCCTATTTACAGTACTTTGATTTGCATCATGGAGCTGCCATGGAGCACATGATTTGAAATCCTTCTAGAGGAAACTAAACAAGGAGTATACCCAAGGCACCCCAGCTGTGAATGTGCTGCAGTCTATAAGATAGCCTAGAGCTTTTCCCTCCATTAAAATGCCTGTTGTGTGGCCATGAACACAGTTTCATACTACAGATCTTGCTTCTACTGGCCTGTACTACTCACTACTGTAGACATAACATAGAGCTAGACAGTCCCAACTGTCTTTCACATTTTTCACTAGCAAATCTGAGAACTAAACTCACATCCACATACCCACACAAATACAGAGATGATGATTTATTGTGATTAAGAATGCTTACAGTGACTTTCACAGGAGGTAGACAATGATAAAAAAAAAAACTTTCTTAGTTTTTAAAGATCATGCAGGGCAGATATAAACTCCCAAAAATAATTCATAGTGAAATAAGCCTTCCCCAAATGAAATTTTAGGTAAAGATACTGCAATTTTTAAAGTGAGTTAAACTACGGAAAAATTACAAACCTTTTTAATTAGATTTTGAAAATATTGATCAGCATCTATCTCAGTTTCATGGAGAAGAACCATCCATTCTGATGCATTACTTAGAAGGTACCTCTCAGTAAGAAGTATGCAGAAATTACATTCTTCTCATAATTTGTGGGAGTTTGTTTTGCTTTTCTGTTGTTCCTTACTTCTTTTGTTTTATCATTGCATATGAAGTATAAGGAAAACTTCTTAATTCTGAATTATAAACAATAAAGTAACAGAGTTTCCGTAAAAAAATTGTTGGCTTAATGACCCAAGATATTTGAGTGTTTGGGCTGGTTATCAATAGTTTAACATGATACTGGAAATAGAACACTGACTGCTATGGAAAGGTTGTGTGTTGTCCAGCAACCATGTTGTGTTTCCAGAGGACAATTTTTCTAATGGCACATAACTGTGAAACAGGTTTTACTCATTAATACGTGACTTTTTACAGACCTAAAAGAAAATTGATTAGTTATTTGCACTGCACCATGCTTGAGATACTGAGAAACAGCTGCATATGTCTTTTATCTGTGTATTTGTCACACAGTGTTTTCTGTTCAGGCACACATGATCAAAAAATGTATTTGTTTTACCAAAGGCAAACAACGACATCCATTATGAACCTACTTCAGCTCCTTTAGTATCTTGGAATAGGCACACACTAAATGCAAATTCACATATATGGTACATCTTTCATAAACTGAAATATGTTGTTTATGGTGGTTGAACACTTCTTAATATCACAAGACAATTACAATTACTTTACACTGAATACTCAGAAGAGTATTATCTGTTTTATGAAAAACAGCAAACTGATCTAATACTGTGTGATACTGTGGGTCTTAAAAAATGTAATTTTTGGAAGATTAGGTAAGTAATTATTGCAGTAAAAATGCAAACTGTTATGCATATTAACAAAAAATTACCTTTTATTGTTGTTAGATAAAATAGATTCTTCATTCATCTCATTTTGAATGGTTAGTATCAAGTTACATCAGGAGAGAAAGCATTGTCTCTATAATAATAAAATAATAATAGCAACAAAATTATATTATTGTTAGTAGCAGTTGCAGTAAGCACTACCAAGACCGACACATAAAAAGTTATTACTTAAAAACTTGGAATAGAAATACACAGCAGCACAAGGGAAATTAAATCAAAAGGACTAGATAGGGAAAAATATGAGCTTGTAAGTCAAGAAGGTTGCATATCATAAATGATCTTATATGGGGACGATATGATGAGGAAGGAAAACAGGAGACCTGTTTATCCAGGATATGGAGAAGGCTGATGTACTCGACTTTTTTTCTTCAGTCTTCATCATAAAGTGCTCCAGCCACACCATCCAAGTCACAGAAAGCAAAGGCAGGGACTGAGACAATGAAGTCACTGGGACACCCATTGTAGGAGAAGATCAGGTTAGATACCATCTAACAAACTTTAAGGTACACAAGTCCATGGGACCTGATGAGATGCAACTGCAGGTCCTGAGGGAACTGGTAGATAAAGTTTCTAAGCCATTGTCGATCATATTTGAGAAGCCATGGCAGACCAGTGAAGTCCCCACTGACTGGAAAAGGGGATATATAACCCCCATTGTTAAAAAAGAGAAAAAAAAGGAAGACCTGGGGAACTATAGACCAGTCAGTTTCACCTCTGTGCCTGGCAAGATCATGGAGCAGATCCTCCTGGAAACTGAGGCACATGGAAAATAAGGACATGATTGGTGACAGCCAAAATAGCTTCACTAAGGACAAATTGTGCCTGACAAATACGGTGACCTTCTATGATGGCATTACACCATTGGTGAATAAGGGAAGAGCAACCAACACCATCTACTTGTACTTGTGCAAAACACTTGACACTGTCCCATATGATATCCTTGTCTCTAAATGGGAGAGACATAGATTCAAGTGATGGACCACTCTGTGAAAAAAGGAATTGGCTGGATGCTAGCAATCAAAGAGTTGCAGGCAATGGCTCAGTGTCCAAGGGACATTCCTCCAGGGTCACTATTGGAACTGGTGCTCTTTAACATTTTAGTCAGTGATACGGACAGTGGGTTTGAGTGGACCCTCAGCAAGTCTGGCAACAACACGAAGCTGTGTGGTGCAGTCATCATACTGGAGAGAAGGAATGCCATCCAGAAGGACCTTGGCAGGCTTGAGAGGTGGGCCTGTGCAAACCTCATGAAGTTCAACAAGGTAAGCGGTAAGGTCCTGCACGTGTGTCAGGGCAATCCCAAGCACAAATACAGGCTGTGCAGAGAATGGAATGAGAGCAGCCCTGAGCAGAAAGACCTGTTGTGTTGTTTGATTAGAAGCTCAACATGACCCAGCAATGTGTGCTTGTAGCCCAGAAAGCCAGCCTTATTCTGGGCTGCATCAAAACAAGTAGGCCGAGGCAGGTGATTCTCCCCTTCCGCTCTGCTCTCATGGCAACCTACCTGGACTACTGCATTCAGCTCTGAAGCCCCCAACATAAGAGTGACATGGATCTGTTGGAGCAAGTCCAGAGGAGGGCCATGAGATGCTCCTCTCCTATGAAGACAACCTGAGAGAGTTGGGATTTTTCAGCCTGGAGAAGAGAAGGCCTTCTAGTACCTAAAGGGGACCTACAAGAAAGATGGAGACGGACTTTTTACAAGGGTATGTGGTGATAAGACAAGGAATAACGGCTTGAAGCTGAGAAATGATAGATTTAGATTAGATATAAGGAAGAAATTCTTAATTATGAGGGTGCTGAGACACTGGAACAGGTTGTCCAGAGAAGTTGTGGATGCCCCATCCCTGGAAATGTTCAAGGCCAGGTTTTAGATGGGGCTTTGAGCAACCTGGTCTAGTGGAAGGTGTCCCTGACCATGTTGTAGGGGTTGGAACTAGGTGATCTTTAATGTCCTTTCCAACCCAAATCATTCTATGATTCTGTGACAATTAAGGCTCAGGCAAGTGTTGGTTGAATGGAATTAGATTTCAAGCACCTCACTTCCTCTTTAACTCAGTCACTGTTGTAACCTAGTTGGATTAACAGAGGTAAATGGTGACTTTAGCATAAGAATAGTTGTAATGACCATGCTCTCTTTCCCTTCCTTCAAGTCCACAGACGCATCTCACTCTCCTCTCCCTCTGGAAAAACAAGCTTTTATGAGGTGACTGACAGAGACATGACCTCGTGCCATGCTGCTCCCCATCCAGATTCAGTGGAGCATGCCTCATACCTCACTTACCCAGTCCCTGGGCTCTTCCCAAATCACTCAGAAAAAAATCTATAAATTCAGATGTCATGACTGCAAAACACACAGAACCACCCTGGATAGGAAAAAGCAGAGAACAAGTCACTACCACCTTTCACCAATTCAGTCTCTCCTCTTTTAATACCCTGCATTTTCTTCAGGTTGGTGCATTTCTTTTAAGGACTTTGGTGCCAGGGCCCTTAGTACATCATTCCCAGGATCTGGCTGCTGGGACTCAGGGACATCTTAGCCCCAGTGCAGCAGTGGCCAGCCCTGTCCTTTCTGGCAATGAGCAGAGGCAGCTGGTCAGCACCCTGATATCTGTTTAGGGAACAATCCTGAACGAATTCTATGAGTTTCAGTTTGATGGGGAAGTTAGCTTCTGAACAAGAAGAAAAGACAATTTCTGAACTCTTGGATCATCTCATGCAACTCAGAGATGTGCTTAATGCCTGGGAGAAAAGGTACTTTGTTATTAAATAGAGGCAATGGTGAACAAGTCAAACCCCAGCTACTACACTATCAGGATGACTTTATGGCAGGAGTTTCAATAACTATCTACCACCAGTTTAACTTTTTCCCCAAAAAGGCTGTGTTTCTATGGAAACTATGAAGCCAGGCATCTCTGTTTTAAAAAATGTCTATGCAAACATAAGAAAAAAAAAAGTGAACAAAACAGTATTTTTGCAAATCCAGTCTGGAGTCTACTGAAGTACTCTGACATACAGCAATGAAAATGGCATACCTGGTTGTAGCCAGAATGGACTCATTCCAGAAGAATTTTATTTTCATGGCCTGTAATTACTACAGTTGTTATCACTTGACTATGCAAGGAACTTATTAAAAGAGAAATAGGATCACGTGCAAACAAGAGTGTAAGTATATCTTTTCAGCTATAAAATAATTGAAAAAATCCTCAATATATAATCTTCTCATTTGTAATATAAGAAGCCTGTGCAAACTTTTCAGAGATAATTTTGTTTAAAGTGTTTCAAATCACTTTAAATTAAATAAAAAATTTGTTGTGAATCAAGAGGTGGCTTTAATTGGAATTGAAAGTTGAGAAGTAATTACACTAGTGAAACTTCTTATCCTGAGAACATAGACCTGTTCTGAGGAGCTCATATGCTCCTCACACCTTATCCCCAATTCTTCTCATCATTTTCCTTACAGAACTATATCCCTATGTTGGATACTGTACTGGGAATAAAAGCAATGAACAATTTGAAGCCCACCTGATGTTCATTTCTTTATTTTTTTTAATTTCTCCCTTCAGAAATTTCTTCTGTAAGAACTGCATTAAAATCCCTCTATCATTTTGAGAAGGCTGGAGGCAAGGGAAGATATCTAGCAGATGCAGATCTAGTGTACATAAGCAAATAACCAGTGGGGCCAGTAATATCACTAGTGACACAGAAATTAACCACAATGGAGGAGCTGCATAGTGATGAACCTGTATGCCTGATGCACTCTCAACACACATTTGATTCATTGGCATCAAAGCTAAAAAAAAAAAAAAATCAGAGCATTCATGAAAAAGACACACTTCCAGGCCTCTTTCAACCTATGAAAGCCAAGACACCCCAAAGATACCCACCCTTTTCTCTGCAGCTTCTCCTCTTAAAAAAAAGGACAGACTGTGCACACAAAGATGCTTTTTCTCTCAGCTTGACAGCCCACTGCATGCAGGCAGATAAAAGCATTTTGGATGCTTGCCAGGAGAGAAACCTTAAAGCAACTTCATTAGGCAAAGTAAGATAATCAGACTAAATATACTGCTGCCTTTGTTACTTAAGTTGTTTGATTGGCTATTGTGCTATTGGCTGAGCAATTGATACCCTGAGCACAGGACACTGGCAATTCTGGGCACCTCAGGTTGCGTGCGAGAGCATCAGCTTCAAATGCATGGCAGGATTTGCAAAAGTGGCTATGCACATTTCTTACTTGTTCAAAGCTGAGAAGATATCTGCCCAAGAGGTCACTCCAACATGCTAATTATGATTTGTACATGTTAATTATGTCAATGCATGTAAAATGTGCAGTCTAGGAAAAAAAAAAAAAAATTGTAGTAACAACCTGAGTGCTGGCCTCAGCAGTGCAAAGGGGTAGGTAGTAAAAAGGGCAAGCAGAGTAAAAATGTGTCCAGTGATGCTAACGGAGAGATCTGTGACACTGCAAGTAAAAGAGAGGTTCTAAAGAAATTCCTCAGAGAATTGCCATGGAACAGTGACTGTGGAACCAGAGAGCTGGATAAATGTTACGAAGAAGAACCACAAAGGAGATAAATGTTAAAACATCCTATGCGACAGTGGGAATACTATGGGGTCTTTGAGCCTATCCCCATAGATGAACTGAAGATCTGTTCCCACCACTTCTGTCATTAAGATTGCAGGCCATTTGAACATTATTTCCTCGGAGAGCAAGAAACTATGTAGTGCATATGAAATGTTTATTAAGTATTTATATTCATAGTTCCCCTTCAGCTAACAACATTCTGCAGGCAACTTCAGCTAACATACTTCTTCAAATCAAAATCCTTTACCACCCATCAAAGAATCCCTCCCACCACGTTCATGTACAAGTACATGATTCTAACAGTGCCTATCTTTGTCACCAGCTTTCCCAAAACTGAAGGGAATCTTCCAAATCTGAGGCCATTTTTTATATTTTAAATCAAGTGGATTAAAATATTTAAGCTACTTAAGGATAGGGGGGAGAAGCTTGGCTCTTGTTGGTCTAGTTGCAGTTGGGAAACACAGGATGGAAACTCTGAAAGCTAAATTCAGGCTACTAAGTAGGGGGCTAAAGTCCCTGACCTGCACAGTAGCATTCTCTGAAATCCTGCATGGTGTGAGGGCAGGCAGGGACATGTAATCTCTGTGTATGGCAAAGAAAGAACTTACATTAGAAAGACTTGGCTGCACCTTCATTGTAACAGAACCAAACTGTCAGCAGTGGAAACGAAAAAAGTCACAGGGGTCTCTAAAGTGGAAGTTTGACTGTCAGCAAATGACAAACCCAGTGCAAGTCATTTTAGAGCCTAAGTAAGAGTATAATTGATGGGCTTGTGTTCCTAGGTTACTGACTTCTTGTGAGTGGTGAATTAGGATGTGCTCTGAACTGGCAGTTACAACTGCAGAAGCCACAAGATTCTTAAGCTCATTTCTGTGGCAATGACCACATATGGCACAGTTACATCCTAGTAGCCTGTGTCTCCTTTGTCTCTGCAGCTTGGAAGGATGTAGTGGATATAGAGAACATGCATACAGAGAAGAAAAATTAAAATGATCAAGGAGTTGGAGTAGCTACTTCATAAAGACAGGTTAGCATTCTTTCTGGATAAAAGGCTAGGGAAAGAATATGACAAGGAGTTATAAATTCAAAGGGGTAGATAAAGGGAAATGCAGAGCTGTTTTTCACTGAATTCAGCAATACACATATTCTGTGGCAGTAAGTAAGGTGGCACTAAGCTAGTACAAGATGGTTTTAAAATAAAATACCAGTTTTACCAGTGACTGGAGAATATCTGGAGCTTGCTGCCCCAGGAGCCTGTAGCAGAAAATAGATCTGAAGAAAAAAGGAGCAGACAAATTCATAAACAGGCTCACATATGGATAATAAAAATATGTGTCAAGATCTAATTTGCAGTAGCTGTAGAAGTTAGGTGAGTATGTGAATAATGGCTTGGAAGTTGGCCAGGCTCATGCGTTCTGCTTCAATAGCATCCTCTGACCTGCCTGACATAACACTGAGCTAGATGGACTGCTGGCCTGCCCTAAGGAGGGCATTTCTGATTAACAGTGGGATTTTAACACTGCAATATGTGTCGTACTATGTCAACAACTGAAACAAACTGTTGAACAGTTGTTGACTCCAATTCTCTGGCCAGCACAAGAGAATGATCCTACCACTGTAGCTGAGGACTTAAGCAGCATATCACATCTGCTTTTTGAGAGACCATGTAACACCAAACATGTCAGAACTGTCTGTGAAAGTCCAACACTTCAGTCCATCATAGAATGTTTTCCTAGACAGAACATGCTCTTGAAATCGAATTGCAAATGCACTCTAATATCCTGAAAAGTAAGCTAGATATAGTGATGCTCTTTCACTATACTTGTCCATTTCAAAACAGCAATCAAATCTATGCTTATTCTCATTCAGTAAGGCCCAGCTCGAATCAATCTTAATTGCTCAGGTAACTGAATGTTAGCACATTTGACTTGCAAAGATTTACTATTCACAGCATAAAGAATTATTTCCTTTTATCACTTTTAAATTTGCTAACAGTCAGAGTAATTGAGTGTCTTCTTGTTCTCACATTATGAGACTAAATTAAGAGCACCAAACAATCCATCTTCATTAAACAATACACCAGTCAGTATATCTATTCATTATTTATTTTTCTAAATTACTTAAGTTAGCTTTTTCACACCAGTTTTCATGCACGGCTTGCCCTGTTAGTTACTCTGTCCTGAATACTATTTTCTCATTCATTTTTTTTGATAATTCAAAAGGGAGATGATCCAAGTTAAATGTCTTGTTTTCATATAGTTGAAGAATAAGTACTTTACTAACAAAAGACTAAACTAATCTTTTTTCATCAATGTTTGTAGTCATGAGGTTTACATGATTTTCCATGGGAGCTCTTATGGACTACTATGGACTATCCCCAACCTTAGTCTGGACATTCTGATGACTGAATTTTATCCTCCCCTTTGTTTTCAGCTTGACGGAATGAAGGGTCAACAAAATCTTGAGCTCTGCTGGAGATAGAAAGATAGAAACTGGCTGTAAAGAGCAATTGGAGGAACTGAGTATTTTTCAGAGATAGGCAGAAAAACTCTGTTCTTTGAGGTGTGTTTTCCTAGAAATTCCAGTAAGTATAATAGGAGAGGCACTGACTGAACAGGTAACTGTTCTCAGCTCAGTCTATTTCTTTGGGAGTCAGTTCCTGATCAGTGTTATTTGCTACCCTAATAGTTGGCAAACCAAAGAGAGCAAGAAAATTGATCTAAAAAGGCAGGCAAAGACAGATGGAAAAAGTATTCCCCAAAGCATAATATTCACCTGATATATGACATTAACTCTGTCTGCTGTTAATCTAATTTTCAATCTAGTTCAACAGAGCCCAACAAAGTCACTTCACTGGAGCCACATGCATAGGTGATTCCCAAAAGTAACACCATTCTACTAGAATGCCTGTTTTAAATGCAGATATTGCCTTAAGAGCTATATTACAAACATGATGCAAGGTAAATAAGCAATAAGGCCATAATTACAAAGTATAAGTTATTCAAACATTTGGCTGTAGTGGGGGGGACTGTATTATAAACAGGGTACAACAGAAAATGGCATAAGGTAGCACTATCAATCAGTAGGGTTCAGTCCCTGTGGTTGGATAAATAAAAGGTAGATAATACTGGGTCTGTGTTAATTATTTCATCATTCCTCTCCAAATCATGATAGTCACAGTGACTGGGGACACAGACAGGTAAACCAAAAAGGCTGCAGCAGAAAAAAAATCAAGAAGGACAGCAGACTTGAGTCACAGACAGCCTGGCTAAATGTCAGGTTTGGACATGATAGAGATGACGTTCCAGTGTCTCAACCAGAGATACTGAAAGCACCTCTTTGGAGCAGCTAGTCAGCAAATCCAAGAGAAAACAGCTAGTACTCTCCTTACTCCCAGCACTGACTGGAATACCATTCAAATTTTGCTACCAAAAAACTACTCAACAGTAGCTGTTTGACTGTAATCAGACATTCATCCACTGGTGGGAGCAGGAGTGAAAGGAGGTGTGATTTATTTTCAAATAGGGAAATTATCTAGTATGACAGTATATTTAAAAGAAAAAATAGAAGATACAAATGAAAGGGCATAATACCTGCAGGTAGCTTGGAGATTGTTTGCAGACCACGAAAGTAACTCCACACAAAGTTCAAAGACAGATAGTCAGTAAGGTTGCAAAAATATATGGAATGAATTCCATGCAAGGAACAATGAAAAAGCTACAATGTTTCAGCTTGGAAAAGTAATAATCAAGGATGGAAGTCTGTGAATTTAATGAATGTCTTTAAAGTTAGTGAAGATGCTGAAAAGTGAATACATTTCCTTGCAAGAAGTAAAAGCATGAAACAAAAGGATCTGTTCTTTCTACACTGTATACAGTTTTTGTATGTTACTTTTTGCCACAGATCCTGCAGATGTGAAAAATCAGTCCAGCCTTCTCTTCAACTAGTATAATGTTTGTAGAAAAAAAAAAAAATCATTAAGAGTTTCAAAATTAACAGACTACTCAAGCTCTGGCAGTCTCCTAACCACAAATGGTTGAAAACCAGGGGAGAATTTAAAGAAACTATCATAACACCTTTCCTTCTTATAATTTTCCCTAGACATCTGGTGTTGGCCAAGAATGATAGTGAGGTAGATAGACCTTCGGTCTGGCATAGCGAAGTCTTTTGTACATTTTTATGAAGAAAAAATCAATATCATGAGTTGTAGCAAATTGCAAGAACCAGATGGTACTCACCTAAGAGTTTCAGAGAGACTAAAATATGGAAAAGATGAACTCCAGTAAGTGATTCAGTTCAAACACAAAATGTCCTTGGTAGCCTGGGTAGTGGCAAATAAAGTTTCAGTTCATAGAAAGGTTCTCAGACTGAACTGTGGAACTTCAGACTATAAAGACAGATCTCCATACAGGAGAAAACAGTGGAAACTATAATAAAAAATAGACTTGGTAAGTCCATGGATAGCTGTGAACATGAAGTGGAAGATGTAGTTTGCCTCTTGTAAATATATCTTTGGAATTTTTTCAAAGAGTCGCTGACCAAGCATGAAACAGTCATCTGACACTGGTTTTTCAAGAAGCTTTTCACAACATTATTCAGTGAAGATGTATAATGAAACTGAATTCTCATGGGCTAATAGTTAAAAGGCAGAAAGCAATGAATTTAAAATGTGATTGATATTAACAGCAGAAAAGGTTACCAGTAGGGTCCTGGTACTGCCATTTTAAAACATTCATAAATAATCTAAGAGACAATAATTAGGTGACAACACTGCAGGACAATTTCATGATACTGGGTGACTGGAAGATGAAGTAGCAGACAATATCAATGCTGGTAAATGCAAAGTGATGTACATGGGAGAACAATCCTAACTATTCATATACAGCAATGTGCTGTAAATTATGTTACCACTCAGAAAATCCTGGAGTTCCTACAATCAGTCTTCCAAAAAACTTAGCCAATATGTTGAGGTGTTTAGAAAAGCAGATGAATGTTAAGAGTTATAATGAAAGGAATGCAAGACAAAACAGAAAACATTTTGACTTAGTTATAGAGACTACTCAAGAACTTGAACATTGTTCAGATTTCTAGCCCACTCACCTCAGAAGTATGCAGTAATATTGTAAAGCTACAGGGGAGGATAGTAAAGGTGTACAGAAAGCTCTCTAGAAGTAAGTAAAATTTTGGATTTCTTAATCCACAGATGGACTTGGATACATCCAAGTAACTGCTGAAGTACATGATCACGCTCTATAAAATAGCGAGTAAAACAAGGAGGACGGGTAAGGAAGTTGTTGTTCAGAAAACTGAGGGGGACTGGAAAGAAGACAGGAGGTTGTTTATACAAATTAATGGAAGAAAATTCCTCAAGATCTGCTACCCATAAGTATATTCATCTCCAGGTCAAAAGATTCCTAAATGGAAGACATCCTGGAAGTTTCACAACTATCTAGGCAGAAATACACTCTCTGCTTAGCCTGGTCTTACCTTCTCAGATGGAAATCTCTGAGAGGATATGAGAGTGGGGAAGTTGTTAAAAACCAGAGATCCATATTCCCGATAATTTTCAATAACATTGTCAAAACTCTAAGAGCTGATGAATGAACTAGATTTGTCCCCATATGATTGTTCATTCTGAAAAATAATTATTTTTCATTAACATTGGGTATCTTAATGCTCTATCAGTGAAATGTGACTTCCTGCATTTTTGAAAAATATTTATTTAAAATGTCAGTGACTGCTTTTTAATTTCTCATAATACAAATAGATTTTCTTTCTGCTTATGTCCCCCTGGATTCTTTATACATACAAACAGTGTTTGGTACACTCAGTACAACTCCCCCTTTAAAAAGACTCCTTAAGGATATTGCTATTTCTATAATACCACTCTTCTCCTTTTCTGCTATATTACTTTACTTTTGCTCTGTTTCCTTCCTTCCCCTTCTTTTCTGAAACAGTTCCTACTTCCTGCTTCTTCATGCTCTCTCTCACCTCTCCACCTTTTCTCTATTGTCTTTACTTTTGCATGAACCAATTAAACAGATAATGTTGGCAATGAAGTGTCATTACTAACAGGCGATAAGAGAGTCCATACCCCTGAGTCATTGTTAGAAGCAGGCTTAAGATCTGAAGTCACTGCTGTTTTAACTACGGCTCCATTCACATCTGGAACACCTTTCCACAATCTTCAGAATTAACAGTGCATATTTGGGTTTATTTGTTTGGCTCATATGAAATCTCCTGTACTAGATGACCTAAATGCATTGAGAGGAATAAAAGCCAATGAACGGTATATTTAACATATGGCTAATAGATTCAACTTTCTTCTCTTCCACCAGCTGTGAAAATAAAGGCAATCTTAAAGCTGTTCGGGATATCTACGTGAAAAAAATGACAATAACACACCAAAAAAAAAAGAGAAAACAAATAAAAAAACAAAAACCACCACACACAAAACCCCAACCCAACAACAAAAAACAAACTAAGCAAACAAATAAACAAACAAACAAAAAAATAACCCAGAGAGCTCATTAAAGGAGAGGATTTCTCTTTTTGCTGTTTGTTAGTCTTCCTTCACAGAAATAATTATTATCTCTGACCCATCAGATTTTTCAGAAAGAGAGACTACCATATTTTAAATGATCACCATCACCTTTCATCTCCAGTAAAACTGAAACATGAAGAAGCTTACAGTAAACATTAACTTCTCAGGATCATTTTTAAGAGAAGGAGAGAAGGTTGAGTCTACTGAATGCTCTGGACAAAGACAGTCATGCACTCTCTATAGATCTCCATAGAAGTCTGGTGAATGGAATTGATGCCAACATTTGTAGGATTCAGAATCAGTCTCAGGACTCTTGGGCCATTTTTCAGTTCCTGTTACTTCTCCCTGTAATATTTTCTATGGATAACTACACATCAGCTTAAACTTGGCACAGCTAAAGCAGACTCCTAATCATTTATTCTTGTTACTTCAGGTTCTCCACTATTCCCCTCTCACTGTGGATGAGGATCACTGTGGCTATGACCTTTCCTAAGATCATAGCTATCTGTACCATCTCTGATTAGCACCTTTCTTTAAACACTTCAGATCCAGATGACATCTATTTTGTGGTGTCTTTCAGTCTGTTTTGTCTAATATGTCCTTCCGTGTTTGCCCATGTTCTTGCTACCTTGTATTTCAACTTTGGTAACATCTTTTCATCTACCTTTCGAAATTATTATCTTGATAATATCAGATTAGAATCAAGCTGCAAAGACCATTTTTTTTGTCTGTATTTTTGATTATTTCAGCATTTTTAATTGTTCTATGCAGAAATTAAAGCTAAAGTTGCACCACTGTGTTCAGTTTTGAACCAACCAAAAAGAGTCTGAAAGATAGCACTAAGATTGATGAGAAGGCTTATATGGGAAGACTTGATGAGTCAGGGTTGTTTAAACTAAAGAAGAGATTTAAGATAGAAAAGCATGAAAGTATTCAACTATGCAAAGGCTGCTGCAGGGACAAAAGGAAAAATCTGTTTTCCATGTTCAAGTTGGGCAGGACAGGAAATAATTGATTTCAATTGCAACAGGGAAGATTTAGGTTACTAATACAAATTTTTTTTATGGTGATCAAAGTTAAAAAAGCATTGGAACAGATTGTCTGGAGAGTCTGGGAAATTCCTCTTTCAGAGATATTTAAAAATAGCTTGGACAAATATATACCTGAGGTGATAGTGGCCTTGTTGACTACCTTTTCTGGCGGGAAGGATGGATTAGATGATCTCTTCATGTAACCTTCCAGCCCTATTATGATTATAATGATTATATTGCTAAATTTACCCACTCTTCTGAGAGCTTTGAAGACCAAGAACTAAGACCTGAAATTTGATTTGATAACTAAGGAACAGTGAGTGTTCAATCAAAGAAAGAAAGTGGCTTGTTGAAGTGCATCTACTGTATTTAAATGTTAAAACATTGCAAATTTTTCTATATATAAGAATGTATTCCCTCATGAAGTCCGTTACTGTAATACCCTGAGACTCAAAAGATAAAAAATATATAGCTCACCATGGGCACACTAGCATCTGACAAGCTAGAATACTGCCTCCTTACTATCCATAGATGAAAGAAAGTGCAGCAGCTGTTACTATTCAGGTAGCTGGTAGTGATGAAGAGCCCAGGAGGAGCCTGAGGCAATCTACTGCCTTGACAATTGCAGGACAGATGGCCTTAGTTGTGATTTTTATTACTAAATATTTCCCTTTTTCCACCTTTGTGTTGCCTGAATCTAGCATCATTCAAGTGGTCTTCATCCAGGGACTGATCAAGGTAATGAGGCATTAATCTTGTAAGAAGTGAAGAATGATATACTATCAGCATGTGTAAGACTGTACAGGAATTTTTGTTTGAGTCAGTCTTAAGTGCTTGTACACTTATCTTTTTATATATTTTTGATTGATGGTATATTTATCCCTTCTAGGACTAAGATTGTGTGATGAGCAAGTTTCAATAAAAGCAACTTCAGAAGAGACAAACATTATTTCATCCAGGCAAAAAGTTTTCTTTAAAACCTTCTTGCGGTAATGCTGCACTCCCAGTAGCAGAAACGTGGCATTCAGGAAGAGCACTTCTCAACAAACTGATGCAAAAGTTTCTGATCAGTTAAAAATAAGTGAAGAAAAAGGTTCACAGCAAGAATTTCAGAACTTTGATCCTCTAAATTGTAAAGGATTGTTTTAAGCCAAAAGTTCAAGATTTCAATTTTTTTTTCATTTTTCCCGTCATTCATTAATAAACAGCATTTACTGAGAACAAACAACAAAAAGGATGATTTCCCTCCACGTTGTAGATATACATCTGAAATGTCTCAATAGCTTCTTCACACCTTTGATCTCTTGGTTGGGTATCTGTTTTCCTTAAAGTCTTGTTCAGGTTATAATTTAAAAAAAAAAAGACTCTGTGCAGACAATGCTATGCTCTTTCTTTCTCTACTGGGATTTTCAGCAGAAAACACATTTCAATATATAGTTTACAAAATATATACATATATGTCATAGAAAAGGTCGGAAGACAGCTCAGGAGATCATCTAGGAAGGTTAACTTCAGAGTTAGATCATGTTGGTCATGGCATTTTCAAGTCAGGTTTGGAAAACCTCTGTTTCCACTGTTTAACTATCTTCACCATCAATTTTTTTTCCTCATATGTAGTCAGTGTTTCCCTTGCTTCAACTTATGACTGTTACCTTTTTTGCTGTGCATGCCTAAGAAGACTCCGGTTCTGTCTTTTTAATAATTGCCACTCTAGATTGCTCAGTTTTAAGTGCACACATATGTATGCCTGCTTAATGATAGAAAGAGTTGAACAGAAGTCTTTCATGGGAGTTATTCAAACTATCACATCTATGGAGAAATTATTACATTCTCATTATCTACCAGATCATTTGCCATTCCTGGCATAGTTTTTCAAGTAGCTGTCTGTTTTCCTTGCTATGAAGTGGGCAGACTTGACATCTGAAAAAATTCTGAATTCTTCAGGTATTCAGAGGTAGTGAAAGCATCATAGAATCACAAAAAGGTTCCAGTGAGAAAAATAAAGGATGCTGGCTCTTTTCTACACAGTTTTCTTGACTGTCCCACTCTTAGCCACTTTCCAACTTGTCATACATATTCAGATAATATTCCTACAAGTTGCTTCAGTTAATATTAAAACATAGCTGAAAAGTAAACAGAAGTATTTGGCCCTGGAAAAAAAAAAAAAGTTACATAATCTAAGCATAACAATTTGCCATACAATAAATGTGTGCAATGTAAGTGTTCGTGCCTTACAAATACATAACTTTACTACATCCAGCTACAGTTCTAAAAAACAGAAAGCTAACACTGCTAAACAGCTTTCTTGGAGGGGGTGGGAAAAGAAGGGGAAAATGGGGATTGAAGAAGGAAGAATCTTTTCTAACTTCCAAAGAACAGCCTAAAGTGCTTTTTCATCAAAATAACTGAATTCTAAAAAGTCATAGTCAGACACTATATTTTGTCAGCTAGAGGGCCTACTTCTCCACAACTATGATCCTTTTTTTATTAACATTACAGGGTCTTTTTTTTATCAAAACAGAAAATATACAGTGTTTTGATCTGCCCTCATAATTTCTTGCATTTAAAAAAAAAAAAAAATTGTAAACTATGGCAAGGTAAGAACAAAGATTCCCTATTTTTCTTCCTATTATCTTTTATATAAAAGTTCGTTTCTAGTAAGACTTTCAAGAGCCAACTGGAAAGTTTAAAGTAAGGACACGTGGGACTTCAGAGATAATGTGTATTGTGTTGGTTTACATTTGGATACTGTTCATGCAGTCTGGAGCCACACATATGTTGAAGTCATGTCCTGCAAAATGTACATTGAAAAAAAAAACACATACATATTTGTTTTATTGTAACTAATTGCAAAAGTCAAGATATGTAGTCATTGAATCCAAACGTGGTAGCTACTGCCTGAGATAGAAATCCAACATCACTGATAAAGCCCATTTTCTAGAGAGAAGATTAAATATTATTTACATCAACATACTTGTATTTTCACTCTGTTTTATAAAGATGTAGAAAACTGTATTTCAGATATACTGCCTGTATAGCAACATATTTTTGATCAGGATGCCTTTGATAACAAGATTTTTTCATCATGTATCACCCATTTAATATTTACAATCTTTAGTTTAGAATTATCAATATACAATCTTGGTGACTAACCAACAAAAGAAGGAGAAAAACAGAGTCTGAAATGGACAGAGGAAGTTTCAGAGAAGCTGAAGACTCTCCTGTAGAAGACTGTCAGCAGTGGAAATGGATGGATTTTTGAGACGTTAAACCATAAACTTCACAAGGAACAAAATGTAAGAGCATAACATAAATATAAAAAAGAAGCAGTGATCTAGTTTTAATCAAGGTATAGACCTAGTAGAGTGAATAGTATTCTGATGAAGGTCCTAAAACAGAGTTTGGTGGTGAGCAAAGTGTGTCATGCAATAATCAGATCCTAGACATTTTCCAGCAGGGCTAGATGCTAAAGTTAATCAGAATCCAATTCTCACTGCTAGGTATCCCACCAGAGCCTCTCAAACATAAGCTTTCCAAACAATTTTACTGTTATGCTAACAGAGGTGGTTGGTTGGTTAAAAAAGTCTGAAAATATGTTTTTATTGGCTAAAAAGGAGCAAACTGTTACCCACACAATGATATTCAGTTACTCTGAGACACCTTCAGATGTCAGGACTGTGGTTGTCAAGAGTTTGGTTGTGATGCATCCTATGGCTCAGCTGTTTCCACCTGCTCTGGCTCTCTGGCTCTTTCAGAGCCTCTTGTAATTTTTCCCTCACGGCATTTGGATGAAGTGCTGGCTGCTTCCCTGCCAAATTTGTCTGCATTGAGGACATGATATGACCACAGGACCAATCTCTCAGGATATCACCATTGCATGTGACCATTGTTTCACATTAAAAATGTTCAGCAAATATTTCTGGGAGGTGGTGGCACCAAATACATGATATTTAGCTTTTCATTTCACACTCTGCCACCTGATGTATCTGGAGGTCCCAAATCTTTGACATGGCTTTTCTCATGGTACATGTATGTTTGTTTTTATTCATTCTCTAGTGAAATGAATATTACTGTGCAACCCTATGTTCCAGCAGTGCTGTATTGTATTTTGAGAGCTGAATATGACTATGTACCTTTTTGGTATGTTTCTTATTCTGACATCAATCTTCAGAAAGCCATGAGATTGGAGATACCAAAGATGATATTTAATATTTTACAATAGATATTCTCAAACATCTTGCAAGTACCTTCAAGAAACATTCAGTAGCTACCTGATAGATGGAATATAGACTTTTCTTTTTCTTTTTTTTTTTTTTTCCTTTTTCTTTTTTGAAGCAACTGTAGACAGGGAACTTCAATTCTCCTTTTTTTGGTAAAATACTCAGGCTTTTATACTTGCACAAACATCACTCTGAGTTAACTTAGACATGTTAGGCAAACAGCTTTAAATTTAAAATTCTGTTAGTGCAACAATTGCCCTTGCATTTCAATCTTCTGGTGAAGTACCTAATAAGGAACAAGTACTCAAAGTGATCTTTTGTCTTATATGTTTTGTTCTTGGAATATAACTTGTCATATGAGAGCAGAAGGAACCTCAGCAGCTCTGTAATAATTCACATTCCCACCTTTCTGAGTCCTTGTTTTCTCACACTGTCACCAAGTTATATATGGCTGTTTTGAATCTGTGTCTTCCACAGCAGGATCTCCATTTTTGTGTAGTGAATGTGCAAATAAGCATTTCCTTGTGCTTATTCTTCTCTCAATACTTTCTTTCAGAAGTACGTTCTCTGGAAAACAAACATAACAATCCTCTTAGAATGGTTATGATTATTGGTAAAAAAAAAATGCCTTGTCAATCTGAGCCTCTAGTCATCAGAGGTATAGCTAATGCAGACCCAAATAATGTAAGATCTTTGGTGATTATGTACACAGACTTTTTTTTATCCATAGAAACTAGCTGTCAGTAGTCCAGGATGGGCATGTAGGTCCACTGCTTGTAGCAGTTCCAAAATGTAATTGGAATACAGTTTCCAGCCAGGACATTAAATATAATTACATTTTCTGTGAATCTTCACAGGTTTTGATGGATTTAACAGGCCAGGTTCTACTTTCATTTGAGACACTGTTCTCTGTTCTTACTTTCCCTTCAAGAATGGCATGCCTGTTTCTCTGTAGAGATATTTGAACAACATTTTGTTTCAACCTAGTTAAACTAATGCCTGAGTATACTTATCATGACCTCCAGCAATCTTTTCAAGCATAATAATGCCATCCAAACACTTCTAGAGTCCAGACTGCTTGTGAAGAATCATCGACATGAGGCTTCAAAAGTGCTGGTTGTAAAATACATATATGCATCGCATTTTTTGCACTTATTGGCCTACTTCTACAAGGTTTCTGTTCTCACACAAAACCACACAGAAATTTATGCTCTTTAGGTGGAATTAAACGCAGGTATGCATTTGATATTGCTCTACAGGATAGATCTAGCACATAAAGAGACAGTACTGTATATTACTTCAATAGCCTGATTTGGTATGCACATGTGGGATTTTGGGAGATGGTTTTGGATTTTTTTCATGTGTGTAGCAAAAACATTAACAGTGCACTTCTACAGAGCACCTATGACTGCAACTACTCATGTTCAAAACAGAACCCACTCTCTTGGAGACATCACGTATTTTAGATTGGGACATAGGATAATGCCAGAAGATGGTGTCTGTCCTTTCCACAAAGTTTGCACTTGTCTGGTAAGATCATAATTTTCAGGTTTTGTGTAGATTTTCAGCAACAGCACAGTTTTCCTTGTATGTTATGAGTTTCCCAGACTTATAGTTGTACAAATGTAGCATCTCTGCCAATTTCCTCAGCCTCTGCTCTAAACCCCAAACTTCCAACAACAGTTATAGTAGGTCTGTTTGAAGCAATAAATGCTCCTTAATTCATGAAGTTACTGAAATCACATCATATGCTATGTTCTATGACCATTTTTGCTTCCAAAGCTTCATGGGAGAATCAGCTTCCTTACAACAATTTCTCAGACCAAGTTTATTTTGACAAAGCATTCAGCTAGGGTGAGTTCTTTAGACAAGGGAAGAAAAAAATGGACATGAATGAAACAATATTTAACACCTACAAAGAGTGAGTAGAGAGTACATGCTCGTTTCTGCTCCAAGACAATGTAAAAGCAGCAACACTCATTCCTCAAAAAGCAGTGTTGGAAATTACAAGTTTGTTGTTTTCCAACACTGATCCAAGTGCTATAAGGGACTGTAGACATGCCTTGCAGCTGCAGAAACAATCCGTACTGATGTGGGAGACAGAGGGATTGCTTTTTTATCACCAATTTGTCCTGCCCAATGGAAGTGTGCATCAACTTCTGGTAATTTAAAGGACTGCACAGGAAAAAGATTGCAACAGACCAGCATGGCCCCAGGGGCAGGGCACACCACAAAGCTACACGAGTTCAGGAGTGCCTGTTTTTCCCATCACTTCAGCACAAATAAGCAGTGCCCTCTACTGTCCAGCGCCAATAGTACAGCACACTTCTCACTTGGGATTAGTTGACAGAAGCAAACACGATGATCCAGTGCGAGGGCATAGACCTTCTTTTCCTTTGCCCTCTTGCTTTCGAACTTTTTTCCTGGGAGTTCACAGATTTTCCTGTGCATAAGAAAAGGTGTTCTTTTGCTAGGTTTGACCCAAATTATCATACCATGTCAAAAACTACAGTATTTTTGGTGTCACAGCCTCATTCAAGTCTAACGTGAAGTACGTTAATTTGGTCTTTGTCTAAAATTTTAAAACTTTTGAGCGATTTCCATATATTACTGTTTTTAAACATGGTAAGGTTATTCAATGACCTATAACATCATTCCAAACCCAGGAATCACTGTTCTCATCTCTTTACACTAAATACAGAAGAGTGTAAAAAGCTCCCTCTTGCTAGCATAGTAGAAACAGCTAGGAATATGGCTCTCAGGCACCTTGTAATAGTAACCTTAATTATTTTCTCTGAATTCTTATGCTCAGCATTTCTGAAAATCATAATTCATGGTTAATTATTTCTGGTTTGTATTGATTAGACTGACATACATAAAACAGTTCTGGATTTATCTCCATATCGAAGTTCACTTATGAAGTGGCCAAGAGAAGATGTATACAAACATCTCAGCTTCTTCAGGTTTGTGTTCAGTTTGCAGACCTGAGATCTGTGCTTTCAAGATGGGTTGGCGGGGCCCCTGTGACAATGACATTTGTCTGTGTGTGTTTGATGACAACCAAGACGCCTCTTTCTGTAAGTTTGTAAGGATTTTTTGTACCTGTATTTAGGCCAAGGTCTCCTTTTCTCCTGTAATGAATGGCTCTGCAGAGTTAGTTATTATACTTCACATGGGAACTTACAGTCTATAGCTTTCATTCCTTAATTTTACAATAGTTTTGTCAACATCTTTATTTAAAATATTCATGGACAACTTTGTTTTATGGTTATTGCAATAGTATTTCACAAATAATGCCCCTTGATCTTCACTTAGGTAATTCTCAAAACTTTTTTACCCATTTCAGTGGACAGTTTTGCTCAGCAGCATGATTAGGTGCTGGTTTGAGTAAATAGCACCAATTAGTCACACATTTCTCTACGCTGTTGAGCGCTCCATTTATGCTTCTATCATCTTCCTCGTTGAGAAGAGTACCTTTATGGTGGTGTGTCTGGCCATCCTGCCATGAATTTCTCCATATATGAGGTTGCTGTTAAGTGAAGACTTGTGCTTATTCTTGTGTACATTCAGACTATCCATTTTATTCTCCCCAATGTGCCCCCACACTACAGACTTTTCTCCCTACCCCAGCTTTAAGACCAATCTATCAGTACCTTTTACAGCATTCACATTTTGGAGTGAAATATCTCAGTTGCCATCTGCACTCTTAAAATTGTTGGAACAGCACCTACCTTTGGATTAGAAGAATGAAACTGCATATCATGGTCCTTTCCAAGTCATTGGTGAAAAGATGCTGACACCTTTGATATGGCAAAATATTTAGCATCATTCCCTATAAATGTCTGTCATTGTTGCAGAAGATCTTCTGCAGGCCCAGTCTTGAGGTTGTGAAGTGATTCCACAAGACATTTTATTTTGATTTAGGATCTCCAAAGGCATGATGTGCCTTAATTTGTCAGATTAGCCCAATTAATCTTGCTTCCACAGTAATTAATTGGCTTAATATTATAAAGAAGAGATGCATTAAGCAAACCAGTAAGAATTTTAGATGTAAATTTGTAAACAAAGAGTAAATAAAACATACAAAAAATGCTGGCTTGTATTGTAGCAGGTTCTTTTGTAGATGGCTTGGCATATTTAACCTAAAATTCTTCACGTATGTTTGACCTTCAAAAACTTGGGGCATCCAGCATTCACAGAATCATCCTTCCTGCCGTAAAGCATTGATGGTTTCCTTTTGCTGTGTGATATGGTGCCTAGAACTAGAAATAGATCTGGATGTAAATTTTTTATGGGACATCACTGGATTTACACTGTGGTTTACTGTGTTTTCTGTTTCTAATAATCCTTCACATCTTAAGCATCTATTTGTCAGATGAGCTGAACATAAAACTGATATTTTTAAAGCACTTTCTACAATAACTCTGAGACTTCTTTCTTCAGTGGTAATAATTTCAGGTCCTTCACTCTGTGTGCACAGTTAGGCTTATGTTTCGTCATATAATTTACTTAGCATTTAGCAGTATTGTCATTCAGTATCACAAGATGTCCTGAAACTTTGTTACATTTGTTACTTTTTCTAGACTTATATTTGCCTAGATCACTTTTTGAGGTATTTTTTAAACATTTTGTTTGCCAGTTTTCTGACCCTAAGGCTAGTAGATCTTGTGCGACCGTCTTCTCATCTTAATGACCAGATTTTAGGGATCCATTTGCTCAAAAATTAATGCTGCATTCATTTTCTGCTGACATGTTTTCCACAGGCACTCTGAAAAAAAGTCCTTACAACCAATGATGCTATTCTCAGAATCTAGGTGTTCCTTGCTGGCACTAGCAATTTTTTCAACTACGAGGATCTGCTCTGGCTTGTGATGTTTGCCACACAACAAGCTCAGTGTTCTGTCTTTTGTCAGCTGGTATCCAGTGTCCTTTCTACCATAGGTCTCCCTTTTCTGTCACACCACATCATCAGAAAAATGCATGTTTGTTCTAGAGATTGAAAAGAGATTGAAAGCTGAGGGAGTTGAGGTTTTTCAGCCTGGAGAAGACTTCAAGAAGACCTTATATCAACCTTCCAGTACCTAAAGGGGGCCTACAAGAATGACGGAGAGGGACTTTTTACAAGGGCATGTAGTGACAGGACAATAGGTAATGGCTTTGAACTGAAAGAGGACAGATTTAGATTAGATATAAGGAAGAAATTCTTCACTATGAGGGTGGTGAGGCATTGGAACAACTTGCCCAGAGTATTTGTGGATGTCCCATCCCTGGAAGTGTTCAAGGCTAGGCTGGGTGGGGCTTTGACCAACCTGGTCTAGTGGAAGGTGTCCCTGCCCATGTCATAGGGGCTGGAACTAGATGATCTTTAAGGTCCCTTCCAACCCAAACTATTCTATGATTCTATATGACTGTATGATTCACACTAAACTGGGTGACTTTGTGTGCTTGACAAACTCTAATTGCTTTGTTTCTAACTATCTTTGAGATACGTATACAAATACAATCCAATCTCTGGGTCTCACACTGTTGCAGGACTACTCTTCCACATCAGACCAGATGCACATTCTTCGGTATTTCTCATATGCTGTATCTTTTTATTAACGTCTTTCTTCACTGGGTGCAGGTGCCCAGGCTCTAGGACTGGGGCCTGCAGGGGTGGCTTCTGTGAGGAACTGCCAGAGGCTGCCCCATTCTGGACACAGATGGTTCCAGCCAGTTCTAGCTGGCTCAAATAGACAGCACATGACACAGCTGAGCCCCTCGGCCAAACTGGCGGCACTTCTGGGAAAGTGTATTTAAAAATGGACAAAAAATGCTGGACAAGCAAAAGAGTTGGGAACAAAAGGAGAGAGAAGCAGCAGAGGGAAAACCAAACAAAATAATTATATATTTTTATATATATAAAAATTATATTTAGTGCAATCCTTCATGAAATTCCAGTCATGCTGTACAGCCATGTCTGGACAGGAGAGCACCCTGGTCCCAAACAGCTGATCCCAGTGAGAGCAAAAAGGCAACAAGCAGACAGGCCCAAATGCCAACTGTAAAATGGCAGAACAGCAAAAGCCCAAACTAATGAAACTATCTGAACAAACAAAACTAACCAAACTAACAGAACTCCAGAACAGTACTGAGCTGAAACAGAATGGAACCAGAACATATCTAATTAGCTGGAAAAGCTGACTCAATTATATACGAAACATGACGTTAAAAGTATAGAATATTTCATTGATTAATCTGGATGTCTGTCAAGGTGCTGTTCTGCCTGTGGCCCCCTCCTTCCAATTTGCACCTGCTGCTGGAAAGACTGTGATTTCCCTAAAAACCACCAAGATATCAGTAAACACATTCTTTTCATGCCAAATCCCAAACACTAGAAGAAAAACATAAACTCTTAACTCAGACAAAAGCAATGTTACCTCATTATTATTGTACTAAAACCAAAACAAAGACCATGCTAGCTAAGAAGAAGAAAACTTTTTAAACTGCATGGAAATTTAACTTTATTTCAGTCAAATCATCATACCATAATGCCCACCATCTATCCCCCTTGCGCAGCTTGGGGCAGGGATGGAAGGTAGAATAGTCTGGGCTGAAGGTGTGAAGTTGGGTCTGAGAAAGAGCGGAGAAAAGGTGTTGTTTTAATATTTTTCTTTTTGATTATCATTACCAGAAAAGAGTTTTTTAATTGGCAATAAATTAATTTTCCCCAAGTTGAGTCTGTTTTGTCCATGACAGTAAATGTTAGAGAATATCCATGTCTTTACCTTGACCCATGAGATTTTTTACTCCTGTTCTTATTTTCTCCCTGTTACATCCCACTAGGGTGGGAGTGAGAGAGTAGCTGAGTGGGAGTTTGGCTATTAGCCGAGGCTAAACCACCATAATTTCTCTTCAACTTCTGTTTTTACTTGGCTCAGCTAGAATACTGTTTAGTAAAATGCCTTCTCTTATTGGGCAGCTACGGCTTTCAAATAGAGACTAAAAATTCATTTTAGCGATCCTACTTTCCTCATCTTTAACTTTTTTTTTAATCTCTTCCCACCCACCTCTCCTCATAGGCACCAGTGACAGAGTTGATGACCATGGACAATTTGGGTCATGCTTAATTCTGTGTAGCTAGTGATCTTGCCTTGTCTAAAGTGGATGCTGATCATGACTCTGAGACATTTTTGGATATGTTAATGTGCATTTTTCTCCTAAACCATTTGGAAAACAAGTGAAATGTATTTTCAGTGCACCTAATTTGAGAGGTATGCAAATGCTGGATCTGGGCATATATAGGGCCTGGTAGGAAGCAGCTGAAGAAAATTGTCTCTGATTTACATGCTACAACTTTAAGGAAAGGTTGAAGATTTTGGAGTGACTATAACCAACAGATTTACACCATAGTCTATCTGCTACAAGAACAGAGCACAGCAAGGAGACTTAACAGTGATAGAGCACAAGAATTAGAATATTTGACAACTAGAATATAGGAAGGTGATGGCAGTGAAGAAAAATAGTTTCATTATAAGTTCATTCAAAAACATTCAATGCCTTGGCATTTGCTTTTGCATACTTTATTAGTAATGGAGACATTATACTTTAGTTAGAAGCTACTGACCTGCTGATGCTGTCCATAGCAAACCAAAATGGAAATCTGGCCTTGACTGGATACTACTGACATCTTCTGTTTGTTCACTCTTGAGTATATTTTTTGCAGTCACAGTCCTGCAGTGGTTTTCTTGCTATTAGAAAGCTCTACAGAAAAATGGATAATGGAGGTAATGCTACAGATTTCTGACCTTTCCTAACAATGAATTTCGTGGATTAGCACAATATGACAGAAGAAGCTTCAAACGTGCTGATCTTGTAGTTGCCCATTTGAGACATTAGCTATCAGATCTCCAAACTGTTGTTGCTTTAGGCAGCCATTTCCATCTAGTTACTAGCTGTGAGAAGTACCACAACAGCAAAAGAAGAATAGCAATAGAGCAATGTCACTTGTGGGTTTTGTATATTGGCCTTGTGACAGCCATTAAGGAGTTGTGGAGAAAGGGTAGAGAAAGTACTCAGCAGTAGCTAATTGAGGAATATAACGAGAGAGGCATTCAACCAAAAGGGTAAACTGTCTAGAAATCTGGAGGTTGCTTTTGAGGAGCTGAGAAACACGAGAAAGCTTCTAATGAAGTAAGATCAGAAGCTTTACAAAGATGGCTGAGAAGAAAAGCGACATGGAAAACATATTCAAATAATTACAACTGAATTTCTGAAGAGTGGATCTTTTTGAGCATTTAAAGAGAGTAATAACAATGAAATAGTAATATAAGTTATCTCCAACAACCAGGTTTGATTTTCAAATAAAAGTCAAACACAAGTCCTGAAAGGGTTTTTTTTTAGAGCATGAAGTATTTTTAAATAACTAGTTATTAAACTCAAGAGATTCAGATATTTAATAGCTAAATATAATAAGATTTATCAACGTAATTCGCACAGTAGACATAAATAACTATTTTTATTTAAATTAGATAGTCATCGACACCTTTATTAGTAGAAGCTCCAGCTCTCTACGCTACAAAATTAATTCCCTTGTGATTTTAATTACTCTGGAATTCAACATGTCCCCACCGATTTCAAATTTAATGGATGGAGGTCTTCACTTCTATTGTTTCTTTTGAATAATTCTGTTCTATATAGCACTAGGTCAGGGGCTTCATCTTACTAAAGACTCACAGTGATTTGACTATAGATGTTATATAATGTTTTATATATATATATATATATATATATATATATATATAAAGAATTATAACAGAAATCTTTGTAGGAATAGGTAACACCAAAAGAGCTGGCATTGGGACTACAACATTCTCAGTCTTTAACAACATCTTATTTCATGTCTCGATTATTTTCACATTAATTTCTTCTCATCAAAAACAGTTGAACAATGTTATTTTGAAAGTTTAAGTGCAGTTTGAAAAATAAATTAGGGAAAATACAAGATAAAAATGCTCTGTAAATACTTAAATATGATTTTAAAAACTCTTGTGTTTTCATCGTGTAATAATACTCCTAGTAAATCAACTTATTTGCAGAGTAACTGTCTTACAAAATCTTGCTAATGACATTCCAAATTAGTACAGATACTTGGTGTATATTTCACAAGACAAGATTTTTCATTTAATTCCCATTTGATGTGCTCAAATTTGTCACCATCATTTCACGCATTTGGAAAGTTGTTCTTTCAGCTGCACATGTATGTATGATATGCTATATGAACTGAGAGCAAGCATTTAAGGCTCAGTCCTTCCTCTGAAGCAACTAGAGATTTTTCTGAAGTGTGTATTTCACCAAAAATGAAAATCAGCTAGCCTGAGTAAGGTAAGTATAGTAAATAGGTAAACACATGCTCACTATGGCAGCTAATATAATGAAGATCCTCAAAGTAAAATACATTTATAACAGTTCTATAAATTTATGTAGATTTTTTTAATATTTATTTCATTTTTCCTGTACTCGTACTTTCTATTGTTCACTTCATATATGTACTTCACATTTTTTAGTTCCTCAGACACTGAAATATAAGAAGAGATTTAAATGATTTAAAATTCAGCCATTAAACATACAGTAATTTTTCACAGGTTCTTGTTCTGGAAATGAAATGTTAGCTGTCTCTTGTCAGTTAGTCTTTGATGTTTTACACATATACACAGAATAATAAAGACATATTGATTGACTTCTGTTGAAGTTAACCTTAAGATTTGTTATATTGAGCAGCAAACACTGACTTAGTCAAGACAAGGAAGGAGAATCAATCTATAAGTTTCATCAAAATAGCAAGACATTTCTAGATAGGTGTAGAATTTACTTATAAACATATATGGAACTCAGTTTTGTAATGAATGAAAATCAAGAGATGGAAAAATAACTTTTTTTTCTAACTGTTTAAAGAAAGGACTAAAACTTCTTATGTGCTAGTGAATGTCTTGCCAAGAATGAAGTTTATTTCAGGGAAACTGAACATTTGTGTGTGATGATTGTGCCAAAACATAGTTTTATGTCCTTTGAAAGTTAAAAAAGTGAAAGCTATCACTACACTTTACTGTTTACATATGCTCCAAAGTTTTCTACTAAGCTGTGAGGTTAGTCAGAAACAGACAAACAGGAAACATCTACTTTAAATGGAGCAGGATTTGACCTTTTTTTTTTTTTTTTTTTTCCAAAAAGGACACATTTCTGTAAAATTGTATTTAAAACATTTTTTTTTATTTTAAAAATCTCATATATTTGAACAAGTAAGATAAACCACTTTCTGGAAGACATACCAGGTCTGAGAATTTTTTAAAAATTCACAAACTGGGCTTCTCTCCATTTTTTCATTCACTATGTATTTACTTCAATCAGTTCACTCAATGTATGAAGTTAATTTTCTGCATGACAGTCAGTTGAGTTGGGACAAGTTCAAAAGATCTGATCATCTCTAGATCTCTTAAAATTCCTTACTATGCCTATGAGAATGAATAAATATTTTGACTGGTTCCAAAAAAATAAAAATCAGCACCAAAATTCCTTATATATATGCTTTACCAAGCAGATACAGTGGAGTCACAAGCAGTTATTAATAATTTTGCAAATACAAATCTGGAATGGTTAGGCACCTAGGTTAAGATCCTAGGTTATCACCACTCAGCTCAGGGCAGAGGTCCAGTCACATCTCCAATCTACATGATGAGCATGCCATAGTAACTAAACAAATGGGTTTTATCCTTTTTTGCCATAAAAATAAGTAACTTTTCATACCTGATTTCTCTGAATTTGTTGACCAGCTTATGATTTTTTTCAGAAGACAAGACTGTCTTACTTCATTTTTACAGAAAAGATACACAAGCCTATTGTCACAATGGGATACTAAGCCATCAAGCCCATATTAACAGAGCCCCCCATACACACATATAAATATTCTTGAGTCAAGCAACTCAAGTGTTTCAGTAGCTCATCTGTCCTCAGTGTCTTTCCCTGCTAACATGAGGTGATTCTTTACTCAGCTTGTCCATGTGTCTGAGTTACCCTTCTGCACTGTAAGGGATTACAATTCAGGTGACAGAGAAAAGACCATCTATCACTTCAGGTCCTCTTCTGTCTAATATTTTTACCCCTGACCTATCTGAAAATAAATTTTATCCCTGTTTGCTGATCAGCAGATGGAAGGAATCTTCCATCTGGCAGCACCACACCTTTCTGAAAGTCACAGATACACAATCAACACATATTCTCTACTCCTCTACTCTCCTTTTGGATGCATTATGCTGTGGAAAGCAAAGCAGGAATTATTGGAGTATCTGGACCTAAACAGATGATAATCAGTTAAAAAAAAAAAAATAGAATAAAATCAAATAAATAAAATAAAATAAAATAAAATAAAATAAAATAAAATAAAATAAAATAAAATAAAATAAAATAAAATAAAATAAAATAAAATAAAATAAAAAGAAGCACAGGGGGAAAAAGTTTAAATTAATTAATTGTAAAAAGGTAATTCTACAATGCCTCTGTTTCCTGAGATAGGAGTAAATGATGGTATGAGAAAAAACATATTGTTTGTTGAAAACCTGTGTATTTAGAAGTTGTATACCTTTATGTCCAGATTTTAAACTGTAGATAAAGTGTGTATGGAGTGAAAATGTTCATCCTGAAGACCACAGCTGCCAGTTGGCATAGGAATGTATGTGCTGAAAAGAATAATAGGGAAATCTCTGGAGAGACAAGTTAAAGGCATATTACCTTCAGATACGAAATTTGCACTTGAGAAATCTAGTGATCCAGAAATACTCAGATCCCTCTCAACACAACTGGATCATCCTTACATCACAGAGTCTCTCCATGGTCTCACTGTACTAGAGATCTCTCCCAGTTACCTAGCATCATATAGTGAGGATGCACCGTTCTGTCTTCCCTACCCAAAGCCTCATCTTGGAAAACTCTGTAAAATTTTGAGTGAAACTTCCTTCTGCGGGTAGGCTTGTACTTTTTTACCTTTCCTTCACATTTTAATCTAGGAGCATTAGATGTAAACTTCAAACAGCGCTGAGGCTTGAATATTTCTAAATCTCTTACATATGCTTCAGTTTTATGGCAAGAGATATGAAAGCATGGTATGGACTATGAAAATTCTTACAACAATTTTTGGAGAATGCAGTCTGTTTGTTAGTCACAGAGTTAATAATACAATATTTTAACAATGTTTTTTTTCATTTCCTACTACTGCTGAGTAGGCCAGAAATTTAAAAAGGACAAAATAATAAACTAAAAGTCCTGAAGGTCATTGCTTGGTTCTTTCATTTGGCCATCTACTAAAAGCAAAGAAGTAGGACATCTAACAGGAGTTTCACTTCCTTCTTTAAATATAAAAGAGAGGCTAGATAAGAGAAGGGAAATACTGAGGGGAGGGGTTCCCCTTGAAAGTAGAACACATATCTTCATGAATCACAGCTTTTATGCACTAATTTTTTACATTCCTGACTGAGGTCTTTCTAGGGTCTTCACCTCATAATGCCTCGGTACAATCAGACATTTTTCAGGAACTCATTGTCTCCCCTTTTGGACTATGGTTACATATTTATTTTCACTGGACGCCTTGCTGACTTACTGACTTAATATTTAGAGGAGTAACGAGAGAAAAAAAAAAATCTTGATCCTCTGAGAATTTTTGAAATTTAAAAGTTTGCCTTCCTACATGTATGTTGAAAACTGAAATCCCTAACTTTCAAAAATAATTGAGATGGCATGAGTTAAAATATTTCAATGTTTCATTTTTGTATCAGCCTAGCAATACTTAAGCATTTTTAATAGGGAATTAATGTAAATTTCTCAGCAGCAGAAATTTTGAAAAAAAATATTTTTTTTCAGTTTCTTTTTGAACATGAACATTTTTGATACATTCTAAAATTCATTCCTTTTAAATTAACACCTCCAAATAAATGATGACAGTTTTGACATGATAACATGTTTCCTTTGGAGAGAAAAATTAAAAAATCATTAAAAGAAATCTGAATGATCTGTTGAGCAAAGGTACAGTATGCTAGTATGGCAGTGTGCTGATGCTTCTTTTGGCAGAGAAAGACTAAATGAATAGGTGGTGCTGTGTTAACAGGTACATTTAGCTTGTTAGCTAAACCCAGGAAAAACCCAGGAAAACATTATAAAAATATATATATATACACATACAGTATACATATATTTTGCATATAAATATACACACCCCCATAATCACAAACTCAAGCATTAATAGACTCTATGTTTAGGGTTACTTATAAACATTTTACTATTGCTGAAACAGAATAAATAGAATCATAGAATCACTTCCCTACACCTGCTGGCCACACTAGTTCTGATACACAGAATCACAGAATCACAGAATCACAGAATCACAGAATGGTTGGGGTTGGAAGGATCCTCTGGAGATCATCTAGTTCAACCCATCTGCTAAAGCAGGTTCACCTAGAGTAGATTACACAGGAATGTGTCCAGGTGAGTTTTGAATGTCTCCAGAGAAGGAGACTCCAAAACTTCTCTGGGCAGCCTGTTCCAGTGCTCTGGCACCCTCAAAGATAAAGAAGTTTTTCCTCATATTCGGATGGAACCTCCTATGCTTCAGTCTGTACCCGTTGCCACTCATCCTATCTCTGGGCACCACCGAAAAGAGTCTGGTCCCATCCTCTTGACATCTGCCCCTGAGATGTTTATAAACATTGATGAAATCCCCTCTCAGACTTCTCTAGTTTGAACAGATCCAGCTCTCTCAGTCTCTCCTCATAAGAAAGGTGCTCTAGGCCCCTAATCATCTTGGTAGCCCACCACTGGACTCCATCCAGTAATTTCTTACCCTTCTTAAACTCGGGAACCCAGAACTGGATGCGGTACCCCAGATGCGGCCTCATCAGGGCAGAGTAGAGGGGGAAGATAACCTCCCTTGGCCTCCTGGTCACACCTCTCTTAATGCACCCCAGGATACTGTTGGCCTTCTTGGCCACAAGGGCACATTTCTGGCTCATGGTCAACCTGTTGTAGACCAGAACTCCCAATGGTACTTTCCAGCAGGTCCGCTCCTAACCTGTACTGGTGCCTGGGGTTGATCCTCCCCAGGTGTAGGACCCTACACTTGGCCTTGTTGAACGTCATGAGGTTCTTCTCTATTCAGTCCTCCAGCCTGTCCAGGTCTTGCTGAATGGCAGCACAGCCTCCTGGTGTGTCAGCCCTTCCTCCCAGTTTGGTATCATCAGCGAATGTGCTGCAGGTGTACTCAGTCTCTTCATCCAGGTCATTGATGAACAGGTTGAACAAGACTATACCTAGTACTGACCCGTGGGTCATGCCAGGATGCTGTTGGCCTTTTTGGCCACCTGGACACATTGCTGGCTCATATTCAACCAGCTGTTGACCAACACCCCCAAGTTCTTTCCTTTAGGCAGCTTTCCAACCACTCTTCCCCGAGCCTGTAGTACTGCATGAGGTTGTTTTGACTCAAGTGCAGGACCCAGCACTTGGCCTTGTTGAGCCGCATACAATTGGCCTTAGCCCAATGATCCAGACAGTGCAGATCCCTTTGTAGAGCCCTCCTCCCTTCAAGCAGATCATAATTCCCACCCAACTTGGTGATATTTCCACCCAGCTTGGTGGTACTCCCACCCAACTTGGTGAATACTTCAGCATTATAACAAAAGACCCTTTCAATTATGTATATCAGCAGTAGTTAGTTATAAATGTGGATGTTAATTGTGTGTGCAATGTCTGTTAAAGACATAGAATAACACTAGGACTTTATTAATAGAGATAAATGTCAGAGGTAAAAACAAACTACTCTGTGTACTTCCACCCTACAGACATGAAATTAACTGGTTTTCAGATAATTTCGTCAGATCTTCTGAGATCCTCCAGAAGCAGAGAATGTAATGTGAAGTTCTTGAATGCCTTTTAAAATTTCATGGTCTGCAAGTGTCCTTTTGCTCCTGCTTCTCCCTTACTCTTCCTGCACCCCCACTTCCCTCATATCTCAGGAAAAGTGTACTGCAGCCCTCACTGGCTACAAACAGATAAAACTGACATATGGTCAATAGTTTTTAGGGTCTGAAAATTGTGGTGAATATTCAGCATCTTTTTTTCTTTTTTTTTAGCTTCAAAGAGAGTTGTTTTTCTATCTCTCCATGGCCATCTTACTATCATTCATGCAAGGCAAGGAAGACAGGGAAGATACAAACATCCAGGATTTTCTTCTCTTCTTTGACAGGCAGTAACGTTGTTCCTAAGGGCTGCCACTTTTAACCGACGGAAAAGCATCTTTTCTGACCTGCATGACTGTCAAAAATGGACACATATGAATGAGCGCTGTGTAGGCTGAGAACTGCAATATCAAAGCACCATTATTCACACACCATACCTGAAAACACTGGTCCTAGGCACCCCTCACCCTGTCTCCTGCTTAATTTAACCCTAGGCCACACAGCATGGCTCACTAATCGTGGAATGCTGTTTTGAATACAAGGTTCAAATAGCAAATTTAAACTGTAGATTTAATCTCCCAAGAACTGTTGAGATGTATGTAATTTTCTTCCACAAAAGCTGAACAAAGAGATGGTATAACATTATGATTGTGTAAATCTTCTTTCAACACCTCCATTGTACAAAGTGTAGTCTCAGTGATTGAATAGCAACAAACAAAAGTCTCTCTTCAATTAAACCTCTGTGACTCACAAACAGACAGAAAGCTTCATCTAACATATCTGCTATAATTAGATTCCTCCTTTAAGGTAAAGTGCTTTTGTTTTAAAACATGTTTGGAATAATCCCTTAAAAAAACCCTGCGTGATAAAGATCAGATATCTGTTTTGTTGTGAATCATTCATTTAAAGAAAATGCAGTTTTCATTATAGCTGTTTCAATCCAGCTGTAGAATTACACACACACACCAAAAAAAAAAAAGAAGGCATGGAGTTTTGCTGCTATCATATGGCTATCCATCACAATTCAGCACCTGTAATCAATTGATATGCAGTAGGCAAATGACAGTCTGTGAGTTATGAAGTACCTCAGCAGTAGTAGCTAGGGGGAAAAATTGGTATGTTGCCATTTTCAACAATTGAACAAATTTAGTGGAAGCTTAAAATAACTTTCAAATGAGAAGTAGACATAAAGTGCAGTGAGAAAACCTGTAAAATATTCCTTGCACAGCAACATTCAAAGGCAGTGGGACATCAGTATTCATTGTCCAGTATTAAATATAATAAATATAGCTATTAAGTAACAGAAACATTAGCTTCCTGTGTAAAAAGACAGCATGGGATGTTATCCTTGAGGCCTTAATATGTCACATTCTTTCTCACATAGATGTGCAAATCTTCTGCAGACAGGCAGTGAAGAACTTCAGTTTTAACAGTTATTCTGTTAAAATCATGCTGGTGTGCCAGATATTCCCTCACATGAAGACATGGGAGGAGCAAAGTGATGTACTCCCCCTCATCCAGGAGAGGTGCTGTTTTACCTGTATTATATTCCTGAGACTTTTCCTTCACCCAATGCTCCAAGCACCCCCAAGATGCCCAATAGAAGACTGAGGATATAGCCAAATACTTTTGTCTGATTCCTATGTTTTTACGGCAGTGCTGCAAGATTTACATCCATAGATTGAAAAGATAGAGAACAGGCTTATCTCAAACATATGCAAATGAAAATTGAATTATTCTGATCATTGTTGACATACATATGTGTTAGCAGGGGAGCTTGGGCCCATAATTTAGCCTAAGTAGTCTAAATTCTAAATTATTATTACTACTTGCCTTTATTTACTAAATGATATTTCATTTTCTTAGAAGTAAAGCTGGGCAGATAGCGGGGTGGTCTTCTTCAGTTTGATGCCTGAACTCCAGGATGTAAGGTGAGCGGAGGCCAGGGGTCAGTTCACATCCAACAAGGGCTGAAGCTTTTTAAAGCTTTTCAGCCAGGTTTGTTTGATTCTGGCCTCTGTAAGACTGGTCTAGAATGCCTTTGTCTCCCAGGAAAGGTGAAAAAACAAGGACTCAAAGCTCCTCCCAGCTTGCTTCTTTCCAAGATTCAGACAGGGGATTTTCCTGTATCCTATGCTGAAATACTGGCCCAGAATTACAGCATATCCTGAGGCATAGTAGGAAATAACCGTCCTGCTATTACCATTGATGAAGAAAGTTCTGAGAAGAATCAGATGGTGGAGATGTCGTCTGTCTCATAGTTCTGGGTGGGGAAAGATCCTTTTTTGTTCTTGTTTTGTGCTGGTTTTATTTCACTGTAGGTGCCAAAATATTTTCAAGGGTCTGTGGGCTTAAGTGGTCTGTTTCCTCCAATGCCGGTGCCACTCAGTCCTGTTGTAGCCTTTCCAGTTGTCTCTACAACCAGGTGTGGGACTCACCTAGGAGGCCACATATCCATGTGTCTTGTTTCTTCTTCTGTAGAAAAGATTGAGCTAAACGTGTCCTTTTCCACCTACAACTCAATATTGGTATTGCATATGACAATTTTTTGTCCAAGAGAATTAAGAACTTTCTCTCCAAAGGTTCTCTCTTTCATTCTGCATAGAAGGACTACACAATAAAAAGTTTTATTTTAAAACAAGATGACACAGGTGTCCCTCATGCTTGTTTAACTTTTTTGGTCATACAGTCACCATCACCATAGGTGGCATGAATTACTTTCCTTATCCTTTACACTAACAGCTTTTAGAATGTGTCTGTGTCTTCTGCACTATGTAAAGTATGCTGTATTTCCAGAAGTTCTTTTGAAGCCGTCTTCTCCCTTACTGATTTATAGGTCATGTTCTGATGCACACGCTCTAAATGAAATGGACTTCAACCAGCAGTAGATCAAGGTGTGCTGCAGCTATACAAAAAAATATTTTATTTGTTTGTTTGTTTGTTTGTTTTTGGGGGGTTTGTTTGTTTTGAAAGGGTATGTTAGAATAAAAAGTCATAGTAATAAGTGAAGTGGGCAATTGTTACATCTTTGCATTGTTACAATTGTTTCAGGTTAATCTTTTCCTGTTCCCTGAGTAATTGTAAAATATTTATTGTTCACATTATATTGCTGCTAGTAAAATTTTTACTTTTAAAATTAATTTTCTGCTTTCTTCTCCAAAAGTTGCGGGGGGCAGGGGGGAAGTTGTAAAAGACCTTCCCAGCTACAGATATATTTAAATTCTCATTGAAATAAAATGATACAGTTTATTCCAAAAAAGGAACATATTCTCTAGAACAAAATTGAAAAGCAATTGGTGTTATTTTATTTACAGAGCCCTGAGTTCCAACAACATTATTCCTTAGTCCTTGAGGAAGTAATATACTCTCGCCCTTAAAACGCTGTAAGTAGTTGATAATCCATTATTACAGTAAGCCGTACACTCACACAGTAATTATCTAATAACCCCTTATAAAAGACCGTAGCTTCCTAATCTGTTTATAATTATCATTTCAATGATCCTGTGCATTAATGTCTGACCTTCAGCAACTCTGACCTGATCTTAATTAGCTCTAATATCAAATCATCACTATATAAGAAACTAGCCATGACCAAATGAATGAACCCCAGGTACAGTTAATTTCTAGAGCAATTATCTTTTCATGTAGGGAGATTTAAATGATTATCTGCACAATTTCACACAGTTTTATGTAATTCTGTGACATTATAAATTCTGTTTTAAATCATATTTCAAAGGCATGGCTCTGCAGACTGACTGCACATAGTACACTAAGTTATGAGGATAGTATATCATACTACCAGTGTATAAAACTAGATGATTTCTGTTTCATTATTTTCAATTACGCAAAGTGTATTTCACAAAGTGATAAATTGTAGCTGAAATATATAAATATGTGCCAAGGCAGTCTAGGGCCTAGTGACATCCAGTATAAATTGTATGTCATTTTGAAGAAATGTTACATTATATTAAAATACTGTAAGTAATTGATAATACCATATGTGTTAAAGCAAGATTAGAAAATTCTAAAATGTGTATTGGTAATATGCATGCAGTATTTACAATGCATTTGAAGCTGAGTATGATTTATCATGTTTTAAAAGCTACTGTATAAAAAATGACAATACCACAGAAAATATTTGAAGCTGTTATTTAACTCACAATTATGCAGTATTATGGGTAGATTATTTAATGTGTTATTAAAATACCCAGGTTTCCGATTTATTGTTTAATCTGACTGGAACATAACAGAAAACTTAATGCTGTCCCAGCCATTTGTTTCATTCTTTTCTACACACACGCAAAAACACACAGTAGTGGGAAAATTCACAGTCTTTCAGATAAGCCAAGTAATTTAAGATTCAGACGGCGGTTCTACAACCAGTACATGGGTGTGCTGTGTTAGTGCATTTTTAAGTAATATATCTCTGGCAGAACTCAGTAAGTATTCACTCTAGGTTTTTCAGGGACACATTTTTCACTCCATTCAGGGAAAAAAAAAATATATATATATATACATATATATATATATTACATATATATATATGTGTGTGGAGAGAGAGAGCATGAGCAGCCTTTTTATTTCAGAAATTGCAAGCCAGTTGCATGAAATATTTCAACAAGAATATTATTTACTGTCCTTTCTTAACACACTTTATCGAAGCATTGAACCTTCTTTCTCAGAACTCTTTCAAATGCTAACATTTCCTACCTATAAGCTAAAACATTTGTCCTACAGCCATCAGATGAAGACAGCAGCCTGATGAGGGTGATTGATTTGAAAGGTAATGTGAATGGAAGATCTTGTGTACATCCTCTTAGTGATGCCACAATGACAGCTCAGACAACCTTTCCAAAATATATCATCCAGGGAAGCAGAAAAGAGTAAATTTAACAAGTGGCATTGCCTTCTTATCACATTTTTCTTTTCTTCTTATTTAGTATCTTCATTCTATATTATGTCTAGTTATATACAAATATCAAAGATAGTCAACAGATGTCTTGTGTTACCATTTAATTAAGTCAAACGGTCAGTAAGTGATGTATAAAATCAGACAATTAGTACCCACAAGCTAAATAAACTAAGGAAATAATTCTTAGAAATTATCAAAAAGTGATTGCAAAGAAATCTTAGCCACCTTTCTGATCAAATGGAACCATCTGTTATCCTCTTTATAGGACCATTTCTTTTATTTTTCACTTCCTTTCCATATAGACACATATTTAGTTCCTTCCTTATACTTAAGATCAACCATGTGCTTTATAGATCCTAGCAATTTTCTCCTTTACACTTTCAGCATATTTCTGTCAAGGAAAAAATTGTGTCTACCTATATCAAACACTGAACAGTTTAAATAATTAAATAAACTTCAGTCATTTAAAAGTTGAGGTTTTGAGAAAGTACAATTAATTGTTTTCATAGAAAATGAAATATTCACTTAAAAATACTGGAATATATATCTTCTTGAAATATTTTCATCTTGCTCTAAAATTCTTTTATGCTTTAGATCTTCTGTCCCGTATTTCATTTTCATATCTTACAGTTGAGATACACATATGGACACTTCAGGAGGCTTAAAATCAAAATCAAATTCCTCTCTTCTTCAAAAGAAAATATGTCTACACTTTAATCAAATACATTTAAGGACAATAAATATTTCCTTCTTTTTCACCTTCAATAATTTTAGTGTGAAATCTTGTTTTTTTCCCCCCATATATTTCACTTTAAAAAGTAATTTAGAAAAAGCTTATACAAATATTATGACATTCACTCATGGATTTTAGAAGAGAGAGTGAGAGCAAGAGCACCATCTAATCGGCAAGAGTTGGAAGCATTAAATTTTTGTAGGGGACAAAGGCATTCAGGCTTTCTTGTGTGGATTACAATTACTTTGGGAAAGAAGTAGCTACCTGGAAAACAGACTTTGTTCCATAAACCAACACACATATAGACAAGTCTTTCATCTTCTTCTCCTGGAGAATATCAAACCAGAGACAGCTAGATTTTGGGTATAAATTACAATTAAAATATTTCTCATGAGTCAGATATGTCTTGCATAAGGCCCAGTGCAACACACTATAAACTCTTCTAGCATATTAACCCATGTCTTTATTAATCTGTTTGTCAGAAAGCTAGTATATGAAAGAGGATGATAAAGAAGTACTCCTAAAGGTAAACAAATAAACAGAAATGGTGGAAAATGATGACATAGATCTTGTGCAAGTCCACACAAGATCTTTTTTTTTTTTTTTTTTTTTTTTTTTTTTTTTTTTTTTTCTGGGAGGTTTTATGTTCAAACTCAAGTATAGCTCTTAGAGTTACTTAGCTGGGAAGCTGTTCAAAACAAGATCATGCAGTTGTTCCATGTTTACTCAGTGCCTTGTGTAACACAAAGCCAGTCTACAATGACACATCACACAGTCCACTGTAAAAATAGGAAGCATCCCATTTACATTAAAAATCAGTGATATAATGGGTTGAAGAAACTGACCTTAGGTTTCAGCAAAGTGATAAAGACCTTTTAGTGGTGACCTACACGTGTGTACAATGCAAAATAGTTTGGAACTGTCTAGAAAGTTTAATGCCAGCTATGCATGCAATTTAAAGTGCTCCTATCAGTGAGAATGTCTGTGATTTTAGGGTGCACTGACTGTGTCCACTGCATTACTTGTAGTTCTTTGTCTATAGGTAGGGAAGGAGATTTTACTTCATGGAGGAGCTTTTCCAAGAATGCAGGAGGTATACTGAAGCTTTTCATACCAGTTTCAGGCAGTGCCTAGAACAGCGGGTTTTGTTCCCTAATATAACTTTATTTTTTGGAGTGAAACAAGGTTGAAGGCATATATTTGCTTTTAGGCAAAGAAAGGAAACATACATCTGAGAGTTTTATTGGTTTTGTCTTGTTACTTCTGTGTTTGTTTTTAAAATTGCTTAACAAGATCTGTCATACCTCAGAAATTTAGACTCAGGTGAGCGTGTTTCCAAACCATGGAAAACAGTTTTTGAAACGTCTTAACATTGTTTTTAGGCATTTCCCCAAAGGCTGCAGTCTTCCTTTTGAATTGAGGTTTTACTGAGATGAAAAGAAATTCTCTCTCATTGATCCCCACAGGAAAGGCATTTGCCTTTGAACTCTATTTTTAGAGATGTTTTAACACATATTTACACTTGGGGGGATATGGATAAATGTAGTTTTGTTTAAACTTAACATGTTTTTGTTTACCTTATAGGCAGGTAAAGTTCAGAATTTGTACATGAACTGAGCTAGCGTATACACCTCCTGAGAGCCAATGTTTCCTTTGAAGAATTTCTTTCTTACCTGAATACTCAACCCTGCTGGGCTAAGTGTGGTGGATAGGGAAGAGACTTTTCCATGCGTTATTATTAGAACTCAGATGTGTAATTCAAAAGAGGGGTCCTGAAATTACTGAGTGGTGTGAAATGCAATCTTTCATTCATGCTATCTCAACCAGTAACTTTTTAGAATGACCCTGTGACTTTTATAATGGGACAATGTAAAAGGTTTAGATTGACTTCTATGAATCAGAGTACGTTTTTCTCCAATTTTTCTGAAAGCTCATTTGCTACATACCATAGCTACTGTTTGAATTAAAAGGGCTACACCATGTTGTGACCCTGTTTCATTCTGATCTAATAGAAAAGTGAATCAGACTATAAATTTTTAAGCTTTTCTTGTTGAATATCAAGATTGCAGTTTGATACCTAGGACTTCTCTATAAAAGGAAGGCAGTATTTAGGAAGTCAGGTCTAAATGTGCCAGGTATGTCAGCATTATTTCCTCAACAGAGTCCTTCTGCTTGTGATAGTAGATCTTTCCTGGGAGGTAACTCCCTTCACTTTCACAGCCTACAGTTAGATTCCTTGTAACTTCAAGACAATTTTACATGGAAAACTTTTTTTGTAATGCACAACAGGTGTGAATTTTAATGTATCCTTTGTAGTCAGGAGCAATTTGCCACGTCAGCAATGTTAACACACTGTGAGATGAAAGTAGACAAAGTTACCTTGTAGACTGTGAAGATCCACGTGGAAGTCATCTATGGTGTGATTCAGCTGCACATGATTTTTTATGGTGTACAAATGAGCTCTCATAGTACACAGGTCTCATATACTGACAACAGGTACTTGGTTTTGGCCTCTGCCTTTAATTTTATGTACATAAGCTCGTGAAGTCCCACTGTTGTGTAATAATGGCCAAAATGCTTAAGTGAATTAATTAACAATTAATCTAGGAAATTAATCTAGGAGAGTAGCTGCAGCAGATGCTGGTTTTCACTGGAAAATAATACCTCTTAGCAAAGGAAGGAGGCATGAAAAGGCTTTTAAGTCATCAAGATCAGTTCTCTTTCACTGGTTACTCTGTGGTAATTAAAATACTTCCTCCTATGTCCTAATCGTGTTAATGTTTTAATTTTGTTCATGGCCCTGAAGTTTTTTGACCAAAACTACGTTTAAGTTTATATAATTCATCATTCTATGGTTTGATTTTTTTTTTTTTTACAGTCTATCTTCTGCTCTTCCATCATCCTCCTGGTGCACCTATGGACAGCAACATTCCATTTTATATTCCCTTACCCTTTATTTTGCTAAGACAAGCAACCCCATCCTTTAACTCTTCATCAGTTGTCCTTTCCATTCTCCTGATTACTGTGGCAGTCCTCTGCATTTTGTTGGTGTAATTTGTCTTCAAAATGGATAATTCGAATCATATATTGTGTCCAGAAATAACTCATTTGATATATCAAAAGATCAAATTTATAAAGAAAAAAATCAATACTTCAAATTTTTATCCCATTTCTGTTGTGTCTGTCTTTGAGATCACCTGATTCTTCTTAGATGATATTTCAGTGTTGCTTTGTATTATCATTTAATTTTCATCAGTACTCTCTCTTTCATGCTTAGTCATTATTAATGCCAGTATGAAAACATTCTGTCTGAGGCCTGATCCCTGAGTATCAAGTAGCTTCTTTCCAGTTTCTAGTTCTACTAATTCCTACCTTATTTACTTCCAATAAAATATTTACTCCACATCATGATATCAGCAACTTTCTCCAATGTTGTTTCAGAGTAAAGAAAAAAAAAAAAGACGACTGATTAAACATGTTTTTTAAGAATGCTTGTCAATATGGCAAGCTAGGAAGTTACTGTCTCATTGCAGGATGGAATGAATAAAACCCTGAATCACGAGTCTCTTCGCAACTGCCAAGATGGAAACAGTAAAGCAAAACTTCTGTAGATGTGCAAAAGAAAGAAATTAAGTGAGTCATGAAGCATGAGAAGTAGAAGAGTAAGCCAGTATTTGGGCTTCCACTAGAAAAAGACAGCTAGTAAGATAGAGATGGATCATGCTTACCTACTGTAAACCAAGACCCTGGTGCCTTCTTCAGAGATTTGTGTGGCCACCTATTCTTTCAGGCTTGCTCTCTGCTGATGCTTTCCCCCCCCTCACTGTTTTAATTTTTCAAACTATGTTTTTTGAGCAGCTGGTGCTAGATCTTTTCCACCTTTATTGCTCCCACTCTTGTGCTCCTGACTACGCTCCTTCTAACAACTGGGCCTCCAGGACTTTCCCACTCCTTCTCTCTTTCTTAGAGCTGCTCCTGTTTACCTTGCAGACAGAGTGTCTTCCATTCTATTCCATAGTAGCAACTGCTAGCTCTTAGATTGTAGCTGCATTGCCAAGCTGCACCCATGGAAGTACCAAACGGCACAAATAGTAAAGTACTGTTAACTCTATATGCAGATATTCTCACCATTCTCTCCTATCTGAGGAACTCGAGCTGTTGTAGTACAGCAAGTAAGCAGTATTAAACTAATCAACTGACCATGCCTTTACTATGCTTTAGCAAGAAGAAATAATAAATTAATCCTGCTTGAAATTTGTTAGATAAAGGTTGAAACCTGGAACCATCCATTTACATCAAGAATATTTTCAAAATATGTATGCATTTGGGAAATTATTCTATCCCATATTTTGTAGTTATTGTTGACTAATTAGAACAAATTATTATGTTCGGCCTGTGAACAGAGTTGCTTCAAATATGCGCCTGGAAAAGCTGTCCATTCCACACACCAGTATTCAAATTAGCAACAGTTATACTGTGCTTTACTGTACATGGTATCTAGAAAGAACGGTTGTAAATATCACTGGGAAGGGCTGATGGGAAAGAGGACCTTAATGAAATTACCCCTTTTTCTTTTCTAATTGTAGCAAACACACCTGGAGATAGAGGAAACTAGGAAAAGTAAGAAATCCACATCTACTAGTGAATAATCAAGCCAAATTAAAATATTACTTTGAAATACAAATTTGTATGCATTTTGATTGAAATTCATCACTGCTGTAATTATATTTATTTGAATAAATGGACTAGGGAATCAATTCATAAAGAATTCTGTAATTCAGTTGAACATCGAGGGGCTGTACCCTACATTAAATGCTCTTTTTTATTTTTGCTTTTTAAAGCACTAAACCAAAAGTAGATCAGTAGAATGGGATGTACATTTTACATATGACTTACTCTACACATACAGCTGTACAATATTTATGTGCCCACTATTTGTTTATTCTATATAATGAAAACCTACTACAGTCTGCTAAAGATTGCTAAAAAAATAGGAAGAAGCTTCAGTTTAATGTGAACAGCACATCCTAATCCAAATTATTCACTGTGCGTTTCTCGTAAAGTTTTGCAATGGGGAAAAAAAGAAGCATGCAGGGTCCTGTCAACACTGAGTGTTAACCATGATTCAAGAACCCAGTCTAACATTAATTAAAAACAAAACAAAACAAACCTAGGTTGCTGAGATACAGAAGACACTGATGGCTATGGAAGTCACCCCTATGAGCTTGGTTAGTTGTACGATACCAAAGTTAGAGGCATTTCTATTGACTCCCTAGAGGATTAAGCATGTCCTTCCAAAGGTTTCCTTAAGATGTAGTTATTAGGTTACATTTGATTCTTTTAAGGGGTAGGAAATCAAATATGGATTTAAAGAAATCCATATTCATACAGATGCCAATCAGTTAACTTCTGTCTCCATAAAGCTGCATGCCAGATTTAAAATTATTCTCCAGGGAACTCCTTTTAAGTTAAATTCCATAGTCTCATATATATGTTTTATGACATTTTCATATAGGCCCAGACACTTCATCTTTATTAAAAAAAATGAATACAATCTCTACTTCATGCACAGTCTGTATTGTTTATTTTTATTTTAAAGTCAGATTGAATGTAATATATTAAAAACACTTTAATCATTTAGCTATAAGAACTCACTCAATAGATTTTTTCCTCTCTTTTTAATAGGACTTTCTGAACAGAGTTCTTTTGATCTCCTTGACTGCTTTCTATATTGTAAGTCTAATCCTATATTTAAACATTTTCCTACATTTCATCAAACACTCTGATTTAAATTTTCCTTAATCTAGCTAGTCATATTAATCTACTCCTTCACTTCACATTAAGAGCATGTCATTTCCTTTTTAAAATAAATAAAAATAAAAATGCTTAATGAAAATGACTACTACAACATATTTGAAAATACTCCACAATTTAGCATCACAAAAAGTGAACACTTAAGGATTCTGTTTCTAAATGCCACCCTAATTAAAGGAACGTTCCTTTTAAATGTGCTTTTTTCACATGCATAAGAGGCCTTATTCAAATGAAGGGGAAGACCTTTCACATATATGAGGCTATAATAGAGAGCTTAGCATAACTTCTACCTGATTTTCAATGCAAATGGCAGAGGAGAAGTTAGTGTGTTGATGCAGATTATGGTTTATCCTCCTCACACACCACAGAATTCTTCACGCTCTGGAAATACTTTGCTTATCAGTGAGAAGCAATGATCAACACCTCGCACCCCCAATCCCAGAGAGACTCGGAAAGTGAGATCATCAATATTCAGATATAGTCAGATTCTTACGGTTCCAGACTATTAATTTGTTCCTGAACTGAAGGTTTACTGTACAATTTGCAATATAAACATTTTACGGCTACATATCAAATATCAAATAGAGTGATTAAAAGACAACAATTGTTCTGTTGGTGAAAAGCAGCAGACAATTGGTATTTAAATGCATTATATGCAATGAGACTCTTCCTTTTACTCTTCATTGAAAAAATTTACTATTTAATTTTCATCTGCACAAAAAACACAATGTAGGAAGAGATTTCTATGCCTGATATGTCAAATCTTCTCAAATTAGACTGAACAAGTGCATATATTGTTCACAAACCTTTATTCAGCTTTCTACAAAACCTTCAAGTCACTGCTCATGTGACACATAGGTTCTGCATTCTCTTAGAACAGGCACTATTTATTACATGATATAGGAGAGACATAAGATGTAAAACTGCTCCAAGTATCAAAGCCCAGAATCAAATTAATTGATGCTAACACTAATTTGGACTAGCATCTCTGACTGCTCAGGAGCAGTGTTAGAGTTGAAGAGGAGAAGTACATGCTTGGTGTGCAGTTTTCACAAGGTTTCCTGACCATCTTGCTGGACTTGGATAGATCTAGCCTGTCTTCAAAAGAAGTGAGAAAGAAAAGAAAGAGAGAAACAGAGAGAGAAAGAGAGAGAGAGAGAAAGAGAGAAAGAAAGAAAAAATGAAAGAACAAACTGAAAACAAAACAAAAAAATCTCTCTTCATTATTAAGGCCAAGAATTCGCCCCTTTCAGTTGATGTCAGTCTTCTCTAGAACAATGTGATTTTGAGGTATTTGAGGTAGACCTTCCTTTAAGATATTATAGGGATGTCATTGCCATTTTTAGCAGTTATAACTCCCAGAGAGAGAATTCTTTAAGAAGTTAATAATGAAAATGTTTCTACAACAGATTCGTGATATGCTTCTACTTTAGCTTTGTACATAGTGGTGGGTTGACATAAGGGATCATTACCAAGTATTAATAAACCTGTTACAGCTCAAGGTCTTATACACATAGCCTGCCACCAGGATCTTCTAGCTGGATAGCAAATCCTTCTGTGAGCTATTTTATCTTTTTCAAGCTCAAGCTGTCCCAGAAGACTAAGCTGGGACTTGGCAATAACTAGAGAAGTGAGGACACCATTTTCTCAGTTCCTCCAGAATGTGAAATGCAGACTGTTGGTATTCAAAAGTTTCAAACAAAACACTCCAAGAGCTTGAGGATATGAAAAATATGGAATTTAAAATTAATCGAAGTAGAGCTCTATGTGATGTGCTTGAAAATTGGAGATTTTGTTCAGTCAGCAATTTAAATAAGGAGACAATTCTTTCGTCAACAAATTCGTCTATATTTCTGATATTCTAGTGGCTGTCTCAGAAGAGGTCCAGAAGAGCTCTGACTTGTAATTTGTCATATTCAGTAAAGGTCATGAGGACAATGTTTTGTGTAGCAAAGGCATGAAGTCAATTAATATTTACTTTTACATCTCAAGTGCATCAAACACATGTTCTAGAGGATCATGAAAATGTGTCCAGGAAAATAATGACCAGATACGTTGACTTTTCCCCTACATCTTCCTGAACCTAATGCTGCACTGGTTGCTTTCAGAGGCCTTGTTGCTATGCTTTATGTCTTTGCCACAGTGGGACTGGATTGCTGTGCTTCCATGCTGTGCCAAATTATTCAGTACCACCTTTTCACAGCAATCTCCTTCGTGAGAAATTTCTTTTATTGAAATCACATAATTGCAACCCTCAAGTGCCTGAATGCCCTGGATTTTTAGACACCATCAAAATGTTGGTTGTTCAAAAAGAAGTGGGATTTTCTAGTTCACTTGCTCCACTTAAACTGTGATGCCTCTGAAGCAGTGAGAGGAAAATTAGGCCAGTGATGAGCTCTTCTGAAAATCCCCCTTCTAGATAATTCAGGATGTCTGCAAGGTGTTTGAAGTACATTCTCACACATTTTTTATATAAGGTTCTGGAAGAATAGTCTCCCTAAGACTTAAAGCTTCTCCGATACAGACTGAAGATTATAATTTGCCCACACAGCTGAAGAATGCAGGGTTTTTTAAGAAATATCTTGTTCATACAGATTGCATATGAAGTGTTCGTCAGTTTTTCATGCTGGTTCATCTTTTTTGCACTGCCCTCTTTTACAATGTAAAAACACATCTGAAGTAGCAGATCTATCTTCTATTTTACATCTGATCAACAATAATTTTAATATAACTTCACAAATTTCCTAGACTCTTGCTGAGATCAGGATAGGATGAAAATATACTAATTGAAAGACAGTCCTACAAATACTTTTTGGCTGATTTAGATAACCAGAGAAACAGCTCTGGATGTCAGAGAAGCAACCTCTGGATCAGCTAATTGGATTAGATTTTTTAAATGGTGCTATGTATATTGAAACTGACAAAGGCTCTTAAAAAAAAATCATTATTTATAACCTCCTATAAATCCTTAGAAATGCACTTCAAAATACTGATGTGATGTCAAATAATAGGGCAACATGGCTAAGATTGAAGTCTCAGCAGATTTCTCCCAAGAGAAGGAAGACCATAATATGCCCTTTTAATTTTGCAACTATGCAGTGGACTTGTTTCTAAAAGAAACACTATGACTACTTCATGTATGACCAAGCAAGCATTTAAAATCAGTGCTAAAATATTTCTATCTCAAATCATTAGGAGAAGAGTCTTAAAAATATACCATTTTGGACAGCCAGCTCAGAGCATTTTCTGTGGGCATTAAAAATGCTGCACAAATCCAAGACTCAAGACAATCATCTCCATTCTTTATCTCACTTGCAAATGTCATCAATTCTTTTCAGGAGGCCTGCAAACTCTTCAATTGATGTCCTGGTGCATGAGTTGTAAACAAAATTATTTTCAAGTATTCTCTTTCAAAACATAAGAAAATACAGTATAACTTACGTGGAAACAAGAAACTTGAAGTTTCCTTATTTTCCACATGCCAAAAGGAATTATTAGAGTTCTGAACAACACAGGGCAATAGAGCATAAAAGACCTGAGGATTTAAAAAGAGGTCCCTGAGGTAAGAATCTAAAATCCAGAGTCCAGTGCCTAAGCTTCCAGTCAGTGAATGGAAGTTAGATGATAGCAGAGAAAAATTATCCTTAAAGTGCAGCCAAAATCAACACTTTACACAGTTGTCTCTCTTTACTCCTATGATTTTGCAGAGGTTGAGCACCTGGTTTGGGGTTGTGAGATTCTCTCTTCATGTGTGATCTGATGCCTGAGTGCTGCCCTCAGATCATAAGTACCATGACCATCTATTAAAATATGCAAGGATAGCCCTAGGCACAGGACTGGAAGACCATTTTTATAGACAAAACACTAGAGTTCCTATGTATGATATCATCATGCAGTCACAAGCACTCCAGGAAAATTCTTTCAGTGAGGTAAGATTTAGAGTATGCCAGCTCTTCTTAAAGGCTGTTTCACTGCTTGCTTTCCTCTTCCCTGAAAAGTGGGCAGTAAAATGTTGCCAAGCTTTATATAAGAAATGTTATTCCGTAGTTCCTAGGCACAGTGCTTATTGTACCTTAAAAGAAAAATGTTCTTTCTCAAAGAGGTACAGATACAATACAGCTATAGGAATCTCGGATCTTCTTTCAGGAACTTCCTCTTATCCACATACTGTGCAGCATTCTACATTTGGATTTTCTATTTAGCTGAAGGATTTATAAAAACTTGTGTAGCCCCAAAACTCCCAGTTGACCACACAGAAAGGCAGCCCAGGAGTATCAATTATCCTCGTCAACTGTAATTTACACTTGCTAAACTACCTGGCAGACCTCCCCTTCCAGATGCTGTAATAGGAATAATGTATGTGGTAAGCTAAAAAATTCACCTTAATAATATCGTGCTTCTGTAATGTTTTTCATTCTGCTGGAATGCCAAAAAGATTTAGATGTTACACAGAAGAATGTGTTTGAATATCATTTGTACAGTCCCTCATAGTCAAACAGAGCCAAGAAAAGATTTAAAAAAAAAAAAAAAAAAAAGTGGTTAAACAGATGGAACTCTGAAATTCTGAACTAATTTTGAAATAGCCATTGCTTTTTTTGTCCTAGAATTACTCTTACTTGAATGTTTTTTCTGTATCAATCTGTAAATATTTGTCCTTAGCTCAGTTTGCAAGCCATTAGGGTAAGAACAGTGATATTGCTCTGTACTTGCCTAACACAATGGGAACATACAATTTATGTTCCTCATGCTACAAGCATATAAAGATTTAGGTTATATAAAAAAAAAAAACAGCTTAGCATGCAGCCTGACAAACTATCCTCTCTAGCAGCAGGATATGCTTTTCTACCACTCCAGCTGACATGGCTTCAGTACTGTTTTACAAATAAGAGATGTCTTTAAGTATCTTGAATTTCTCTTGAAATTTTCTTGCCTATGGCCTGATCAGACTTGTTCTGGCCAAGCCTGTGAGAAGTAGAGGAACTTTAACCACAGGGCATGTAGCTGGGAGTAGATTTAGATAATGACTTCTGGAGATTTATTACTAACAAGGCAGATGTATCAGCAAGATTGAGTGACTCCTTGGCCATGAAATTTAACTCTTGTTACTAACATGTGTTCAGGAGTGTCAGTTTTTAATTTGAAAATGTTATGTTCTTAGCCCTTAAGCTGGGATCTAGAAAACCAATTGCAAATTTGTGGTAATTTCCATTTTGCTAACAGCAAACACCCAGTATCATTTACTCACTACCTGCTTCTCAGATTCATCTCTCTTTCTGCTTCCTATGTCCCTTTTCCCACCAAGGGGAGAGAAATTTTATTACACAGCTGGTATTTCCAGCACTGGTGGTCCAAGAAAAGGACAATTGTATGAAAGGATGTTGATAAGTGACTATAGAAGCAGTTGAGATAAATGGCATATAAGAAGAAGAGCTACAGGGAAAAAAAAAAAAAAAAAGTGAGTGAAGAGGAGAGCAGACACAGGTTCTGAGGTGCTTCTCCGTAACAGTATTTTAGATCCTAATGCTTTCCCATACCCTAAGAATGTTAGAGATCCAAAAGAATCCCCACTTTTTCAAATATTAACTATGGAGGTAATAAAGAATTTTGCACAATACGCATATATTCAAGTCCAAGACATCACTCTGTACATACTTAAACTGGGAATAAGGAATGGAGTTGCAAGCTTTTTCAAGATGAATTAACATTGTAATGGAATTTAGGCACACTTACCATAGGGTACATAGCGTGCTGACCATCAAAATGATGGTCATGAAGATTATGATGTTCACATGTTATGAAGTTTTAGATCTTCACATGACAGCAAAGCAGCTCTAGATTATAAGGTTTAGAAATACTATACCTTTTCCCACTCTTACACAGCTCAATCTTAATTAATTATTGCAGCTGCAATGCTTGGCACCAATACATGCTTGTAGGTCTGTTAAAGTCAATAAAACTCTGCAAGGCCAAAAAGTACCTCACAACAAATCTTTTTCCAAGATTGGAGCCTGGAATTGTTTTGAAGCATAGCAGCTGTGTGAACATTATAATTAGAGCATGTCCTCATTCTGCGGTCAAATTCAAACAAATATATATCCTGATCTTGACTGGGCCTGTTCCTACAAGTGAATATACCAGCTTCAAATCATTTGTCAATTAAGGCATACATATACCAGCAACTTTAGGCACCTAACTAAGGTTACAGTTCAGATTCCTGAAATTTAGAGACCTAAAAGACTTGCAGTCAGCAGAGAGAAGTGTCTTCCAGGGGTAATTCAAAGCAGCTGCATATTTTCTTAAATGCAGCGATGTGCTAAAACTGCTCTGATTTTCTACACTTTTCAAGGCACATCTAACCTCAAGAAAGACGAAGACTCAGAAAAAAAACAATTTTAGAAGGGGAGCAGGGGAGACTGCTCTCTGAGAATTATGATAATTCATGATGAAGATTTAAAATAAAGCTCCCTAGGAGAATTGTGAAATACAGTCATGGAACTAAAGAAAGAAATTAAGTAAAGCTGATTTTCAAACAAATGTAGGGGATGCTGGATGCATCTGGAGAATAGTGAGCCTTCTTAACCATGTATTGCTTGGAAACAGAGACCCTATTGCTGGACAAACAGTAGTGAAGACACATGCACATCCACACTCAAACATGAATAGTTTCAGGTCAGGTTATGTTAGGACCATGAAGCACCAAGAGGCTGATGAGAGATCAGAAGAGTACTGACCATCCTGATTTTAGATATGAAAGCAGCTAGTGAGGCTTGCAGAGCCTGGCTGTTAGGGATTCCTCTGCTAGAGGGCAAGGCTTAGGCTCTAGTCCCTGCTTGTCTAACACAGCACACTTCACCAAAGCCTCATTCTGGTCCACAAGGATCTCCTATCCACTGTGCTGCATCTTTCTGGAAACAGGGATGGTTATTCCAGCAGCCAACACTGTTAGAATGAGAGAAAAGTTTCTTTAGCCTGATAGGCTTTCGGCAGACTGGTCTTCCTTCTACCAATGTTTCGACAACCACCCCATCTTGAAGAAGGGTCTGGACTGAGTTCAGCATCCTGATATACCAGCACTGAATTTCTCCCAGTTCTGCTTCTCTCCTTCTCTCTTCTCCACCCTCCCACCTAGAGCAGCATCTGGATTGCATGGAACAGATGCAGCTATTAACTTCACCTCCTGCCATTCTCTTCCCCATACCAGCTACCCATGCCAACAGGTACAGGAGGGGGTAGATTTCTTGGTGGCAGCTGCTGCAGGTAGTGTGAAAAGGTAAATGTTTTTTTCCTTGAAAAGGAGTATAGTGACCTATGGTGGGGATAGAGAGGGGTTTGGACAGTGTGTTTCCAAATGCTGCAGCTGCTGAGACTGGATGATCTTCATCTAAGGCACAAACAGTACTGGAAACCATTTCAGATTTCAGAGTTCCTTTCTCTGGGTGTCTTAGCACTAATTGGGAATGACAGCTTCTTGTTCTTTCTACTTGTCCCTCTTTTCCAGGCCATACTACCCTATCAGAAAGTTTGTGGTATGGATTTTGTATCCATATAGGCCAGGGAAGGAACTGGGCAGAAGGTATGTGCCAAGGTTTGTCTCCCCTTTAGCATCTCACTTTCTTAAAGTCTATGCACTGGCAAGATGGAAATAACAGAAATCTTCAGTCTGGATCTTGCAGTTCTTAGGTACCTGCTCTAGAGAGGAGCAGATATTCAAAGACATCTGTGTGTTTTCTGCCCACTACCATCAAGTCATCTAGACAGTCTGTAGGCTTTCCCTACCGCCCTTTGAAAGCAGTTAGTCTCCATTGATTGCATACTGAGTGTATATATCAAAAGTAAGTGCCGAGATACCTACAACTGCCTATTGAGACACCTAAGCCGATGTTTCAGGCCAAAAACAATCACCTCCATTCTACATATTGACATGTCATTTTTATTAAAAAGAAATGCAGCAGTGGATGGTACCAGCATCCCCTGAAAAGCTATACAGAAAAACAATGCCAGAGTGTCTGTGCCATGGAATAGCTTAATCTCCTCAGAGGAATATGATAGGAACACACCAGATTCAAGTCTTTCCCTACTTTTGAATATAAACTCACACTTCCATCTTGCTTCTTCCGTCTTACACACCATGGGCAAGCATAATAACAAGTCAGGGTTGTTGTGGTTTGTTGTTTTTTTTTTTTCCACAGCTTCTCTTGTTGATGTTATTCCACTTCACATAAATAATTAAATATTACTGTTAAATAATAAATATTAAATAAATGGGCCAGAGAGAGAGCAGAAGAAATACTGGCACTAAGATCTTTCTCCTAATATTTTCACTTATTTCTTCTTGGTGTTTTTTTTTTTTTTTTTTTTTTGGAGAAAAACCTATTTTCTTATCTGCATTTCAAGAAAATATTTTTTCCTATATTTTCATAAGTTCACGAAACTGAATGTGAGTACATACAGATGTAAACACTATTCATTTTTCAAATCTCAGGCAGTAAATTTCAGGAACTATCCAAATTAATTACAGTACACATAAGAATTGCAGAAGTAGGTCTATTCCAACTCATAGTTTTGCCTTTTTTACAGGTGCCACATTTTATGAGAGGGTTTTCTCTTCTGTGTGCACATGAACGTGTATTCAGGCAGCTGTCTAAACAGGAGGTGTATTGAAATCACCCGAACATAAAGCGATGTTAAACTCCTGGAACAGCTGTTGAAGTGGGAAATGTTTGCAAGCCATTTCTTATCTTCTGTCCCTAAGCATTCTTCTGCTTTCAGAATATTTTTTCCCTCTCCTTAAAAAAACCCAAAAAAGTAATAAATAATATGTTCAGTAACATTGCTTGAATAGGTAAATACCAAACACAAGACCAGATTTTTAGCAGTCTATAGAAAAAGGGCTTGAAAACTATAGAAATTACACACCAGATACTAAGTGATTGATGTTTGGTAAAAAAATCCCCAAATGCCACTTTATTTTCAGAGGTTTCTTTCTTCTAGAAGTGTAAGCCACAAGTTTGCACACTGTCTTTCTGTAGGTATTACAATGAACCATTTTTTATTGTGCAAATTTCATAGTATTCAAAAGACAAAATCTGAAGTGGTTATTTCAAAATGAGTTATTAGCCATATATTTAAAAACATACAAATATAGTGCTTCAAACCTAACATCTGCATGAAACTTTGCATGTATTGTAGTCAAAATGTATTTCATTGCATAATTCCACTACTCTTGGAGATTAAGCATTTCTGCTTGCCTTTTTGTTTTGTTTTGTGGTTTTTGTTGCTGTTGTTGTTGGGTTTTTTTTTATTTGTTTTGTTTGTTTTGTTTTGTTTTAGCAAGACCACTTTCCCTAAGCATTTAGGACTAAAAATAATAGTTCTGGCAACCTGTAACTGGTCAGTTTTACCTTGCGAGATTAACCTGCAGCAGAGTTATGTTGCTAAAATGCACATTCCATTTTAAAATTACAAAAATGTCTTGGTGCAGCTTTACTACTACATGCAGTCCTGCAGACCCATCTTTCACAGAATTTGTAAAGCGAATATTCACCTAGAGATGAGCTGATGAGATGGCTGAACTGGTTACATAAGACAGTGATGCTATGAAGTAACATTTGAAGGTTATTCAAGTTTGGTGTTACTAAAATGCAGCTAGCTTTTCTGAAAATGTCTGCCATTTTGGGCTGACAGTTCACAGAGGTTGTTTTTGCACTGGAATGGGGTTGTGCCTCCCATGGAGCTGCGAAATAGGGCTGTTCTAGTTTTAACTCAAATCCATTACCAGATATTATATGATAGATTCAGATTTGAATCCACCTCTCTTCCTCAGAATTCAAAGGCACTAAGATAGGAAGTTTTGTTTTCCATACATCCCTCTATAACAATATGTTTCAGAATTAAAACAGCAAACTTGCTTCTCAACACAAAGGTTATGATAGCATGTATTAATGGCTAAAAGAAATACACTCTCCCAACAAGACAAATTATGCACCAATATTCAGTATACCTGGAAAGGTCAGCACAGAACTCGTCTGGGAGCAGAACCAATAAATTATTTGTGTGATAAAAGCAATGTGTTGCCTAGAACAAAATGCACTGTGTTTTTTAACTCTGACAATTTATTTTCCTTATAAATAAAACATTATCCATGGTAAAACAATGTAGTGTGCAGTGAACAGAAATAATCTACAATTTTTAGCATGCACTTTAACAATGGTGTGAGTAACAGTGAAACAAGTTCAGCAGTAGATGGAGACTAAGAGCTGACTCTACAGGTAGGGAGGAAGAACTGTAGTTACAATGTTTCTGAAAATATTACAACACAATCAGCTCTTGTTGCAATATGTGCAGCCAGCTGGAGTGAAAATTCATAATCACATGGATGTTTGTATACTCTTTCTGCCGAAAGTTTCGAGTTGCTTCATTTTTTTTATTTCAGTAGCATACAGTACCTTGCACATATGCAGAATACTCTGCTAAATCTGTCTTCAAAATCCTTTAGTAAGTTTTCTGAAAATTCCTCTAATTTGTAGTGCATGTTTCTCTTACTGTATATTACAGTCAGAAAAAGGTGTTTTCAAAAATGTCATTAAAAAATTGCATTGGAAATCAATGTGTCAATGTGAAAGAAGTATTTAGGTCATAACATGCAAGTCTGTATTAGCACATCCTGTTCTCTTCCTCCAAGCAAAGCCACTGTAGAGCCTTCGTTAACTGAAAACTGATGCACCCTCCTGTAAGTATTCAGATGGAATTAGGGAAATAGCATCTGCAACTTTTGTTACATGCAAGCTCTGTCCCGTGGTATTCCAGCGCAGGCACTTCAATATTTATAGATGACAAGAAGAGATTGAGGCGCCTTTCCTTAAACACCTAGTTACAAGTATTTTGGCTTCAACAGATGACCCTAAAACTCAAGGATGTGCTACTACCTTTCTGGCAATATGTGAATTGCCTCACCTTGTCCTTGATGCTTATAAAACACTGGCAAGACAAAGTGTGATAAGTCATGACTAATGTTCATTCAGCTGAGAGACCATTGCTCTTCTTTTAACTTAGAGCTTTTTTCTTTCTGAATTTAGAAATTCAGTTCTCTCTTCTCTTTCTCCTCTGTGTTTTTCATCCTTTTTTTTTTTTTTTTCCAAACACAGTATAAACCTTGGGTGGATGATTGTTAGTAGAGATATATACATTGTCTGCCTTTTGTACAATGCTATAGCATATACAAGCACTAATGTCTTTTAAATGATTTTTCTTTTTTTTTTTTTTTTTTGTAAACCATCTAATTATATAATTGCTTGCTTCTTTTTAAAGAAAAAATAAAGAATTTGTGAATGTATTTCTGAGTTGCACATTGGCCAGAGATGAGGACTTCAATGGTTTCAATTCCTCATACTTCCCTAGCTATGACAGGATATGAAGGGGGATTTGCTAGGCTATGGGTTTAAGTACCTGAATTTGTCCTGAAGCCTGTGTTCAGTTCTGATTCAGATTCCACCATAACAGTCTGTTAGCACAAAAGTTTATTTATTCATTTTTAGCAAAACATACAAATCTCCTAAACTTCTACTGCCTTTTGGAACCACTGACTTACAGAAACAAAGAAGAGCTAATGTCATTGGTGCATAATTTGCACATACTGTGTAGCATTCACCTGAAGTCACCTTAGAGTTCTACATCTAAGCTAATCATTAGTCTCCAGTTACATTCAGCAGAAGGTAACAATCATCTTAAATTGTACCTCTGATAAGGAACACCTAGAAAACTATCCAGATACAATATCTATCACATAGGTGAGCTGAATCCAATAACCACAGTGTATAGAACTAGGAGCAGAATAAAAACTGAATTCTGTTCAGATGATTGGTGCCACAGCTGCTCTGATGGGAACACGTGTTTCTGTCCCATCCTCAAGATCAAAATGGTTACCATTGCCAAAGTAACTGTGAACCCAGTCGAAAGCATTCCAGTGTAGTGCCTTCCATGTAAAAAATATTAATTATAAACTAACCATCTTACATAAAAGATAGCAACTATATTTTCCCCTAACAAAATCAAAATTTCTTTACAATAATGTTTTCATTCAGGAAACTTGGCATGAATAGCTTAATATAAATTACATTGTAAATATGTATAAAACATAACTGTATAAGAGATAACATATTGAAGTTCTGAGTGTAAACAAAAGAAACAGAAACGGAATTTTTCGGTAGTCTTGAACCAAACTAATTTGAACCTTTATTTCATGAAATTTCTAAGTTTTAGCTTTTCATTCTGACCTAAGACATTTTTAAAATTTCTTAGACATGTCTTCTAAATGCACTATTTTTTTATCATCCAGGTCAAATTTGCCTTTCAGTTTAAATATATGTTCATGTTTGCCATAATCAGCATCAAAGGGTGATTTTTTGGAGGGAGGTTACAAAGTATTGCTCCTTTTTCCTCTACTAGTGTTTCCCAGTGCATCACCCTGTGTGTCCTCCCAGATCTCTAGGATGCCACTGGTCACTGTATTCCAGGATCCATGTTGGCTCATCTCCCATTAACTTTGTAATGATGTTAAGTAAGTTGCAAATAGGTTCCAAGAGCCAGATTGGAAACTATGAGCTGGATCTGTGTGGTGATAGGCAAAGGAAAATTGCCAAAAGGCACCAGAACTGCAAGTTAATATCTTCCTAAGGGAGCAATTTTTACAGGAGTGCCCTAAATGAGCATAGAAAGGTAGGACTGCCTTTGTCAAAACCAGAAAAGGGGTATGGCACTAAGTGAAATGCAAATGATGGGAATTCGTACAACAGTTGCCTTCGTGGTTGAGCAGGAGACACAGCTGGTCCATCAGCCACAGCACAGCTGAGCTGTGAGCTTCTCTGTGCCTACCCTGCTTTTTTGTCTCCCCTGTATGGTTTTGGAATAGAAAACCTGGGGAAGCATGACATCACAGGTAGGTCTTGCTGTGAGTGCTTGAAGAGAAAGTGCCAATTATCCATGCAACTGGGTTCAGTATTATAGAAATATTTTTGCATGAGACCAAGAAGTTGCTAGTAATTTTAAAAATAAACTGAACCATTGAAAGCACATGCCCATTTATTTCTTCTTTACTCTTTTACTACTTTGTTCATCCACTGAAGAGTGCTGAAATTTTCAGGAAATTAGTTAAATTTGTTATGTATGTTAGAGGTAAGGTTCTGAAATCATCAACTGCAATGCAGAATGTCAGTGCACAAAAACTTTTTCACCTTATATTTTACACTAAATCTGACTAAAGAACCTATCAAGAGACTTAGAAAATCATCATGTCTTACTGTAAAGTAATTTACAGTTGCATTTGCAGGCAGGCATCAGCAGGCTCAAAACCCATTACAGCCAAAGATAACAACATTAACTTAATCCTGACAGGCGAAATACTCTAGTCAATATAGTTGCAGGTATGGTGTGCTGAAATATCCAACTGCAAACAATCCCGAGAAAGGTCAGTGCAGCACAAGCGTTTAACGATACAACTGTTCCAGCCTGGTGTTTTAGACAAAGGTTATCATCAGTGTTCAAATCAGAGAAATTCACACTGAATCATTGCCTTTGAAGTTTTTGTAACACTGAGCTTTCATCACAACCACAAGCAGTAGTATTCATGTATCACAAAGCCTCTGTTTAAAAACCTGATTAGAAAATGCATCCAACTCAAAAAGGTATGGAGAGAAGTAGTTAGTCATTTGTATGTATTTTTACATTTTGTGACTTTTTTGTCCACAATATCAGGATAACAACAAAAGGCAGAAAAATATCTGAACATTTGCTTTACTTCCAAGCCAATATTCCCTATAGCACTAGCAATTCCTAGATAGTCCACTGTTTTCACAAGATCTTTTGATTTATGTTAATCGTCAAACTAGAAGACCTGTGACTTGCCAGAGTATATAAATGAAGCATTAATAAAGCTTAGCTGAATTCCTCTTTCAGAGGGACAAACAGCAGTTTTGGAATCAAGCACTAAGAATAAAATTTCACTATAAAAGTAGTCATCACCTTATAATTAGCAAAATTTCAAGAAAGGGAAGGAAAAGAATTCTTGAAATATAACAAGGCTTTGCCTCAAACAAAGTCTACGTTACTAGCTAATGTAAATCACATATTTGTTAAGGTTAATATTTACAAGGTAACATTAAGCCAGTAAGCTTTTTTCTACTATTATTTCAGGTTCAGGCTTTGCTGGAAAATTATTACTATAGTTATTAGACTTTGAGACCTCATTCCTCTAGTGAATCCAGTCATGTATGGGAGAAATTCAAGAAAAATAAATTTAGAATTCCAGGACTGGATATCTTCAGCATTTTCCAATAAACTGATGCTTAGTATATTCTTGCAATGGGTTAACACTTCATGTGAAGAGTTACATGTACAGTTAGTTACGGAAGGTTATCAAATTACTCTTTGCTGTGGGGGGACAGTTATTATTACAATAATAACTGGCACGTTACTGTGTCATGACTCAATTTCCAGGAGAGAGCTGATGCTTCTCAGGGAGAGACAGTCTAGAAGGTTAAAGCAACCATGCTTCATTAAACAAATGCATACCACTAGATCAAGTGCCAATAATGACATAACTGACATACAGCAGAAGAGGTCTGCTCTAGTGTTCTTGCCTTGTTCCCACCAGCATTTGCCATTGTGGATGCCTGTACTGAGGCCCAGCACAAGGAAGGAAAAGAAAACAAATGATGCCTTCATAGGGAGAGATGAGTACAACATAGAAATGTAATTTTTCAAAACAAAGGACAGACTGGAGCTGAACATCTACATAAATGTGTGTCTGATACACCTCAATTTCCAAGGTGTCACAGAGTGTACTACAAGAAAATAAAAAAGTGTGCTTTTTAGAGCACTTGTATTGTGGCCTTACTGTGGAGCTGTGGATGGAAATACACAATACAGAGACAATTGTGGTTAGTCCATGGTTCATGTAAAGCATCTGACTACTTGCACCTCAATTTTGAATTGATCTCTGAGTAGGTTTGTAAGAGTTAAAATGCAAATATTAGCGGGTGTTAACATCAACTGAAATCTCCAGCTGTTTGCATAAATACTCTGCTTTTTTTAAAATTTTACAAAGTTCAACAGTTTATGCCATTAATTCATTCTTACTCCAGTGGTAAACTCTAGCAGAAGCTCAGGATGGACAGCTACCCAACAATAATTTTTTTAGGTGTCCCAGATATATTTATTACCAGGTAAGTTTTCATACCATAAACACAGTAAGATCAAGACATGATACTTTTCTCCATCATGTATTGTTAATTATGTTCCAAAAATGCTGAAGCAATAAGTTTATTAGGTGTTTATTTAAATGCTGTTAGATGGTTACTTTCCTGCAAACACTCAAAATGCTTTTACTTAGATATCACTGGTTCATCCAGCTCACCCAGGCCACCTCTATTTCAATTAACTTTGGGATTTTTAGCCTGCCTACTCTGCAGGGATGGTGCACACTGACATAGTTGAGCACTGAGTATCACCAGCAGTGCCTGAGTGTCCTCAGTGCTCTGGAAGATTCCTGGGAAAGAATCTCAAGCACTCAGACTACTTTGGTGTAGAAAAGGATGGGGAATACCCTGGAAAATGTAACGCCACAGAGAATCAGTGAAGGTGAAATAGTTATATCAACATTGTCCTTTATGCTCCACCTGAAGTGCAGTATGGAAGGTCGGATTCTTTTGGCTACCCACAGTGTTCATCTTAGGGCATATGATCTGGACTGGGATAAGGAGAGCAAGGCTGGGTGCTCACAATGAGAACTGTGCATTTGCTCTGCATCTTGGAGCACTGAAAAGTACGATTACCTGCGTACCTCATTACTTGACTATGTCAATGGATTCTGACTACCACTGAGATACAGATTAGGCAAAATGGTGGTTTGTAACTCTTCTTTAGTAATGGTCTTGTGTGGAAATGGAAAGGAACTGAGACTGGGAGTTTCCTGCTTCTGGTTGTGCTTAAGTTAAAAGAACAGTGGAGATACAGTACAAGTCACTTTTTTCTTGTGTGTAAGTTTGTGTGTACAATAAACACATGATATATGCAGAGTGCATTCCCTATTCACTATTTTGGAAATCTTTAAAAATAATTGACTCCTCCAGCTATTTCTCCATTATTAGCAATAGAGAATTGAAACACCTCAAAACTTACTTCTTGGATATAAAATTTAATAAACAATAATTAAGGTTGAAAAGGCTTGTTGTTTTTTAACTAAGTTAATCTGTTGTACAATATCCACTATAGCAGGATATTTGGGGGCCACGAAAGGTTAATCAGTAAAACTTAGCACATAACGACTATGGTAAAGCACTTTAGGGACCTCAAACTAGGGTTAACTGACTTGCCCCCACCTCAGTCACCCCTTATCCATGCACCTGTGTAGTTAAGCACCTATTAGAACACAAATTAATAGGTCTGAGGTACTTGAGATGATCTAAAGACTTATATTGATGTAATCTGTTTAGGATTATATAAAGGTTTAGCATAGATTATAATACTTATGTATCAGAAAGCTTTAGCTTGGTTTATCTGCAAAAATCCTTCCAACACATGGTTTGGAGGGAATAGAGGTAAAGAGGGGAAAGGGAAACATCAGGAATGTTGAAGAGTAGTTAGGAAGTGAAGGTGCATATTTTAGCTCAAGCCATGCACTTGAAAGGATATACAAATACAGGTCTGGAAAATCATTATTAGCTTGGAATACTAAGAAGACGCAAGTCTGTCTAGTCTATTAAATATCTCCCAAGTATGTTCATGGGAAATTACTGCTGAAATGGTTAGGCAGTTGCTAGATTTGTTGTTTGCAAACCATTAGAGTTGTCTGACTCTTCAAAAAGGTAGAAATGAAATTTTAATTTCTGGAGTAAATATATACATTTTCACCAAGTTTATTTGAACAAAAACATATACAAAATAGACCTTTGAGGAGAGTTCACAGCATTCATCACCCTCTGATTTCCATGCAGCACTGCAATAGGATAGTTATCACTTGTGATGGTTGCTGGGAATTGCTATAGTTACTCAGTTATAGGTTATATCATCATGCATATGTACAAGGAGAGAAAACCTAGGTAAGGTATTCATCCCGAATTGTCATGGTCCCTCATATTTAACTGAAGAATCCTAAACTTGTTTTCCTTTATGTATCCATCTTCCGCCCTGAAACAAAATGGGATCTTTACTACTGATTTACAAAGGTACACAACAACGGCTTCAATGCTTTGCATTTAATAAAATAAGGAAGCAGTTAAGGATTTAAGATTTATTAGAGTTTTAATTTTTGCCTTCCTTCCAAAGCAGTGTGAACTTTTCAGCCTATGCACTAAAGATTGAAGTTCCACAAAGATAAAAATGGACAATGTTTCCTTAGTAGACAATTTGTCACATAGCCTTTAAGTTTTACTAGCCTGGAGAGATATCCGACAACTAAATAGTGAAAGGAAAGTGAATGATTAGCTGGCAGACCTTCAGGCTACTGAAAGATAGTTTTAGTAGCCTGTCATGAAAATCTGTGGCCTCAGGCTGTGGGGTTACTTTTTATTTCCAAGCCTGTTATTGATTTTGGTATGAAGAAAATAATTTGGTATTGTTGCTTAAGGTGTCACTTGAAAAAGGGAAAAAAAAAAAAAAAAAGAAAAAAAAACCCAACCACATGTTTCATCTGTTAACAGTTTTTACTTCAAATTTACCTTTTTATTACAACAGGCATTGAACTGGTAGATGAAGGGCATTTAGTACTTAAAGGTACTACCATCTTTATGAAACATGGCACACTAATCGAAAACACAAGTAAACTGAAAATTAAATTTAAAAGCCTATAATTTAGTATCTTCCTTGCCAGGAATGATGACTTTCATTTACGGAGGGAATCCAGAGCTGCTCAGGGTCAGTCTGATGTGTGCCATTTTCAGGCCTATCGCAGAGGCTGATGGAGTTGATTAATTTCTTGGAACTCAGCTTTGTCTTCTCCAGCTCACTGAACAACTTCATTTCAGCTGATGAGTTCAAACAGGGGTCAGAGCAATCCTCATTTCTGACAATCCCACAAAATGGGAATTAATTTTATGAGTTAGTACTATTGCGTTCAAAACTAAGCAGAAAGCAGTCAGCTAACTTAACCAAAGCAGGGAAAGAAATATTCCGTTTACAAAGCCTACTATGATAGACTGAACTGTTTAAAAATACAGGAAAATATTTACATTAGTCAGAGAAAATGATTAAACATCCCCTAGAATCTAGATGTTGCTCTTCATTGTTATTTAAAAAACACATTCAGGTGGATTAAAATGAGTTAGAGAGCACTGAAAGATGCAGGGCAATGAGGAGAGCCTACCTGCTTTAGAGTCAACAAGACTACAAGCTCTTATTTTGTTTCAGGAGCTGCTGAGACATAATAAAGCAATGCTGGTCATGTAAGAAGTAATGGCACCTAATATTACGAACATTGATACTCTTTTTCCAAAGCAAGCATTTCACAACATAGTCTTCAGTCTTGCCACTCAAAGCTGATTAAATACAAATAATATTACTAAACAAATTCAATTTTGAAAAACAATATACAAATGACACTCCCTAACCTAATTGTATTCACATCTTTCAGATACTACTGGCCCTTATTAAAATTATTTTTTTATATCATTTGCATAGAATGATCTAGAACTATTCATATCTGACATAAATATAGAAGCTAAACTTACATATTAGAAGCATTTGCTAAGGATGTTACCTCTGATATTGTTCTTCCCAGTGTCCTGGTCTGGAAAACCTGCAATATCTGAAATACTTCCTAGACATGCAGAAGAGGTTTTTCTCTTTCAGTGTGCTGGAGTGTGGTTGAACAGCAGAGATCAGGAACAAGGACAGCACCATATCAAGCAGCACTGAATGTGAGTTTTCTCAAATAGATAATTACCTCTTTTTGATTTGATATAGAAAAGTTAAAACACAGCCTTAAAAACTGATTTTGTTCAAGTCCCATGGTTTCCTATTTATATATGATCTGAGCAGTGCAACAACAAGCTAGAAGCTGTACATTTTTCTGTTTCACCTGGTTTCTGATATGAATGCAGTATTTGACTTATACCTCCACCAGTTCACAAACAAAGACCATTATCTTGTTCCATTCTTCAAGGTACAACATAGCTCTGGATGGATGGCATGGTGGAAGTAGACAGAAAAGTCAAATACAGTGACATTACAAAGCTCACATTGTTGTTACTTTGATGTTTTATCTTTTGTCCTATTTTAAAATGACCTATTTATTCATTCTTCAACTCAGTGGTTCCAAAAAACACAACATCCGAAATAACATCAATCCAACATTGATTATCTAGAAGGCCAGAGTCAGAAATACTATCTTGAATAAAATAACCATGGTCATGGATTTATCCTGTCAGGAAATTATCCATTTCTATACATTGACAAACAACATATAAATGAGGACAGGTTCTCCAACTGAAATGTTGTGATACGAATTTTTTCAAAGATATGTTACTGTTTCTAGCATCTTTTGAATATTTTTATTTAAATTATTTTAAAAGTTCAAACCACTTACAAGTCTAAACCACTGAAATGACATCAGTACCAATAAATATTGTTGCATTTCTTTGTATTTTCTGTATCTTTGATATGCAGATTTTCATAATAATTTCAATAGGTGATGTTCAGACATCAGACTAGTTTTGCCAGATTGAAAATCCCTAACAAAAAGTATCCAAGTCAGTCATTACTAAACCATACATTATAGTACATGTAATAAGAACATTTGTCCCATGAGATTCTTAACTGATATCTTAGACTTCTCTTAGAATTGACCAAATGTTGTATTCTGCAGAAGCAAATATTTACGTAGTCCATAAAAGTTCAAAAGGTAGAATTTTTCAAATACATAATTTTCTCTGTTTTTCTCATTCCACATGACACATAAACAATGACAGCTTTTCAAGGGGAAAAATAGTTTGGGAAAGAATGATTTAAGAACTTCAGTAAGTCAGGTAACCTTTGGATTTTTTTTCCACAACAATTTGAACAGACAATACAATTACATTTGTAAAAATCTGTTTGGAACAACAGATGCTTTATTAAATATAACAATTTGCCCTTCTGCTTGCACTATCCCCCCATTAGTTTATAACTGTATCAAGAAAAATGCAATATTCTACCAATCTATCTAATGATTTGACTCCAAAAATAATACAAAATCCCAAGAGTTGTTTACTTATGTTCATTTCATACTAACACTTTAAGTGTTGATAAAATTCTTATGAAAACAGAAGATAAAAACCTGTGTTGTAAGTAATACACTGGAAAAGTGTCTAATCTAAAGATTTACTATTCAAATCAGACAAAATGTTGCTCTGGTGTCTTCTATTTAGAGGCTTATGTGTATATTTTATTTGTATGGGAAAACTGTTTGGTCATAGATTTCTTCGTGTTTATTCCTAGCTTTCTAACTATTGCATCCGGCCAAACCATTTTGATTAAAAAAAAAAAAAAAAGAAAAAAGAAAGAAAAGAAAAAGGTAAAAGTTACTCTGTCAGTGAGCAAGTCTCTAACAAAGACTTGCAGAGGTTCTCTCTGCAAAACACACAAGCCATGAATGCTTAAAAATCATAAGTGATACGGAGATGTGAGGGTCAATCTTTTGTGTTGTTTTGCATAATTTTGCGCAATTCTTTCTATACAGGCACTAAACAAAGACGCTAACTTTCTTTCCCAAGAGTTCAAGGAAGTGCCTGTGCAGGCATTGATTTTTTTAAGTCTGTCCCTTTTCTCACCCTTTGCTTTCCTAGGAGACAGGGAGATGAGTTAGAGCTTTTGCTTCTCTGTGTGGTGTTCTGGGTTGCCCTCTTAAATAGGGTTGACTCATGAAATTGCAAACCTTGGGTTCAAAACATGGATCACTTTGCTGTGAGGAATAAATGAAACATTTTCCAAGTGAACCCTTCCAACTTCCATTGTTTCGTATTTTGAAAGATATGGTAAATAAGTAGCTCAGAGCTAGAAGACAAAAGAATAATTTCTGCTGTCACCAACGAGTACTGCAATTGTTGAAACACAAACTCTGTGCTGGTGAAGTACATGGAGTTTAGGAGTTTTCATTCAACAGCTGATGTTTGACATTAACTCATGTAAATCCTATAAATCTCTTTGTCCAATGAAGTTGAGATCTTGACGCAGATCTTATTAGCAGCTGAGGTAAATGATACGATGTTTTCAATTAATAATTGCTTTTGCATTCTCAGGTATTTCACTCAGAATAAATTACCCCATTGTCATTTGCAATGAAACAATGAAACTGTGTATAACAGCTTAAAATGTCACTATGACAATGAACCTTAGCTCCTTAGAAGTGAATTTTCCTGTAAGTTTTATTTAAATAGAAATACTTATCATTTGGATAGAAAGACTAGGGGAGCTAAAGTCAGGGCATGGTTTATTTCCACTACAGAAGCCTTGAAATGCTGCAAATCACAATCCGTGGCCTACAAAGATCATATGCTGGGCAAAAAAAGTGGTACACTACTAATTTTTACTTTGAATTACACATACAATCTCCACCACCAAAGATATCATCCTCTTCAGGGGAAATAAATAAATAAACAAATAAATAAATAATTAATAATAATAATAATATGTATTCATTTTATCAATTTTGAGCAAGGTATTGCTCATTTTTCTTCAAACCTCTCCTAATGCTGGATTTACTTCAGTTATTAAGTATCCCATTTGTAAGAGCAATTACTAGTTATCAGATTATAAACAATAATGATTAAAAAGTACACAGAACACTGAAAGTCGATGGGGAGATTTACCTGATCCAGTTCTGCAAGTGGTAACACATTTTGCAAAGTTAAAATCTATCTTTCTACACTAAGATTCCTGTCTATCTCTCCTTCCAGCATGTGCAAAACTTTCACACTTCCTCTGCTCTTCCAAGTCATGGGATGACAACTTATGTTTTTCTCACACTTATCCACAGTGCATCTAACCTTAAAAAGCCTTATTATGATGGTTTTACTTTTTTTTTTTTTCTCAATAAGGGAGGAAGTTAGGCTACTATAATCCAGAGTCCTACTATTTAACCAGATTACAATGCCGTGTCATTTCTTTAGTGATGCAGTGATTCCTCAACGTTTGGTATTTTCTGGTTTAGAATTAAGTCAGGCTTTCAGGGTCATAGATTAAAACAATTTCCAAATCCTGGATACCTTGAACACAAGGCTTACTAGCAATGTAGTTTACATTTTGCTTGCTGCAATTTACTTCAAACTCATGGTCACTGTTTATATAATCTTCTGAACAGTGCTGCTGACACTTAAAATCATTTGTGGACATACATACCTCTACATGATAATTTCTAAAATGAAAACTAACTACTCAAAGAATTTACAAAAATTAGAACGTAAATTTGCAAAGGACAAGGACTAAAAGTTATACAGGCTATTCAAAACTAGCTATAGGATGAAAAATGAGAGTGACTATGTGCCCAGGTTTGATATATATACGTTACATTTATTTCAGACGCTGTTGTTTCTGCTGAACTATGTATGGAAAGTTTCTAGCAGTCTTCTGTCTCAATATATGAAATCAGCTAGACTTACTGAAGCCTGAATTAATACATAACAGCAAACACTTCTGCATCAGCTACTTGCCATCTTTCCTTGTAACACAAGAAAATGGACAATACACATGGGAACAGTGTGCTATCCATTCAGAGGTCTTCAAATAGCATTCCTTAATTAATCTCCGTGGGATACAGTTCTGAAAAGTGGAGTAACTAATTTCTCTCATTACTGAGTTCTTCTCTATATTAACAGTACATTACAGCAATGGGAAGTCAAACTGTTACGAATTGGGATTTTTACATTTATTTTATCATCCTTAATCCAGCCTTTCATAAACAAGACCTTACATACACCATGCTCCACTGGGCTCTCTCCATTTATGCCTAGAGAAGATATAGCAGAGATTGTTACTGTTGCAACACTGCTACCCAGCCCTAGGAATTCACTGCTAATCTGGCAATCTGACCTGAAGGGACCAGTTTTAGGGAGAGTGTAATTTAGTCATTATGTCCATTGAGTTTTAGGTTTATCTCAGCCTCTCAGCAGCTTCACCCCAGATATTGTCAGTTATAAAGTTCTGAACGGCTCTCGTGAATTAATATGCAAGCCCTGGTGCACCTGGCCATGACACTCTGAAGATGTTGAAAACTGAGACCTGGGACTTGAACTGCTGCTGAAAGTCAAGTGATAGCCGAGAGAAGATATGAAAATCCTGGGAAAAATGTGTAGCTTCTCCAGCCAATGGAGATCAAACCTGCATTCTGCAATATCAAGAGGTTGTGGAGATCCTTCATCACATTTAAAGACTCATCCCAAACATAATTACTACCAAAGAACACAATAAAGACTACCTCTAGGGAAGAAGGTCCGTCAACTAAATAAACTAGATTTCTCCTACAAATAGCAGGTACCATTATCCTTTCTTATATTTATTGATAACTGAACGTGTAAAATAAATGGTAATTTGATCTGAGAAGATCCTCTGGAATACAGATTAAAACTTTTTTTAAAAAAGGTCTTTGAATAATTGGCCCTCTTCATGTTTATTTCAGCAAGTATCAGACACAAAATTAAAGAAATAAAAAAAAAAAACCACCTTGCAAACCTTTTGATAACAAAAATATAGTAACCCATCCAATATTGGGCTTATAACACGCTTATTAAAAAAAAAAAAAAAAAAAGAGGAAAAGAATAGTTTCAAATAGATGAGGTAAAACCAGCAAAGAACCAAATTTTCATTTTGAATTGTGTTCATTAGGCATGTGCTATGTGTTTTTCATATTAAAAAAAAAAACAGTTACATTTTGTAGTTTTGTATAGTTGGCAGACACATTCCTTTCAGCATTTACTGTAGCCCATTTTTATTTGTGGGCTTTTTTCAGCTCAGTATCATTTGTAAATTGACATCAAAGGTGTCACAGAGTCACAGCATGGCAGATATTGGAAGGGAGCTCTGGAGATCTTCTGGTCCAATATCTCTGCTCAGGCAGGGCCACCCAGAGCATGTTCTGATGGCCTTTGAGTATCTCCAAGATGGGAGACTCCACAACCTCTCTGGGCAACCTGTGCCAGTATTTCCTGATGTTCAGATGGAGCCTGCTGTGTTTCAGTTTGTGTCCATTGCCTTTCATCCTGTCACTGGTCATCACTGAAAAGAGCCTGGCTGCATCCTCTATGCATCCTTCCTTCAGGTATTTATATACATTGATGAGGTCACTCCTGAGCCTTCTCTTCTCCAGACTGAACAGTTTGAAAGGTCTCTCAGCATCTCTTTATATGTGAGATGCTCCAGGTTCTTCATCATCTTAGTGGTTCATTGCTGGACTTCTTCTATTATGTTGATGTCTCTCTTGTAACCCAGAACTGGACTCAGCACTCCAAGTGTGGGGTCTAGGGCTGTCTAGAAAGGAAGAATCGCCTGTCTTGACCTGATGGCAGCACTAATGCTAATGCTAAATACCATTTGCCTTTTTTTGCCACAAAGGCACATTGTCAGCTCATATTCAGCCTGGTGCCCACTAGGAACCCAGGTCATCTTGTGCAAAGCTGCTTTCCAAACAGTCAGACACCTGGTATGCACCGGTGCCTCAGGTTGCTCCTTCCCAGGTGCAGGACTTGGCACTTCCCCTTGTTCAACTCTTCAAGAAACAGATATATGAAACAGTGCAAGCAAAACTCACAAACTAGCAAAATAAAACAAGTATAAAATAAAAACTTCCTTTTCCTTGAGTTACCACCTTTTACAGGTGTGAAAAAGAAGCTCTATATCTAGTATACTAAGTATTTCAGAATATACAAAGTGGGGTAGCCAACACCTTTCCTCATCTTGAGTGTACCTGATATTCCTTTGTTGACCAGCACGCATCGAGGATTCAGGAAATCTAAGCCCCTTCGCGTCCTCTGCCTGAAAGAGGCCAGACTCTGTCATTTTCCATGGGATTTAACCATGAGAGTCAAACAAGCCCACGTCGTCAGTGCTCTCTGCCACGTAGCTTGTCAGCTCCCCTCTGTGCATTTGGGAATCCCTTTCTGAAGATTTTGCCTCCTGTAACAGACTTTATGGTGGACTTCCTAACTGGAGATATGGCTGTCTATTCTACTACAGATATTGGGCTTAATGCAGAGGTTTTATGTACATGGTCTTTTCCCTTTTACATATACACACAGAAATATAACTTTACATATCCATATATAGGTATTTATACATACCAACATAGATATTCTCTATATACACACCACATACTACAGGTGTGTGATACTGCACACACAGCTATACATAAAAAGGCAGATAATTATAAAGACCTTAATTCTCTAGTTGCAGGTATAGCTATATATTTATATTTCTCTATAAGTTATATCTAAAGGTTTACATTTACATCTAAGTATCTACCATCAGTAATTGTAAGATTTTGGATATAGCCCTTTTATGCATCAGTAACACATGTAGACCTCAGAAAGGAAGTGTAAAATTAACGTGCATCTTATATTGATGGGCTATCTGCCACTTAAGTTCCTCTCAGAACAGTCAGGCCAGCAGGGACAGAAGCTCAACTGACAGCGTTAGAGCATGGCAGCAGAAAGATGTAAATTAGCACTGGTACAAAGGAGGCTGCTTATCTGTGTGTACATCAGTGTGTCTTAAAGCATTGGGAAATATGACAACTGGTGCACTGCTTATCCATTTTGTTTTCTGCATTGCTGATGTAGTTATCACTTGCATAACTTATGCTTTTAGAACTTGAAAATTTTGGTTTGGGCATCAAAAAGAAAAAAAAAATAAAGACATTTAAAAAAAAATAAAAATGACAAATCTTCTAGCACAGGCTTTTGTTAGTTATGTGCCATGACACATGTCTTACTTTACTCACAGACAGGGTTTTTTTTGGTTTTCTGTTTGCTTGGCTTGTTTGTTTGTTTTTCTTGTCTATAAACTACTGGAGGAAGTAAAGCAGTATTCTTTCATTTTCATGTAATTTTTATTATTAAATTGAACAAGTAGGAATTGGAAAGCTGAGCAGACGGTTTCAGGGCACCCAAAGTAGCTTGTCTCTTGGACAGAGATAATGTTAGGCTATGGAAAGTATTAATTAACAGTTATAATTTGTGGGAGTTCTCAGCAGTTGATTTCAAAAAGATCATTAGTCTCCTGCATAACATTTTTTGTTAATGTTATTTTAAACTTAAGAGTAAATTTGGCAGCTTCCAGTGTAAATCAAATTCTGTTGTAAAATGATACACAGTACCATTGGAAGTCTTCATGACAGTAATACAAAAATGAGATATCACTATATACCACTGTTGGGGTGACCAGAGTTTTGGAAAGTTAGAGAGGGAAAAAGACAACAACTCTTCTTCCACATCAGTACACCTGCTCCAGAGCTGATCTGATCTTTCTGCAGAGTCAGGCCCTGTTCCTTGGAAAAGTCCATTTATGATGGAGATTACAGTGCAAACTAGAGGTAAGGACACTGGAAGCACATCCTTCTCCAGCTGTCCTCTCTTTCAAACACTGTCTTCCACAGACTCTTAACAGCAGTTTTTTATAAATTAGAAGGGAGGTGAAAGAACTAAATATTCATTTACTACAGTATTTTCAAGAAAGAGTGGAAAATAGTAAACCTACTTTTATAGTGTGTAACATTTCTCCAGTAGAGGAAAGAAAATATTTTGAAAATTAAAATGTCATGAATTAATATTTAACATACATAAACAGAAGTCTATAAAATCTGCAACAGCTGTTTCAGATAAGATTTGTAACAGCCATTTAGTTTTTCACAAGTGTGATAAAGTCTTCTGGCAGAAGAAACATGATTCAACGAGTTAGTAAAACTCAACAAAGTGACTACTCCATCTAGGTCACAATGATGTTTTCAAGCACATAAACTTTCCCTGCATTCAGGGGACACTCTTACAAATCAAACTACCTTCATAAATACCGTTATGGGAACAAAGCGGGGGTGAAACAAAAACTGAAGTTTATTAAGACTGAAGTTGGAAAATGCTCATTTTTATTTTCCCTTGTGCTAATGTCTTTCAAAAGTAAAGAGTACAGAAGGGAAAAGTCAGCAAGTGACTAGCATGGAGAAACAGGGAAGAAATAAGTACTGACAGTGATTGAATTATGTTGATCATATCAGCAAAACAGCTATCATTGGCACAGGAGACATGGGACCATCAGCCTGGGACCATCTGGCAGCGATCATTGCAGTGCCTGACATCAAGTAGGTAATGTTAACTCCACCACTGAAAGGGGGCTATGAACTATGATCAGAGATACAGCCCCATCAATAGACATCTATTTTCCTGCTTCACCATAAATGTCAGTGTCCATAGAGCCCTCAATTATTCAGTGTTCTGCTGAAGGTTAAAGGCTTAGAACTGATTTTATAAGCCAGTCTTGACACATATTATTTCCCCTGACCACACACACACACACACACACACAAAATGCAGGCTGGGAATGCCACAGTAGATAAAGATCAGCTGTAATTCATTTGTGATAATTAGACAAAAAAGGTGAGGAAAAAGCAACCTCACGTTAAGGTGAGGAAAAAGCAACGGACTTTGTTTCTTTGGAAAAGATTCTTTGAAAGCAAAAGGCTAAACACATTTGACTTTTTGTTGTTGTTGTTCTTCCTTTTTTCAAAACCAACATTACAATTTTATGATGCACAAAATGGAAAACTTTCAAAAATGTCAGGTTTTGAAAAAGATTACTATGAATAATGTATTTCAATACAGCTTTGTCAAACTGTTCTATAGTACATACATTTGTAATTTCTTAACACTGAATTTACTGGGAAGTGACACTACTGTGCTTATGCTGTTCACACTTGTTTACAAATAGAGGCAGTCAGGCTTTGAGCTTCAAATTCAAGTGTCCAGATACTGACGTGACTTGCCTGAAAGCACTGGCAAGAAAAGTGTGCCATGTTAAAAATTCATAAAGAACACTGCTTTTTATTTCAAGAGTAACAGGAGCAAAAGGTTTTTGCAGTGCCCTGGGAAACAGAAAGTTCAAATATTGTGAAGTTGCAGGAGTAGATCAGAGCATACTATTCACAGTTAAAGCCTACAAGGCAGTTCTTTATAGTGTCTTGGGTGAGACAACTGAAGGAAAACTGAACCTTAGGAGCCAATTTGCTGCATTTTGTTCATTCTGTAAACTGAGCAGTTTTTATTATAGGATCATGAGCTGCAAGAACTGCATATTGAACAATGGAAAACTGTAATGGAATCTGTGTATTTCTAGGTTATCTAAACTTATGTTTCTACAACTCCTCCAAAATGTCAAATAGACACGTGAAGGGCTGATACAACAAATTAGATCTTTCAAAATTCCAAGTGTCACCAATTATTGATCCCATAGCTGCCTACTTTTTCAGGTACCCTCACGTGGTACAGCCATGTTCAGGTTCCAGACTAGAAGGAGACATTTTTTGAAAAACTGTTCATTTGCTCAAACTTCCCTTTAAGAGATGCATGCACTCACTTTGAGTTTTAGACCTAAAAGTCTACTATCTAAGGTGAAACATTTCTTTAGTCTCTTGTCCTCTTTATCCTGAAGTCTATACTGACTGTTAACAAAACTGTTATGCATCACATATCTTAAAATATCTTTAAATGAATATTCAGCAAAACATCTTTGTATTTTAGACAGTTTCTGAACCAGATCCTTCTAGGAGAGACAAACAACCAGAAACACTTGTCAAATACATTATTTCATACATTTAATTAATATCTATCAAATGTCTGTCAGATGGCTAACTGAATCCTTCAAGGAAAAATTAGTAGAGTAAAACCTCAGCGTCTGGCAGCAGTCAAATTATGCAAAGGAGGTCCACCTGAAGCATATGCAAGCAAATAAAGTAGTGCCAAGATGGCAGCACTGTGGGCAAAGCTCTCACACTTTTTGGAGGGAAATCAGTAGGACTGGGTGACTATCTGAAGTGTCAGTACTCTAATGCATGAGATATGGGGAACAAATAGGAGGAATTAGAGACCTGTGTGCAGGTCTGCAATCATACTGGGATCACAGATATGTGGTAGGAAGACTCCCATGACTAAAATAGTACAATGGATGGGTACAGACTCCTTAGGAAGGGCTGGCTGGGAAGGAAAGGAGTTCCCTCCATGTGAAAATATAGCAGTCACACATGGGGCTCTGCCTTGGGATAGATGACAAGCTAGTCAAGAGCTTAGGGCTAGAGGGTAGACAAAAAAAGGTGATGTTGTCATGGGTGTCTGCTATAGGCTGCATCAATAGGAAGAAGATGAGCCCTTCTGACAACAGGAGGAAATGTCATATTCATGTGCCTTTGTCTTCATGAGACACTTTACCATGATATCTGCTGGCAAGGCAATACAGCAGGACACAAGGAATCTAGGGAATCTGTGGAGAGCATTGATGACAGCTTCCTAACACAGGTCATCAATGATTGGACAAGGGTAGGTCCTCTTCTGAATGTGATATCTACAAACAAGAAAGAACTTGTGGGAGATGGTAAGGTCAGGGAAATCCTTGACTGCACTGTTCATGAGATGCTGGAGTTCAGGATCCAGAGAGAAGGGAACAAGGCAAAAAGTAGGATCACAGCTCTGGACTTCAGCAGAGCAGATTTTGTCCTATTTAGAGACCTGCTTGGAAGACTCCCATAGAAGACAGCCATGGGAAGGAGTCCAGGAGAGCTTGTTGTTTTTCAAGGAACACATTCAAGCTGAAGAATGGCTTACCCCCATGACCAAGATATAAAGGTAGCAGGAGGCCTGCATGGATGAAGAAGGAGCTCTTGACTAAACTCAAACATCAAAAGGAAGTCTACAGAATGTGGAAGGAGGGTCAGGCAGCCCAGGACAAATGTAGAGACACTGCATGCTGAGATGAGTTTAAGAAATTCAAAATTCATCTGGAGTTTGACTGGAGAACCTCCAGAGGTCCCTTCCAACCTCAAGCATTCTGTGATTCAGTGATTTTGTGAAATATTCACAGAAATGTCCATCTTTCCCTAATGTGTCTTACTGAAATTTTACCATTTTCTTCTTAGCTTCATTCACCCTTCTCATTTCTTCGCCATCCTATGTTACAATGTGTGTTTCCAGGTCATCTAGAACATATACCTTCTGTACGCACACATGCAATCCTAAAGTCTCCTACAGTTCCCCTAAATGCTGACAGCAAGCACCCTTAATACCTAGTGAAATGTCAATACCCTAGTCCTTTCCAGGCTAAAATGAGTGTTATAGAGAGTATGTGAGATTCCTATGTCATGAGGCATCTATGAAGTAGCTCACTATCATTTATGGGGAAGCTTCTAGGAAAGGATATAATGCTGTGGTTTGTGAAGTTAACATCCAGTGGCTCAGGCAATGTACAAGACTTCAGAACTCAGTTCTTACGGAACCTTTAGCAACAGTGGAGTGGAACATCAACAACTTCCATCCCCCCTCCACTATGGCAGAGCTGCTTGATATTTCCATCGGTATTATATAGCTGTCCAGTATGTTATGTCTTTGTCTTGTTTTTTGTTTTTTTGTTTTGTTTTTTTTTTTCCCTGTTCTCCTCTCTTTTTTTTCTTGCAAGTTTATAAGGGAAGTAGTTGCATTTTTGCCTCATATCCTCTAGCCAGAAAGAGAAAGGACTTTGGTATGGCAAACCTTGGGATGAAGGCAACCTTTTTGTTATTCCCCATTGAAAACTTCTCATGATTAACTATTTTTGTTGTATTTGCAAAACTGGACCCTAGACTCAAACAATATTTAAGGGTCTTGATGTAGGCTTTCCTTGCCATTGAAGATTTTTAGGCATATTTTGCAAACGTATCAATATAACAAGACAATTGGCTACTTTGTAAACCCCAAAGCAGCACTGGTTTGATGCAGTGTTCCTTTCTTTCTAATGTCACGGTACATGTAAACAGCTGAATTGGAAAACTGAACATCCTGAACTCACAAAACAGGTGACCACAAAATTTTCTTTTGATGCAAAATCCTATTTCAATTAATTTTGGTTGGATGAATAAGCAGTCCCCTGCAGTCTCTTCTTACACACCACATCTGTAGGCTCCACGTAATACAGATTTCCACTTCCAGCAACAGATATGCAAGCGTTTTTCTCATATCTTATTCAAGTCCTCTGTTTCTCACTTCCTAGCATTCTAGTCTCTGTTTTTCACTCTCAACAAAGCAAAAAATCCAAGGTTCCTGCAGGTCTGCTACAGCTGCATGCAGCTACAGCAATGACTGTACAAAGTCTTGAAGGTCAAACATCACTTGAGTACAAGTTTGGTGCCTATTAGCTCAGATTTTAATGACACCTTTATTCAACAAGAGCATTGTGGAAATTCTCCCTGTTAGGCAGTCTAACACTGCAATAGAAAAAGTTCATCTTTTTAAAATTAGCATATGTGCAAGTCAAAAGGTTTATCTCGAAAATGCTGGCACAGTAAACAAAAACTGTCCAATATCTCCCACTGAATAAGAAGGTAGGGAGATGCAATTACAAATAAAATGCCTTTCGCTTATTAAATATATATAATAGTGTAGAGTTAATTCTTGTAAAAATAAGATGTATTGTCTTTGAAATTTACTCATTTTAAATCTGATCAGCTTTTTCTATCAGGAAAAGACTTTATCAGGCTGATACTAAAAGAAACCATTAATTGTGTGATGATCATTGTCAGAAGATGCAGAACAGTTTAGACAATATATTCTGCTACTTGACTATTCTTTTTCATTTATAGAGTACAATTAGAAATTCTAAATCAAATAATGGTTTATCTAATAAGAAACAATGGGCAGACATAGGATTTATCATAGCCTGTATCATTCTGGATCTAGTAAAAAAAGCAATGTACTTCACTATTCTGAAAAGAAAACACATGCTTTGTAAGAAGTCCCTGATGAATCAATCAATATGTACATAGGTAAATCCCTAAGGCAGAAAGGAAAGTGAGGAAATGGATAATACTTACATCTAACTGAGATTTTGGAAGAAAATGTTTTTGTTGTCTTTTCTCCTGTTTCAAATATATTAAAAAAAAATACACTGAAACAAAACAAAATTCAACTTCTTATTTGGATTGTTATCAACAAGTATTCTAGGTACTGACATCCTGCTCCTCTCTTACTGGGTAACACAGGTTTTCAACTGGACTTTGGATGCTCAGACTTCCAAAACCAGGAGTTTTCTTTTGCCTGAATTTTAAGGGGTCATTGCCAGACCTTTTCACATGACCAAATTTTAACGTTAAATAAATTACTCATAACAATTTTTTTTCTCGGTTTCAATACATTTCGTCAGTTCCTGAAACTGTTAATCAGATTCCTTTGAACTCTCCTTATGATTGAAAACAAACAAGGCTGTTTTCTTTATATTGGCTGCTTCCTTTTATTTCTCTACAGGGTTTTGACTTTTGAAATTATTTTCTTTTATCTTAATGATGGCAGTGAATGTTAATAAAATTTTCATTTGTGAATTGCTTAAATTCAGGGATGATTTTGACTATCTTAATATATATTTTTAACTCTCTAGGGATTAGTCCATCCAGAATCATATTCTCAATTGCTCTTATTTTATTTTTTTTGTTTTTAATTATATATATATCCACTAATTTCCTTTTTCTTTTCACTGTTCCAGTGTCTAATTCCCAATTTTCAACTTCTTAAATTGTATTGAAGCTGCTCTGAAAACAATTCTTCCCTTGTTAAATCTTTCTTTGTGTATTTTCATTCTACAATCCTTCTTCAGAATAATATTGCAAACAAATGGGATTATCTCCCCATCCTTAGTGTCCTTGTGATTTGATGATAGAGACAACAGATAATTTATAAACTCAGAGATTTCCCATTTCAAATGATTACCAATTACTGTTGGGGGTATACTGATACATCGCATCCTTTTGTCTCTAATACCCTTTTATACTCATTACAAAAAGCCTGAAACATACTTTTATGTTTCAGATACTAGTTCAGCTTGCTACTCTAGAATAAGATCTATTACCTAATACCTAATGTTCTAACAGAACATATGCTTCCTAGAGATTAGATGTGGCAATTTAAAAATAGTTGATAAATTGCATATGCTTCTTTTGTCAGCATGCCCATACGAATATATTCAAACCTACATCAGACCTTTCCACACTTTTCCTACAGTAGGTCCAAGACACTGAACAATGAGTTCAGCTACAAGAAAGCAATCAAAGAATCAAAGAAGTCATCTCTATTCAGGACATCACTTAAATATATTTAAATTTGAATGTCTATCTCGTAGACTTTAACAAAAATTAATATGCTGATGATCCATGTGGAATAGACTTAGCTGTTACAACTGACTGTATATTGTACATGTGCTTCTCTACAAAGATACATAAGTATAAAATGTTGTTAAGACAGCAAGTGAAATTAAGTGTCTAAAAGACAAGTTTCATCAAAGAGTAAAGAAGAACAAATACAGCATTATGGCATAATCCCCCTACGTCACTGAACCTGGTATTACTCACAGCCTGACTCTAGTCCTAGATACTAAAAACACTTGGCAAATCAAGTCCAATCAATAAATGACTCCTGCGAGGATCACAGATATTTATTTCCCTTTTGGCTAAATGTTTCTTTTGTTATCATTGATCACATTGGGTACAACAATTGAGTTATTGTAAATTCTAGCTGATTAATCTTCTTTGAGTATTCTGCTTCAATTGACCTGCCAGTTACTTTTTTTTTATTATTACTTCAGACAATTGTTGAGTGTTCACTAGTTTTCAGGATGCTTCTCCTAGGTTCAGTGTAGTGGAAAGTATGATCAAAATGTATTGTGCCCTTGAGTGTACAAAGATAAAAAAACTTTCTTTATTCTCAAATGTTCTTTATTTTTTTCACAGTTGCATCTAGAATTACTGTTGCATATGGGCTGAAAATGCAAAATTATTGTTTTAGATTAATAGTTAGAACCATCTGAGTAAATCATTTGGCTAATATCATACTCCATTACTTTACAAATTGTTCATAAGATTGATTGCCTAAAGAACAAATAACAAAGGAAGAGATGAGATGAACAGAAAGGTACCTTCTGCTCTGCTGTTGCAGAGAACTTCCTGCAAGCTGGAGAACTTCCCTTGATGTTTATGAGACTAGTACTGTTCAGTAAAGCTCCAAATGGAAATATCTTGTCATAAAGCACAATCTCATATGCAATGTTGATTCCACCCTGGATTCCAGAACACATTAAAATAAATCGGTCTTGCTTTGCAGATAAGGAAAAAAAAAAACCAAAACAAAACAAACAAAACAAACAAAACAAAACAAAAACAACAACAACAAAAACCACTAACACCTACAATAGTAAAATAATGTATACATCGCACATTTTCAGCCTCTGTCCACTAGAGCCATTTATCATGAGCCCTGTCTGTCCATTTTTTCACATGGTTTCAAGATCACAATATTGCCACTGAGTGTTCATGTAGTTCACAGTCTCAAGTAGTATCTAGCCTTGTAATGAGTGTGACGCTTCTGGAGGAGGATAAAGCCATCATTTGTATTTTTTAGTAAAGTATCAAAGAAACACATAAAATACTAAACCAGTTAGGAAACAATTAAGAAATTTCCCCTGCACCCCTTTATGCTTCCACCTCCTCCCTCCAAAAAAACCCCACAGAACCTACGTGGCAATTTTGCCTCCTACTAATAACAGAATTTTCAACTTTCATCTTCCAATCTATCACACAGGAGTCTTCAATAAAAACACTTAAAGTATTATGGGTACATCAGACTCTTGCTACTGCTTGAAAAAGTTTTTAATCTATTTCTGGCAGAGATTGTGTTCCTAAGTCAACAAGATTATGCTATCACATCACCTTGCTCTTGATAAACCTTGACACATTTCTTCTACCTTGTTTCTAGCAGAAAATGTTTAAGTTATAGTGCCTGTGTTGAGCTGAATGTTTATAGGATGCCACGACTCTACCTGAATCATCAGTTTCCTCATCTCCTTCAATGGTCATGTGGATTGTAAAAGCCTCTGAACAGACATCTTCAGCTGAGATTCAAACCTTCTTCTTTCAACATACAGAATCTTCCTCACCGTTTGTTTATATCTGCATTTCAATGCGAGAGATCCCTTTCTGTACTTTGCAGGATAGAATTGTAAAACTGATCAAAATATTTTCACTTTTCCTCTGGCCTTGTCTACCTCTCATTAAGTTTTGTGAATGCATCAGTATAAATGTTTCAGCACAAGAGTTTTGCATTGTTTTGGTTTTGCTCTGCCAGTCACTACATATACCTCTGTTTCTTCCTTCTCAGTTATTCTTGTCAATTCAAGTGTATGTTTCTTAAGTGTGTAAAAATAGAGAGAGTAGATCTCAGTAGTGATGCCTAAAACTTTATATTCCATCTAATGATGAAGGCTAATATAATCACTAATCACCTAAATGAAAAGACAAGGTGTATTCTTATGAAACTTTCAGATATCACAGTTGCAGTATATTGCCCATATTTAGAAAGACCAATAATTCTACAGCAAGAATTGGAGAATATTATTAACTGTCTTACTCAGACAAAATGCAAAATCACAACTTCTATGGACAAATTAGAAGAAACTTTGCTACAGATTGGAGTCTCACTAACAAAATCTAAAGGACACTGAATGTAATTGATGATAAAGCAATCTAAATGCCATATAGTCACGAACACTTTAATCCCAGGAGGCAGCAGACGGGGTATTTTAGTTAAAGAGAATGAACAATTAATTCTATTGTACAAGTCTTTATTAAGACTTCATTAGAATATCAGGATCAGAATGGCAATTTCAAGGCAAAACCAGCCTACTCAGATGATAGGGAGTTCTAGAGAACAAATCTTAAAAGATACTAGTGAAACAGAACTTGGGGCAGGATATGATTATTTTCTATAAATACACTTGCTTGATGAACACAATGGAAATATAAGGACTGTCAAAACTAAATATGCTTGTACAAGATCAAAAGATAGAAAAGAAAGTAAAGATTAGTCATGGATATGTCTTCCCAGCAAATGAAAATAACATTTCTAACCATTAGGGAAGTTCTGGTGTGGTTTTTTGAATGATTCAGTGGAGGCGTGGAACATACATTGAGTAAAGATGATATTTGAAAACATTTGCTAGACTCCATGCAGTCACCAAAATAAAAGCAAAGAATGTTTCTTAATTTTCCATACTCAGAATCTGAGCTTCTTACATGTGTAATACATATATATATTAAAATATGTATGTTTATACACATACTTGCATATATGTATTCTTGCAAGCCTAATGTTTGAAATGTTATATATCCTGTACTTAAAATAATTAAATATATAGTTTGTTTTATTTGGCTGTGACACTGTACTGAACAGACATGTTCACTGAGCTGCTAAGGTTTAGAGATTTTTCTTGAAAAATTGTAGTGCATCCAATTAAAAAAACCTTTAAGAACAGGATCAGCTCAAAGACGAGGGTATGTAGTCTTGTTCTTCAGTAACATTTCTCCTAGCTTTGCTAGATTTCTATGGATTTATCCTAAGACACATGCAATCTTGAGCAACTCAGCAAAGCTATTGCAATATTTCATCCAGTTCATCAATTAAAATGTTCAAGTACTCAAAAAGCCTCTTCAGGTGAATATCTGCTCTGGTTTCTTGAGCACCTCCTCCCCCTCTTCTTCACTGACCTTGGTGTCCACAGAGTTGTTTCTCTCACATATTCTCACTCGTCTCTTTAGCTGCAGCTGTGCAGGAGTTTTTTCTCTTTTTAAAACATGTCATCCAAGAGGTGCTGCCACCATCATTGGTGGGCTCAGCCTTGGCCAGCAGAAGGTCTTTGGAGCCAGCTGGCATTGGCACTATCAGACATGGGGGAAGCTTCTAGCACCTTCTCACAGAACCCACCCCTGTAGCCCCCCCACACACACACACTACCAAAGCCGTGCCATGCAAACCCAAGACATCCCGTCATTACAAATATGATTCAGATGAGGTTTGGTCTTCCTGTTTTCTTTTCATGTGAATCTTAATAGCCTGAAAAGATATTTGATTATGCCAGAACAGCATACACCCATTTAGCCAAGTTCTGGCACCAGGAGCATATGGCTGAAACAGGAGAAGTTTCTCTACAGACTGTACAAGTCTGCAAGGAAATCTGAGAAACTCAACCGAAACACAGACCAGACCATAAAGCTGAAGCAGTCAGTTTGACTGATGTCTAGGTCACAAATGTCCACTTGGTGGCCACAATATATCAAACTTTCAGCATGCCAGTAATAACCAGAATGAATATGACCAAGTGTGGACCCATGTGTGAGATTCAGGGTCTTGTGCCCCAAAGCAAAAGGTTTCTGCAGAGAAGTTTAGCCCTGTCTGCACCAGCATCAGTAAACTAGGCAAGAAATCTTATTTTAAAGACAAATCTCAACAACCATCTTAGGTGGAAGACCACTACTTAAGCATTAAATTTTGAGTCTTTCAGAGGGTAATTTCTGTCTTTACTTTTCAGTTTAAATGAGTGTTCATACAGGCAAACATATTTCAAAGATCTTCTAAATTATCCGAATGAGAATCACTTCCCCTATCAATCAGGCTTATTTTCCTTATTATTTTTGTAATTGTACTGCTGTTAATGTTCTTATTGTCAGAAAATCTTCTCTGGTAATAGGCACTGAAATTTCGATTTTAAAAAATGTGGAAAAGATGCACAACTTTTCATGAAGAATGAGGAGGGACAGAAACTTACTATTTTACATCAAGGACGCAAGTAGATCTGTTTGCCTAAAGACAAAAAATGTCAGCCCTGAGAAACTTCCCAGCAGTATCAGCTTTTGCGTAAACATTATCAGAAATTTGCCTCATAAATGTGTAGGTATTGCATCACCACAGTAAAGAAGTGAGGAACAGGAGGGAAAAGAAAACTGCCATACAACAGAAGATCTCACGTGACAGAAGAGAGGACAAGATGTAGCCAGTGATATGTACTGTTTCATAAATAACTGGTCACTTGCCGTGTGCCTCGGAGAGAAGTGATGAACAGACAAAAAGGAGCCTTTTGAGTTTCCTAGTGTGACATATGAATGTTTTTCTATTGCTCTGACCAGGAGCAAGAAAGACTGTCCATACGGTCTTTGCTGTGTATATGGTTCCCTGTTATGCTATGGGAAATGGCCACCAAAAAAGCAAAAAGCAACTTGGAACATGTGTTTGCTTTGACTGAACTGTAACAGATACCAAACTGTGTCCCAGCATATTTTGATAATAACCTCCCCATTATATTAGTCATTAAGGAAACTTGAAAATACCAGTTCACAAACTAAACAGAATAACTTTTCTCCATTCCAGACTTTTCTACAATTAGAGTAATTTATTTTGGGGAAAAGCCAAGAAAATACAGGGGGTGGTAAGTCTGAAAGAAAGCAGTAACAATTAGATCACTTCTGCTTCTGCTTGCTGGGTGGGTCCTCTGAATGTCAGCCTCATTATTCTGGACGTCAACTCCAGGCAGCAGCTCCCAAATGCTGTTCCAACTGGTGGCCTAAATGGCAGTCCCGGTTTTACATTCTTTCTCCAGTAATAGTGGCAGGCTATTGGGAACTTCTTTTAGTTTGTAATAAATTTCAGGAGCACTAGCTTGAGAACAATGTTTGAGGCTTACGCCAACACAGACTGGCAGATAAATGCTTCAAATCCTCAATTTCATTATCACCTCTGAAAGTCTGTAGGCTTCAAGTCTTGTTCATGGGTGGGAAAGAACCCAGGCATTCTGAGGTGACAAGGACAATTTAAATAAAACTTATACATCTCTGTACTGCTTGCTACACCAGGGACTCTAAGCCCCTCACAAACATTAAAGAAAGCATCTTCACTGTGGTTACATTAAAGAGAGAATCCTTTTGTGAGGTCAGATGGGATCCAAAACATGGACAAGTTAAGTGAACAGACAACAAATCTGTGGCAATGCCAGGAAATCATGTTGTAACTCTCAGTCCTCAGCCACAAGCACAAGAGTAATCTCCTTGTACATTTCTGATAGGAAAAAGCAGGGAGAAGGGGGCTTGGCGGGGGAAGGTCCCTCACAGAAGCCTCTTCATTCTTGTTTAACATGGATTTTATCATGCATGGAAATCAACCATTCCATTTTCTCATGTAGACTGCAGCAGGCTGTTGAACTAAGCTCCTGACAAAGTGCTTATGCAACTTGTAAAGCTGGGCTGTTTGCAACAAGAGATTCCGACCTCAGGCAGATTCAAAATGCAGACTCTGTTACTTACCAGCAGCTGTGCCTGAAGCACTAACAAATCCTCATGTCTCTCATTTGTTTGGAGGGACAGCCAGTACCTTCAGCCACAGATCCATGGCTGTAAAAGTATGTTAGTCTGTTATGAGCAGAGGGCAAACCCTTTCTCAAGCTATTATTTCTGTTAGTTTAGCTAAAAGGTGGTTAGGCAGCCACACCTTGTCATGGGCACTTTGTAGCTGGCAGAGCTGCCTCTCCACTGCTCAGCAGTGCCAAAATCCATCCAGTTGCACCTCATGCATGGACATTGTAGTATAGGAGCTTGCAAGATGAAGGCAGAATAATCAAATTTATTTCTCCTTATCACAATGTTCCTATTCAGGGCAGGTTTACTACTGTGGCTAGGGTTGCTCTCCTGATCACCGTTACTTTCCTTCTCTGAACTATTTAGATGAAATACATTTGAACAATATAAAAACATCAAAAGAGCATATTTACTTTGTGTTTACATTTTTATGAAGTCCAACTACCATGGAGAACTGAAAGAGTCCAGAGCAGAAACAAACAAATTGAGCCATATTCGTCAGTTTCCTTTATTTGCTTCACTTGTCACAGCATAGGCTAGTCCGAGCCCAACCCTAACACTTGCATGCAGTGTCACAATCCTCCTGTCATGCTATGGCTATGGGAAGGACTAATTGTTTACTTCCCTGCCTGTGTTCTCCATCCTTTCCCACACAAGATACATGGTGGGTGAGAAAATATTTCCAGTTCCTGTCCTCCAGGGAGACAGAGATATACACTAATGGATGGATACATTAGCAAGTCCCAAACCATGCTTGAGGTCTCCTACATTTCTGCAGGGGTGACTTTACACTCCCCAAATGCTGGTTACAATGTGGAAGACTCACTGCAATGAATGGACTCTTTGGCTCAGAACACAACTTCAGTTTTCTGTGCAGTGTTATACTTTCCGTGGTGCAATTTTGTTTGAAGGCTTCCCTTGAGAAGCAGTGTAACTGAGTGGTGAACGTGGCTGTGGAGTTACCTGTCTCACCTGAATCTGTCTGAATCTGGCACTCCTGCAATAAAGCTGTATTAGGTAAGATGCCAAAATGCAGTTTTGGCACCTTACTAAAAATAAATAAATAAATAAATTTCTTCCTGAACAGCCATTTTTCCTGGTTTAGCATTAGAACATTGTCACTAGCCAATGGATTAGCATTGATAACAGGAAGGCATAGAAACGTCCTGGTTTACTGGAGGAGGGAGGGGACAGGGAAGGCCTGAGCTATCACCACTGGCTCACCAGACAAGGAAGCGTTTACTGTGCCTTTAGCCAAGGCCATGCACAGCCTTCATTTCTGCTCTTCCCCTCATCTCCTCCTTGGGCCATGTGGTATCCTTGCACATGTGGTAACCTTTAGCACATACTTAGGAATACTTCTTCTTGCAAACAGCCAGAAAGTCTGTGACTCTATGGGTCTAGAGATTTTAATAATAAAAAGACAGAAAACAACAAGAACAACAGCAACAACAACAACAAAAACACACTAGCTGTAAGTAAAAAAAAATGTAAACACAAAATAATACTCTTAGATATGTAGTCACACACTGTTATGAAAACCACAAATAGGGTATTTAGGCATAACTGTCTCCTGCAGTCAATGAAGGGAACAAAAAAGGTGTCAGATGAAGGGAGGGATACAAGTCCATATTTGTCCCAGTCGTTAAGCAACAAGCTTCTAAAAGAGGAAGCAAGCCTTTTTTAGAAGTTAAAACTTCAGTGAGTTCCAGACTGGAATGGAATTTTACGTGGCAGGTGCCCCTATGCTAGAGGAAGTCAGCATGACTTATCAAATCTGTTTTGAGTATTGCTCTGCATAAGTGCCATTTCAAAAGATTCATTGGCTATGTAGGCTTTTACTATCAGCATATTTATTTCACCTCCTAAATGAAATCCAATTTGAGGCTATTAATATTAATGTGCTGAGATAATTCTGATGATGAATTAATAAAACACTTGGCCTCTCAATATGCTGTTTGCTCTTACCATTTAATGATGCTCTTAACTGGAAAAAGGAAGAGATAGAGGAGACTCCAGCAGGAGCCTGAAAATTAGAAACCACTTCATTGTTTTTAGCTTGCCACTTTAATGGCAATCGATAGCATTGATTTTGGACTAGAAAAGTATTTACTAAATCTTTACCATGTGCTACAATCCCTATTTAGATTCCTTAAGCATAATCTGTGTGTAACACCTGCTTAGAGTACTTTGACTACTTAATGAGAATAAATTAAAAAATAGTTTGCGGGAGATTTAACCCTATTTCTTATGTTTGTCACAAATATTGGGGTTTTTTTGCAAAACAATTCTCCTGAGATTGAAAACACAGCTGTACCTTAGAAAAATCAGATGACATCAACAGTTTCATTCCTTTACAAGAGGAATTTCAGTTCAATGAACGTTTTAGTTCAGATAAGGCTAATTCACCTACCTTATTATGCTAGAATAGATTTCCATTTGAATAACTGAACTCAGTTAATGTACCTGATTTTTATATCAGTCTTCACAACACACAATCCTAGTAGAAAAAAAAAACTATCTAACTAATAATAATATATTTCCACAGATAACTAATTTAAAATCCTATGCGTAGACATCTATAGTGTCATATTCATAATTTCTACAGTTTTTTATATTATTGATATAAGTGAATACAGAAAACATTTCATTCTAAGCTTGCAAATACATATAATTTATTATGGCTGAAACATAGAATCTTAATGCTAGTCATTTTAAATTTTCATCTAAGAATGTAAAAATTCTAGCACTGTAATTGCCAACAATTGCAATTTCATCTGTGATTTTGGTCCTGGAAAGCCTATCAAAATGGTGGCTAGCAGAATGCACAGAATCTAATTTTCAAAGCATGAGGTGTACTTTAAAAATTCTAGCAGGATTGCAAGCATGAAAGTGCATTCCCAACACACTTCATGTTTAAGCCTGGAGTTTTCATTCAAGCCAAATTGCCTCTCTTTGAAACGGGTCAGATCTTTGAATGATATATACTGTTTTACCTTAACTGCATTGTAGTAGTACGCAAAAATATCAGGAGAGAAAGAAGAAACAACTACAGCATATTATTGCTGAGATAATATTATTAATAACTATGTTTCTGAAACAGAAAAGCTAAAAAAATACTACCTTAAAACTGCTTCTTTAGAGAGAAAAAGAGAATAAATTTACTTTTTTTCTTTTTCATTAAATTATGAAGAACTCAATGTGGTAAAAGCCTTGTATACATCTAGAGAAAGTTCTCTGATGTAGAAGAGAAATGTTTATAATTTCAAAAATTATGCTAATTGAGAGTCATATTTGCATTTTTATTATTTGTGACAGGATAATAGCAAGTGGGTTTAGGTGGTGAGATGAATGATGTTGCAGGGTACCAGTTACATATCAGCTCTCTTTCATGCTGCTGCTTTTGAACACAAATTGAAGGGAAACCTATAGTCATAATGCAATCTGCACTTCATAAAATTTGCCTTCTTCAGCCATGTCTGAGTACAAACTATGTGATACAGGTCAACGGTCACTGAGTGACACATCGAAAACCCAATCAGGGGACTCCTGCTTTTTTAGTCTATTTCCATTTCTGTCCTACATGGATGAAATGTTTGATTTTTCTCAGAGTTTCTTGCAACCTGTAAAGACAGACCAAATGAAAACCTGCAACAGTAAATAAGGTATGAAGGTTTAGATGCTTTGCCTCTAAGCACATTGCAAAAAAAAAGAATAGGTACCTTCAGCAGTTATCATGCTTTTTCTTCAGAACTAATATTGATTATCAAATATATCTTATAATTTGCATGAGTCATAAGGTAACGGTCATTACTTTAACCTCCTTTACTTGGAGTGCTCAAAGCCTTTTCTTTCTGCAAAACCTTATCCTTTCTCCTGCTTAGATATACCCAGTTGCCAATACACTCTCGTTGTTTCTCTCATCAGGCTCGCGTATGAGATCTTAATTTACAAATTTGTGGTTCACACTATATATGAAAAATTAATTTCAAACATAGTATTATTCATTACTTTTCCTTCCACAAACTCTTGGTTGAAAATTACAAGTTTGCAGAAGTTGTATAGGTTTGTGTACTACTTCCCAGTACTTCGTCTTCAGATTGAGAGCTGTAATTAAGAGAAATTAAACAAAACCCGCATAGCTGCTACCAACTCCTTCCAAAACAATCAAGCTTAGCTACTTCAGTAGCCACTCTAACCATCAAAAGTATTCTCATGTTACATTTGTTAGAATGATAGTGGTAGCCACAACTTCGATATTATATAGGAATTTAGTTTACTCTAAATAAAGACATAGTTTTCTTAATTACATACATAATGGAAGGGTAAGGCTTTCAAAATGCACTCAGTGCTTTCAAAATTACATTGCCTACATGTGTTTGGCCACCATTCTGATTATCATGATCTTAAGAAGACTTTCATGTGTGCTTGATTTCACACAGTTCAAATGGTCCTGTTAAAATCAGAGTGGCTATTCTGGTGCTTGTAAGTTGTTCAGAACTAAAGTCAACATACAAATCAGCTGACCTGAGTGAGTGATTTGTTACGCCTAAATCCCCATCAATGCTGTGAATGACTATATTATTTCTCAAAAGTGTATCTGTTTTCAGCCAGTCTTGGAATATTTGCACGACCATACTTTGTGTGAAAGTTCTGACCTCTGAGAGAAAAAGGAAATAAATTAAAAGAATCTGAACACCTTTAATTTGAAGATGTTTCTAAGATACTGATTTAAGAGGCTGCTTTATTCTCTTATTTCTGTCAAAAAAATATTAAAAATTTCTAAAATCAGTTAATTTGGTGAAAGAAAACTTATTTTAATAGATTAAAATGTACTTGAAAATATCAGGTAACCTTTTTAATACTGTTCAATGATAATAGGATAAAACGTTAATGTATTTCAGCTTCAACACATTTTCTTAAGCAGCCACATTAATGTTTCTTAATTAGATATACTAGAGCTAAACACTTGGAGTTTTTAAGTATTGAGTAACTTAAACTTTAGGCAAAGGGAGAACAGAGAGTACTCAGTGCCTCAAAGGATAGGTCAGTGTTTATACAACAATGTATGAGAATCAGGTTTTGTCTTGTTTTTCTTAGACATAATTTGATGTTTTACAATGGACAAAAAGTGTAAGCACACCCCAGCATCTCTCTTCTATCACTGGTGTGTATAAAACGCTTCCTCTACGCTTTTAAGGTGATGAAAAGGACAACTAGCTTGTGTCTAAATCAGGAGAGTTTGATATGATGTCAAAGCCTTTGGCTAAACATAGATTGACTTAATTCTTTCAATAATGAACTTTGGTCCAGAGCATTTAACAACCATAAGAGGAGAAACCCAATATAAAAGAGAAAATCTCCTCATTCAGGTTATCTTGACTCTGCTGCAGGCAAAACTAGAAATATTTTTTTTAATCGAGATTCTCTGCAGCGGCCCATTCCAAATGCCAGTATCCATCACTGATGACTGGATCAATAGCTCTGTTTTGGCCCCAGTCTCCTACGAGAGATGGCATGCCATCAGTGACAGACAAATATCACAGTTAAGCAAAGTATCCAGCCAGACCTAGTAACATTTTTATTGATTTTTGTTGTGCAAATAATGTCTTTTTGGGCTGAATAAATGGCTTTGAGCCAAACAGTCATTGTTTATGATTCCAAAATGCAATAAAGGGACAGGAAATATATTATAGCCTATGTCTCAAGGCACACAACATAATCATCCTTTGGTGGTGAAAAACTATCCAGCTGAAACCATGAGTGCATATTTATCCATGCTTAAAGGTACCTGTAGGACTTGCAAATCTTACACAAAATGTCCTGTTAGGAAACAGATGGTATTGCCCTTTAACCTATTGAATAACTACTAGAAAACCAAGCAAAAAATAAGCACTATATTTCTTCAATCAATACAAAAAAACCACTTTATTATTTTCCCTTCAAATGAAATATCAAACTTGCCAAAATAGTATTAAGATGCTTTGAAAAAAGGACAAAATAGAAAGTACCCTGACAGCTTTTCAAATCCTACAAAATTATATTAATGGTAGTCCAGCAACTATATTTGTTGATTTTGTCATCTGATTTTATTTTTTTCAGGAACTACTAAACCACACTTTTAATATTCTTTTAGTATTAAAAGATAATATTATTTAACTTTCTTAAAAATACTGTTTTGCTAATATAATTATTATTTAATCACTTAAGCTAGCAGTATAAAAAAAAATCTCCTTATGATTATATCTGTACACTAAATCCTAAACCTTTTCTACTGTATAGGTGTTCAATATATCCAGTAGATTTCATGAGAAATCTCTCTTAGTCTCAGCAACTGTGCAGTGGTCAGAATTTCTAGACATGCAAGTGTCATAAACAAATACTCTCTTTCAATGATATTATTAAATCATAAGTACAAATCATCAGCAGTGAAGGTCTGATGAAAGAAATATTCTTATAACTGCTACACTATCTAAAATGAAATATTTAAACAGGTTTATTGTTGTTATTTCCAATTAACCAGAAATATGCTGTATTAGTTGACATTATTTTGAAACTGGTAAAACCATTTTGTCCTCATTGCACAACCCTGTGTTTTCATGGAAAATATCAATAATTCAAATACCTCTCAGAAAAATTCAAGAATATTTATCCTCAGCCCATAAGAGTCCGCTTGTCTGTAGGGAAATGATACGGTAATCTAGTGCCAACTTAAATCCTGTCTCTCTCCTATATCTTTAAATTTGAAGCTTTTATTAACTCTCTCATATCAGCCCTAAATATATTTTTGAAGTATTTTGGAGGGCAAGACAAAGGCCGCTTGTCAGAAACAACACACAAAATCAGAAGGTTTCTTTGTAACATTTTGAAAATTAAATTGCAGGAACTAGGATTGGAAGTCAATGGGAAACTTTAGGAGGAAACATGGCTATATTAGCCTATCTTTCTTAAAGGCCTCATTATTTCTATCATAAAACAAAAGCTGTGATCCTCTTTCCAGTAAGCCAGTTGCAAATTTTTTACGTTTTTCAGCAGAAGTAGGTATTCCCTTTGAATTGCATAAAAGCATTCCAAGAAGCCTCCCAATCATATGTCTCTGCTGTACGCCTTTTTAAAGAATTATGAAACTTTAATCAGTATGTGATTGAATGCTTCCAAAAGTTTTCAGGGGATTTAAGCGTTTTTGTTTGTTGGGGGTTGGTTGGTTGGTTGGTTGGTTGGTTGGTTGGTTGGTTGGTTGGTTGGTTTTAATGAAATTTCCCAAAGTCTCAACCCTGGAAAAATTACACTTGTGATCAGAAATCATATGAGGACTGTTTGTCTGAGTCAGGACATCTCATGAGCCCAAAGCTACTCCTATGTCTAAAGGTTCATAAACACAGGATGTGAAAAGGAAGAATGGAGATAAAATGAGATTGATTTTTGAAATATCACATATTGTACAGGATACCCACAGATTTGGCACCTCTTTTCTCCTTGCCCACCTCAACCAAGTGCTCAAAAACCAGAGTAACCATCTTCTGACAGATATTATATCAGATTATAGACTTGGTCTTCTGTCCTTCATTGACTGGTGTTAGCTTTTTGTATACATAGCAACCTCATATCATGAGAAACATCTTTCTCTCAACCTAAAGGGAAATAAATTATCATTCTACCATTACCTAGGGGTCAAGACTATTTGAAAAAAAATCTCTTGTTCTTTGAACCCCTGCCTTTGACAGCAAGTACACTGAAGCGTGTGTGGACCAAGTCTTTCCGAATCCACTGTTCCAGCCCTGACAACTGGGTTTTTTTAGCTCCAAGAGAGATAAATAAAAAACAGTAAGAAACGCCTGTTGAGTGTGATTCATTTGGCCTATTTACAGATATCTCTCTTAACAGGAGATGAATAGGCCTCTGAAGGTGTCTCTTCCCAGTAACAAAGGGAGCCCAGAACTACTGGCTTAGATTTAGATATCTATCCTACTTTTCAATATCCAAGTTAAGAGAAATGAATCCCAACTTTGGTCACTCAGATGGTTTCAGGCTGCAGATCCCGAAAATGTGATGGTCTCTGTATCCTTTAGGGCTGAACTGGGCAGGATTTCAGACACACTTGTCTTTGTATTTCCAACTGTCACCCATCCTGAGAAGTCTGTTTACTTATTTGGAAGTCTTGCTTTAACTTTAACACAGAAAGATGGCTCCTAATGTTACGTATTTTGATTTCTGTCTTTAGATATTCAGATGTTTTGTTGGATTTGGCCTAAAGTGTAAGATTTGTCTGGGCGGAAATCGAACTACGAGTCAGGTGGAAGTAATTGGACCTGCACATTGAACTGAAAACATGTACACTTTTTTTTTTTATTTTTGAAGTTTAGAGGGTCTCTTTATTTGAAACTTTAAACTCAGTGTAAATCAGAAACATTAAACCATGGAGCATGAAGCTATTGACAAACATTTCAGTGCATGATCAGCCAGGTTACCAGTTCTCTGCAATAGGTAGCTTCTGGTAAACTCAGACCCATAGTGAATCACTCCCAAGCCAGAGGAGCAGACCTATGTAAAACCCAAGCTGGGTATTAAGAGATCTGTAACTGCTCCTCCTGCAGACCTCAAGAACATATGTTCACATGCTTGACACAAACCGTCTGTGCCAATAAAACCCAGGCCATTGTCATGCTAAGGAAATTCAACCCTCCCTGCAGACTAAGCCCTGTCTCTGTCAGTTGGTCAGGCACGTCTTCTCCCGGGGGAGTTGAATCCAGCCAACTGAGTACATGGTTTCAAGAGGGCAAATAAATATGCTGTAACTGGATAGCATGTGAAATCTTCCTGCAAAGACTAGTCACCTGGGTGTTATGAACTGTGAAGGGAAGATACTAGAATGAATATTGTTAGAACATGAAATCACCTTCACTGATGAAGCTAAAAATAATGGAGTAAAAATGGTTTCTTCATAATCCTCTCATTACAGATTCTGTTTTCTCTTTAAGATAAGAAGCCCCCACCCACTGCTCTTCCTTCAAGAGTAAAATTTTAAATATTTTTTATAGCAAATGCAGCAAGGTAAAAACAGACATGCTTTACTGGCTGGCTTTTAAAGACATCGACAGCTGTGGCCAGACTGATCTAATTGCTCCACTGGCAATATTTTTATAGCAGTTAGGATAATGGTAAGGCAGAGGCTCTCATACTTGCATTTACCTGTTTTCTTTCCAACTCGTTCTTCTCTGGTGATATCTAACTTTCTGATCCATTTTGTAGATTAAATTTTCCACATATAGTGTCTATCCACAGGTAAGTTACTGACAGTACTTTATTGACACTCCAGGGTGTGTGAATTACAGCTTTGCAGTGCACTGGACTTTGCTTCTTGGATGGAGAGAAAGACTGATGAGGGGTAAAGTCAGGCTTGGAAACATGAAAACATGAGATCTGCTCAGATGCATTTAACCAGCACAAGCGTAGATATGGAGCAGCTAAGATTTGCACGAGACTGGTGTCCTGCAGGAAACACCATAAGCCAGTGGACAGGCCCTTAACAAATCAGCCCAGATGTCTTGTGATCTATCTCTAGTTTTCTCTAGGTTGCCATGTGATCTTGGAAAAGCCGCTTCCCCTCTGGGCCTTAATTTCACAGTTTGTAGATGCTTAGAGGGACACCTAACCTACAATGTGATTTCAGATCTTTCTGAAATGCCCATTTCCAGCAACTATGATGCCTACAAAACATTAGCTGACTAGTGAGTTTAAGAAGGGAAAAAAGGTCATCTACTGTACACTTAAGAGGCAAATCTCCAGCTTTATCACGTTATGTGAGCTCTGGTTTTCCCTTATCAACAATATCTGTTCAATTTGTCTTTTTCACTGAGTGCACTTGGTATAGGAATTATGCTCCCAAATATTAACAGCAGATTTTAAAAGACCATAGTAGGAAGAAGAACAAAGTGAGATTTCTGCCTCATGTAGAGTGTGATTTTCTCCTCAGAACTTCTGAATAAGTTTGCTTTTGAAAACAAACAAAAAAGAAACAAAAACCAAAATCAACCAAACCAAACCAAAATAAAAAAAAAAACAAAAACACAGAGCTAGACAATATTTAAGCCTAAACAAGATGCAGCAGTTTTTATTGAAAGCAACAAACTCTGTAAGCCACCATGGGTTGAAAAAGAGTAGCTCAAGACTGCACCTCCTCTAATGTCTCTGTAACATAATCAAGATGTTATTATAGTATATTTAAACATATACAAGCAGTCACATTCACAGTGAACATTACAGGCACAGGTCACAAGCCTGTATAATAAAGGATCAGTAGCATTACCAATTAGTGCACAGCTTCTGCAAAGTCCCTGAAAATATCACTGGCTAACTATAGTGCAATGAAGTCCACATTATTGCATGTCTTCAGTGATACAACAAATGCATTAGATAAACTTGTTTTGGTAGGTTGAAACAGTCTAATATGAACTATAGGTTCATACCCTGTAAACTGCATGTTTTCTCTGAGGATTAGGAGATTTCAGAGAGTTTTATATGTTGGTTGAGGAAATCCTGATCTTTATGGGGAAACCATCTCAATGGCTTTGGGGTTCTTCTGATATTTATGGTCAGAGGAGGAGACTTAATTAGAGCAGCAATACACTCTCCCTCATACAGACACTTTTTTGTGTATGACAGAGAGTTCCATCTCCACACTTCCTAACTATTTAAGCCATGCTGAAGTACTCAGTCATTTGATCTCACCATCATCTGGGGACCAGCTGTCCTGCCTGCTCTCCCACTCCCCATGTGGTCTCTGCACCCCATATGTTTCCGGCCCTCTTTCCCACATGCCTTGATCTCCCTGTATCTACCAGATACCCAGATTCCATCTCCCTTACTTACCTTACAAGCTATCTGGACATGGTACAAATGGTAGTTTCCACCTCTGTTTTATACTTAGCAGGTATCTGACCAAGGTTAGCAGGAGTGTGCCGTGGTGTTACAGCAGAAGTAGCATTTCTGGAAAGTTCCTATGTTGCTCAGTAAAATAAATCAAAAGAGGAAGTAAAAAAAGATGGGGGAAAAAAAAAAAGGATAGAGGACTTTTTATCATCCTGATAATGTATGTATTGCCTGGAAAAAAATAGGGGAAGATATGACCTCTGAGGGCCAGTGACTGTCTTTCCAAAAATCAAAATTCTGCCAACAGCAGAAGGTTGGTCACCAGACAGAGTGAGTCCTTTATCTCTTTCTCTCAGTTTCTTCATCTGTGATGTTGAAGTTTCTGTAGGTGTTACAACTACCCTCTGCTGTTAAAATCCAGTCTTTATTATGTTAATATTGTTAGATATAATCCAACATAGCTTTGTACATTATTCTATCTGTATAACTTCAAATTCATTTCTCTATTCTACTGTCCTTTTCCAAAGGATGCAAAAGAAAATGGCTTCGCTACGAGCCAACTCAAGGTAGAAACAAGGGTTATTCTACATAGTCCCTACCTGAGCTCTGAATAGCACTTCTTGAGAACTAGAAACAATACAGTTTTGCCAGAGCAACACTCCACTAGCTTCTCAGTAGCATTTATTACCAGAAAACAACTGTTTGCAAAATATTTTGAAAATACACATGGAATTGCAAATTATCTCTGCATAGTCCTTTGTTTCTTTGCAGGTAGACATACTCTTCTCTCCTTACAGCAATCTGACGATAATGCATAACCACATCTTGAAAAACTATTAATCACTGTAGACAGTAGCTACAATATGTTCCCTGCACTATGCAACTATACCATTCAGGATTAGACCCTGAGATGGCAAAGCATAAAGCAGATGCATAATTTCAAGCATGAGAGAAGTTCCATTTATTTAAATGAACTGGTGCCCGGGAGTTTTTCACATCAGAATTTGCACCCTCACGTCAGTAACTAAGGTAGAGTCGGGCTAAAAACCTGAGGATAAAACTGAGGATAGGGAGAGGAAGCTTGGTCCCAGAGAACTGTGCAGATTTGATGAGACTTTCAGGCCATGACAACAGTCAAGCATTGCAACACATTGCCCGGATCAGTCTCCATCTGTGAAGGATTCCAAGAGCAGAGTAGAAGAAGCCCTGAGAAACCTGGTCTGACCTTGTAGCTTACCCTGCTTTGATGAGGCCTTTGAAGACCTTTACAACCTTGCAACAAATTATCTGATGACCTTGTGAACACAAGGATACAAAAATTCAAACCCAAAAATCTTAAATTGCATCTATTTATCTGTGGTCTTACTTCTCACATATCATAACAGTACCATAATTCACAAAAATATATGAAACTGAAACATTGATGACTTAGACCTAAGTTGTCATCAAAATTTTGGCCTCAACTTCTGCTATTTGTTGCCTAGTTGTTCTCTTTCTCTCTTATGATTATTGAAGACACTTGCTAATAAGCATAATATTTTCAAAAGCACAAATTAAATGAGAGGATCAGTGTTTGTAGTCCCTAATGATGATCTTATCAGTATAACAAAGGGACACAACAACGTGATAATTATGTTATAGTAGGCATTTGGGAACAAACAAAAACTGTCTAAAGATATTTCAGCAGCATATAGCTGGACATGTAGCTGAAGAGATTTTCTAAAGGGCTGTCTCTGGCCATGTTCCTCTGCTTACATAAATACTGAGAGGCGATGCTTGTTCACATAGCAATATATTTTTCTAGTTCCTTTGTTTCTTGATTGTAGCATAAGTAAAATGATATAAAATATCATTTTGCAGAACAGAAAATGACTTTTTCACTGAGAGGGACTTCAGAAAAAATTAAAAAACACTTTACAAAACTATTGCAGCACTATTGTCATAGTAACCTATTCCTCCTGGACTGTGATTATAGGAATAGGGAAGTGAGCAAAGCAGCCATGAGGATTTTTCTGGGTTATCTAGCTTTGAAAGGATCATGTTCAAACCCTGAAAAGATAAAAGAGAGACTATACAGAATGTAAGCTGGACCGTTAAACATTTCCATATGACAAACTCCTCTCCTGAGATCTGACCTGCCTGTAGATTCCCCAGTTTGCAGATCTAAGGGAACCAGGCCCACTCGCGCCTGCTCTAAAGAGAAGAAGCTGGATCTGACTAGCTTTTGAAAACTACTTTAAAATTCTCGCCAGAAAATACCTCAATAAAAAAGGAAGATACATCCATAAAACATTCAATAGCAAATGCTATGAACCAGGATTTTTAGAAAGTAACTCATCTAAAAATGATTGTAAAAACAATATCCCGTGTAGGCGTTTCTGAAAGAAATAGCTGCCTTCTGTAGAAGACATTTCTTTTTCCTGCAGATTACTGGTAAGTTATGTCCTTAGGCAGTAATCCTGACATTTATGCACATGCATAACTCCAAGCACATGGCTAGTTTCATAAACCACGATGGAACTATCTGCGTTCTTAAAGTTAAACACATGTATTAGCATTTGCAGAATTGAGATATGTAGTCCTAAATCAAAACTTTATCTGCCAGCAAGAATTATGCTGGTGGGACAGAAAATTGGAGGCATGAGTAGTCAGATGTAGATGTTCCTCCTTCATCCAAAATAGTGTCTCTCCATGATAATTCCAGCATGTCCACAGATGCTAGAACCTGATCTCACCTTCCATCCCTGTGGCGATGCAGGGCCTTAGGTAAGTCACAGGAAAATCTGTTTTTCTGCTGCTTCTCAGGACAGTCCTACCTGCACACCTTCCCACAGAAGTTAGTGACCAAGCGCACACTTCGACTGTCATTGTATATCGCAGCTCTCCATGTCATGGTGTCATTTGGCTGATGTCAGGCAAATAATGTAGCTCAAGGTCATTCCAGAAAGCTTGTGACATCATGCATCACAAGACCAGGTGGGATTTGCAGGCAGCCTGAAACCAGTCTGCTCTTCAAACACAACAGGCACCCATCACAAAGCTACAGGTATCTCCTCTACAGGACAACATACTACTACTGCTAGAAAGCACTACTAAATAGCAAATATTCAATGAAACACCAGAATTCTAGGAACAAAACTATTAAAATTATAATTCTGATCAATCATCAAAGTAAAATCAGGCACCCAGGTCAATACTGAGTGAGTAGCGATCACTTAAATACAGATGTAAAATCCTTTTTAACATTAATGGGGGGCAAATTGAAATCCACACATTAACTTCCGACACCCAAAATCCATGGGAACATACATCTTAAGAAAGCCTATCAGTTAACTATTTAAAACCTCTTCTTAGCAAATTAAGAACAGCTTCTCTGACAAGTTTCCCATGTGGATTTCCAGTAACTATTGTAAACCCACTCAGAGCACTCTTTTCTCATCACAAATTTCCTGTCAGTTCAAAATAATATTTTTAATCATCTACGTCATCATGTGCAGTGGTTAAAAAAAGCTGCTTTGACAATTCTGATCAACTGTTTTTTTGTGAAATGTCAATTGTTTGGGAAAGCCGGTGCTCTCTGGAGGGCTAGCCACAGGTTGTCACTCAGCTTAGCTTGATACCAAAGGCACTCGCTGGCAGAAAGTCCCACTCAAATGCATATCTAGCTCAAGAAACTCTGCTGTGTAACCAATCCGAGATTCAAAAAAACTCCTTTCTCTTGCCATGTAGGTATTGCATAACAGAATAAATTTGTTGCTTTTGCCAGTTATTCTTAGCAGATCCACAAACCTCCTCCCTGCTGCACATCTCTGAGGAACCTCTCAGCAGTCAGCTGCACGGAGTGCAACCACAGCCCAACCATCTGACAGATCAGGGGTGTTTCGCTTCAGGCGTCTTCTCCTAAATCAGGAATTTTTCACAACCAAAAGCATCAATAACAGCTGTCACCTGGTTTTGTGTGACTTTTGTGGTTGAATCCATGTCTAATGGATTCAAACATCCATAACACATTTCCACGTAGATGTTCTAATTCTAATATTAGAAATCATGGTACATCTTTTATTTCTGAAGGTTATTCTCCATTCAACTACTACAAAGCCGATGGAAACTTTTTTTTTTTTGAAATTTCTATTCTTGTACCAATCTTTCTAGAAATTTGCTAGCAATTTCAAAATATATTAGATAAATTCTTAGATCTCCTGGCTTGATAAAATGTGTTTCTTCAGGAAACCAGCCTAATAAATCTCCTAGGTTTCCATATTAGTAGAAGCATCACTATGAATAGTAGGCCTCATCTTCACAATTTATCATTTCTATGTGTTTTGGCAAGTCATTTGAGTACTGCTTGTTTAAATCCATTTAAATAATTGGGTTTAAAAAACATTAATAAATCGCTAACTTACGATTTGTTCTAGTAGACAACTCAGCCACCTTTGAAAGTTTTTATATCTTTTTATATAAAGATGAGTTCTTCCAGTTAAGAGTTTCACACTCTCAGAACTGACTAAGAATGTATAGACAATTATTCCCTATCAGGAGTATCAAACACATACATCTAATTATTAGTTAAAGAATTATACTTTTTTCACTTTTACTATAGCCTACAGAGAAAAAGATGTTCAAAACTTTCGGCCATTTCAACTGGCTGAGAATTTGAGGCCTGGAGTATGGAAACTAATCAGACAGGAAGCAAATCTAGGGCTTTCAAATTTTGTGGAGCTCAAGATAAGTCACTGAAATTATGTCTATAGACTGAGGAGACAGTTGCAGAAAACACTTTTTAGTCACATATGCTATAAAAAGATAAAGTCAATTGAAGCAAAAATTTACTATAATGATGGGAAGAATGGAGTTACTGCAACTGAGTATCTATATATATGCTGATATATCAGTGTATTATATATCACTGATGTGAGTAATAAATGAGGCTATTTTTAAACACTAGAACAAATTTTACCAAATTATTTCAATAATAACAACACACTTTTTGCTAAAAAAAATTGTACACTCTTAAAAATAATTTTCACTACATATGGAAAATTGTTAATTCTCAACATTTATATCCTTATCTGTGAGTATACAAATTAGCTGTGTGCGCACAGTTACAAGGTGATCAGGCTCAAGAGCTCTTTTACAAGAGAAGCTGTAAAAGAAATTGAGTCATTTTCTTTCTTCTCCATTTTTCCTTGCTTTTGCCCAATTTTTAATGTTATTTATTCCCCTCCCAAAAGGGATCATCCTCAGCTAGCCCATGCACTTGTTGTTTGTCTTCCAGCCTTTTGTTATATGGGTGCTTCATACCTGCACCTACACACATCTTCTCCCCTTTGATGGTCACGTTATTCACATAAAATGATTATGCATTGTGTCTGGCTATGCCATCACAATTTTACAAAATATTTGCATGCTGTTGCTGTTCAAACTATTTTATGATGGTTATATTTAATTTACTGTTATTATTTATATACTGATTAATACAGTTATAATTTCTAAGTGTCACAGATTTCTGCTTTGGCTTCAGAGTCCATCTTACAAGAGGAGAATGAAATAACTTAGCAGAGAAACTAATAAAATCAAGGTGGTAAAGGATTGTCTGTTGATGATGACCATGAGATTCTGGAACAGCCTTTTTGCAGAGGAAACTGAGGGTGAAAGAAGGAAAAAAAAACATGTTTGTAATTTTTATGTGGACCTGATCAGTATGTTCCATTTTTGAAAGGAGCAATATGTTGTGATTTCTGCAATGGCAGACAACCAGGTACGATGACTCATTTCAAGTTCTATAATCTTGTGTTCTTCTTCCATATGTTGGCTGATGGTTAAGTCACCTAAGGGAGGAGAAAATTAATAGTCCATGCAAAATAGGAACTACTACGGTGACCTGCCATTATGCACATCCGGCACAGAATAAGGTTTTTCTGGACCCCTTTGTGACTAAACCATTCACAACCTGCTCCTGCTTTTGTGAGGAGGCAATGAGCATTTAATGAGTAACTTCAGGCTTTGCAGCCTTAAACAGGAATTGCACTGTTCCTCATAGGATTTGGTCCTGGATTTTCATTTATATTATATCAGCCCTAAAACTGAGAGTACTATATGACCGTTTTGGAAGTTTTATCTGTTTGGTCAAATTAGGATGACAGTTCAATATTTCTGAAAAAGGGAATATTAAACAACCCAATAGGAAAACAGAATTCATCCTCTATTTTTCACTTCTTAATATTGTAATAGGAAACTGGAAAACAGGGTGCATACTTTATACCTTACCAGCAGCTACTCAGTCAAAGCAGAATTCATAGCAGATAGAGACAAATCATCTGATGGCAGAGGTTAAAAGAAACCTGTTACTATGACAACAGATAGGGTCAGATAACAAAATGAACAGACACTTTTGATCTTCAAAAAATTCTTTTTCCTTTGCTCTCTCCTCTGTTATCTGGACCACTCCATCAAACACCTAGCAGATAACAGAGTTGAAAACCCAATCGACCTTCAAGGAAGACCAGACAAGTTGGAAAGTCTATGGAAAGGTTACTATTACAGCACAAATGCTTATGATTATATTTTCTCTGTGTGTGTGTATGTGCATGTGCATGTGTGTATTTTACCAAAGTAACAGAGTACTGTTCAAAAGGTTTTACAAAAGCCTCTATCATTGCAACGTTGAAGTATTTTTTTATAATGCCACTCGAGGAAAGGAAATAGAATATAATGTGAACTGAAATGATCTGCTATGTAGTCATATTATACAGTTAGATTATTGTGGGTTAAAAAAATTATTTAGGCACTTTTGATTTTGGAACAGTAATTTATTGTGCATGCCTTACCACTAAATGTTACTTCATGGATGCTGGAAAAATATCTCTGAATTCCAAGCCCTAAAAAATATAACAATGTCATATTTTAGTATTATTTTGCAGTATTTCGAAGAGTTTTATATTAATAAAAAGCAATGTGTTACACACTAGTGAGTTGGAATGAAAAACAAAGCACCATGTTACCACAGTTTACAGTTGAAATGACAAAAGAAGAGTAAAGAGGAAAAAAAGAGAGCAAAACTGCACTAACTAAAGGGAAAATGCTGTCTTTCCATCTGAGGCTACTGAAGAAGTAAGTTTTCAATGTACAGGTTAGAAAGTCTGTGTAGAGAATGGCCCTTCCTAAATGTAGTGGTCCTGCTGTCCTACAGGGATGTCTCAGCCCAGGAGCTGGGTTAGGTAGCTGAACATATTTGGGGCCAGGGCTTCTACTCTCATAATATTTTCTGTTCTCTTCTATATGGCATTGGCATTGCCTGCTTAAGTGAGATGGTGACCATTCCAGACATTATGTTAATTTAAGCTAAGTATGAAAGATCTCCAGTGCTGCCTGCCATGGGTCAGGAATCTCTCCTGGTGACTCTGGCCCACATGCATCCATGCTACTTCTGTGGAATATTAGATTTATTATGTGTGTCAGAGGAAATATTTATTCTCCACAAAAGCAAAAGTTGTTTGAAACTTTCATACGGAGTCTTGCCCTGATTTATCTGAGTTTCACACAAAAACAACTGACTTAATGCTAAATTTACCAAGCACTAAAAAAGGGATGACAAGGTGTGATGCTATTACAGAAATTGCACCGCTATTTCCAGTATTGTCAACAGAGAGAGGCAAACAACCACTATCTTCACATTAATGAAAATGGACTTTGCACCTTCTTTCTTCTTTCAGGAAGAAATCTAAAATCTCTATCTTTGACCAAAATTTATGTTTAAAAAATATTAATTTCGCTTGGCAAATGTTCCTGTTGAGGCAAGACATTTGCATTTTAGGTCATTGCACACTAAGACTAAAAAAATGCTCTGATTCCTGGATGAATAAGACTTAACACTTCAAAAAAATAATTTCACACTTCATAACTTGCACAATCATTTTTTGTACAACTAAAGTTTAAAAATAATTATTTTCAAAATATTTTTCTATCCTTATCAGAAAAGAAGAACTAAAAGTTCAATTTGGTATTACCTATAGTTGTGTTGACTTCATTTTTTGGCCAAATATTTTATTTATATTTTGGGGTTTTAAATGTTTCAGATATTTTGAAATCACTTTTTAATGGTTCCTTGTCCATAGTAACAAGCTTGGGAGTTTGTTCGGGTTCTATCCCTTTGAATTTTCAATCTGAAAATATATTTTTATTTAGCTTAAATTATTGTAAATATCATGCTCTGAAACTCATACAGCTTCTGGCCACAGTTCTGATGGAGAACAAGGACAGAAAGTGCTGTGCTATAAACATTTTACAGTACTAATCAATTTCTGTAAATTAATCAACTACAGATAACCCTTGCTTGAAAATCCTAATACAAAGCAAGAAATAGTCATAGCATATAAACATAATTCCTTGTGATTAGCTGATTTTTGAACTTTCCAAGAAACTTGAAGAGAGTCTTTTCTCAGTGAAATGGTCTCCAAAAAAAAAAAAAATCCTAATTTTTATTATTTTCAAAAAGTACCAGAATATCCATAGTTTAAAGTAATGGGGGAAGGGAGCAGCAGGGGAGGAAGAAGAGGAAACAGGCTTTAGGAAATTCTGTATATGAGTAAAGATAGTACTAACTTATTAGCACCTGTTTACTGCATAAAAGTTTGCATACCACGCATAAAAAAAATGTCAGGTCAAGGCAGCTGTCAGTTTTGGAACACTGACACATTGTATGTGTTTCCTCACCACTAACATGCTTGATAACATATTGTTAGGCCACAGTAGTAATGAAATTAGATTTAAAATAGAAGTCGTTTAAAACATGGTTCCATTTTTGATTTTACTTTTGATCAAGTTTTAAGCTCTGCCTTTCTAAACTTTCCTGGTAATTCCTTATACTATCCACCTAATCTTGAGATGAACTATAAAGAAAATAATCCATATTGGAGCATTTTCAAATAACATATGCTGTACCTAAAGAAGAAAAAGTTATTATTAGAGAAAAAAAAATATATACGTGCTTCATAGTATATATTTCATCAATGCATCTACATCCCAAGGTAGAAAGAAAAGTCCAATCCCATTTTTTTCTCAGTTCTATTCATATGGGAAAACCAATTTCTGATTTCAGGCAATGAGTGTTTCCGGTTAGCAAGTATATCTGCAGCACTTGCTCTTTATTTTTTTCTTTAATGTTCTTTTTAAGAAAACCCTTCAGAGAAAAGATTTCTAGATAATTCCACAAAGTGCTGATGTCAAAAAAACCTGTAAAAGGCCACTGTTTTGTAACTATTTAACTTGCCCTTTTAACAAAATAAAAGTGTGCAGGTGAGTATTGTACTGTATGTCAATAACTGAAAAAAAGAGATGTTAAAGCAAGCTAAATAATTGCCTAACAGTACTTGTACTAATGACCATAAACTTCTACTATGCTAATTTTTCTCTGCACTTTTAATTACAGATCAATAATACTTTGTGGTTGACATTTAAAAATGCTGAACTGCATGTAGGAACACAGACTGAATAAAAATATACAATGTGGTACTGAATTTGCCAAATCAATAAACTTTGCCATTTAACAAACAGTAGCATGTAAACAGTCACCAAGATTAGCAAGTGTAAAAGACTATGCTTCAAGTGCTTAATTATTGTTTAATAACATTAAGCTTCAGTTCATTGACAAAATTCCACTGGTGTGAAAATTAGCCATTCTGTTGTTTAATTTATTTAAGCATAGCATCTCTTTCAAAGGTTTGAGTTTAGTTAAATCTAATGCTGTACAGCACTCAGACATTCTCCTTAGAAGATAAGGTTCTTAAAAAACAGAACTTAAATAATTGCCTACGTTTTAGCTTACCTTCCCTTACTTAGATAAATGATTTTTTTTCCTTTAAAAATTCTTTATTGTAACAAGTACAATTAATAAATAGGATCATGGCATTAAACAGTAGTTACATATGAGAATATCAATATAATATCAATTATTCTGTTTGAAATTAAAAGCTAGAATCAATAAAATGCCATTCAGCTTTCCAATACTGGTTCATGCTAAGATAAGCAGGAAAGAGCATTTTTTTCAACATTCCGACCCTGAAAAAATGCCTTTTTTTTTTTTTCTTTTTTTTTTTTTTTTTTTTCCTCCTCTGGATTTTGACTCATTGCAGCAGTAGGCTGAATTTTAGGTGAGCATTGTCAATACCTGATTCCTATGCACACAAAAACTTTTCTAACCCGGTTAAATAGGGTTTAAACTCTGAGGAGTATGGAAGGAAATACAAGTGAGACTGAAAGTAATAATTCAGTGGGAGAATCAGTGATTCTGTATTGCTAATGTACCTATTCATTTCAAGTGCTATTCTACTGTTTGAATTTTCTGGCCCAAGTTAGTATGGTTGAGCATGTGATCCCTGCATTTAATTTCCAACCTAAATGATCATTATAGTAACAGATACGACAATGGAAATGTTCCTTTTTTGCTGCCATGTGAGATATGGCAGAGGTTCTGACATCAAAGCTGGATATAGAAAGGAAATCCTAGCCTGTGAAAAATGTTATATTTTCTAGAAGTAAAACGTACATATGGAGTCAGGACACACAAAAAAATTGATGTCACAGGTGTCTTGTTCCTTCTGCAGACTGACTTGGAGGAGGAGAGAGATGGCAAAGTCAGGCAACTGGCATCTTCTGCCTATATTCCAGCTCACCTACAAGAACACTGACAAGTATCTTCTTGGGAAGATCAAATAACTGTCATTTTTGTATCAGAGTGGTACATCAGACTGTATAAAAAAGTTCAGTTCAGGGAGGGAAAAAAAAGCATTTTCCATTGGTAAAACATTTCAGCAGTATATGGCCAACAAGCTGTGTTTGCTCTTTACTTCCTGGAGCTCTCAATTAGAGCTGAACAGAAGAAGAAGTTGTCTCATTAAGGCAGTTATTGCACATTTGTAAATTTAGAGCTCTCTTTTGCAACTGTTATTGACATTAAGGAGCACTTACTCTGTAAGTGGTTCAAACTAAGTCCCTTTTAAATCAATGCATTTACTATTTCCTAACTGGGTTAAGTATGTCTATAGGTCCTAGAGCTGACTTAGCAAAGTCTGCTTAGAAGGCTTTACACAAAAGTAACTAATACAAAACTTCTTCAGTGACTAGAACTTTTCCTTTACCTGCAGAATTTTCCTTGAGTGATATCAGTCTCCTGCAGCGTAAAGTGCAGAGATATCTCTAACCGCAGCTGCACCATCCAGCATAAGACTGGGAAAGAGACAGGAATGAGCATGGGAAGCTGACATTTAGGAGGGGTTTATTATAACTGCTTTCAGGGCTTTTTTACTGCCACCATGCATGTCAGATGGATGGAGAATTGTGATTAACATTACAGCTTCTAAATACTGGTGGCCTGGTGTGCACACCAGTGTGTCATATTTGAGATAGTGCACCTAGGCATGCCTGTCCCAAGGTAAACCTGTCACAGTGTCCACTGAAGAATGTGATTTGCCAGGATTGCCCAGAGCATACCCAGTGCTATAGAGAGGTTCATTTAAAAACACAGCTAGGAGGAAAGGAAAACAAACAAACAAAACACCACAAACAAAAAAAAAACCCTTGCTGCTGGGACTGCTTTTGCATTCCACACATTGTATGTTGGATATATAACCAACGTAGTCAAGGCCAGATGGACTGAACAGCCAACATTTCATATGGGCTATTTTGGAAAAACTTTACCAAGTGTGTTGGATAATATGAACCCCATCTGAGGTGCATGAAACTTCCCCATTCTCTCTTTCATGACTGTGAAATAGTGTCCTAGAGCTAGGCACCTAACTTTCAGTTGTTGTGGCACAGTTTTACTGTGCCTGTATTTCACTCTGGATTTGATCCCCAGCCTCCCTACTGTAATATCTGAGAAGAGTTGGATGGTAAACTCTGTTTCACCTGACAATTTCATTTATTTCCTTGACAGTTTCAATTGTGAACAGATTTCTTGCATTAGGTGTCAAATATTTTTCATACAGACAGTGTTGTGTCTCCCTACCATGAGTGCTGAGATATTGGGTAGAATCTGGAAGGTCCAGGTTGCTGATACATCTGATCTATATCCAATCTCATCTGGGCCATATCAGGGACCAGAAAGTCTGATAAGTCTAAGCAGGTACCTACTCATTCCCTCTGCTTGATTGTCACTCAGCCTATATAAAAAGCAAGTATTATTTGTGCCAGAGATCAAGGAAACAGGTTACTAGAATACACACTGGGGATTAGGCTAAATTCCCCAGTACAGCAATGTTTAAATTATTGTTCAGCAGCAGCCAAAAGAGAATACGAAACACATAACCACTTCTTTTCCATCACTCTGTGTTAAGCAGAGGACAGCCTCCATCTTGGTCCTCCACATCTCAGCTGAGTGCTAATTGGAGTGGGATAAAAGGCAGTGAGCAGCTCCTTTGGCACTGTTTTGTGTAATTTTCTGTCCACTCGGCACTTATAGAGGACACCTTTTTGAATGGATCCCAACAATGAGACAAGCAGAGGAACATATAGCTTGTGTGGTGCCAGCAGTATTTTCTTCCAAGTACCCTGATGGGGTCAAGATGTGGTGGTCTTGTGACAGCATCATAAGATCATAAAAGAGTCTTTTACAAAACTACTGTTCTCATTGTTCACTCTCACACTTTCTCTCTTGCCTCATCAACTCCCATGCTTGGCCATTTGTCCTTGCCCCATGCTACCTTCTTCATCATACCAATGCAAATGTCTGTCAGATGGTAAACCAGATTAGGACTTCATGCATAACTAGCAGCCAGAGCAGCTTCTCAATCTATTTCACCTTGTGTGGGCACACAAACACTTGTGCTGGCAGAGAACCAACATTGTATGAGGACAGAAACTCTAGTCAAGAACAGGAGGAGAAAATTACAGCTTTAGTTGCCCTAAGCTGCCACTGAAAGTAAAGTTATAATCTATGTACCTAGGGTAACTTAATGAGGGCATTCAAGCAACTCCATGGCCTGCTGCAGCAGGAAAGTGGTTAGGATATTTTTCTATTATGACCTTGCCCCCTTATTCCTGTATTTTTTTTCTGCTCATCACACTGTGACACTATCATGGTACTCTGCTCTGTGTTTTGTACTCGGTGATTAATATCATATGCTACCTTAAATATTAAACTTCTGGTCACAAATGTCAGAATGAGTGAAGCTACTGTACCTCAGCTGAGGCCACCTACAGTGTTAGCATTCAGAACTTCAGCCATTCAGAAAAAGTAGAAGATATTTTGAAAGGCTTCCCCAAATACAGCATCAGCAGAAGCAACACGTTATTGCAGCAAACTAGAATTTCTGGGCACATAAAGAGAAGTTTCTTTCAAATTAGGAAGGTCTAGGAAAGTATTTTGAAATATTTTGAGAAATATTTTGAGAAATACTAAGAAAAAGTAAAAAAGCTTGTGGTGTGTTTTGCTGCTCTTGTCAATGAGACTCCAGTTTCAATTTGCGTGCCAACAATATGGTCAATATTAAACAATAACCACCAAAGGTTTTGGTTCATTCTGATATGCCTATCAATATACCTTCAACTCTGAACACAATAAAGTAAGGCCTGACTGACCATGAAAATTTCCAATATACATTGCCAAGTTTCATCCATATCATTCACAAATACAAGGGTAGTGGAAATCCTAACTTCATCCTCATTAGTCTGCTTTGCCAGTGCCTCTTCAGTTCTCCTTTTCCAATTCATCTTCACATCGTAAAAGTAAACTAGAAAATACAATTACTAAAAACGCATTCTAACAGCACTTGAAAATGGTCTGTTCTCCAGTAAGTACTTTACAGCTGTACAAGAGTTATCAACAGTGAAGTATTCAAGAGGGAAAAAAAAATAAATCCAAGCACAAAAATATTCGGTTCAGAAAATCCTATTCAGTCAAGACCAAATACTAGCTAATTGGTTTTTAAACTATCAAATACAACAGGTAAAATGTAAATTCTGAATTTTAAAAAGCTATTGACTTAGAAAACAGCTGAATATGAAATACTTTAAGAGTATCAGAAGTGTATTCATTGGCTTACTGCTCCTCCTAGTTTAGCACTGCTACCTCATAAAGGGAATACAGACATTGTTCAGACATCAACATATTTAACTGGATATTGTTAAGAGCTGGTGGGAGATATTTGTCACCAGATCTTCTATTCTTTTACAGTGGATACAAGAAAACTCAGAAACTAAAGCAAGAAAAGAGGAAACTGATGGATGAGTATCATTATGGTGATTTCTAGCATTTTTATCTTAAAGTTCTGAATAAATTTAATATTGGTATGCCTAAGCGCTTGTCCAAAATATCTATCCTAGTTTTTTAACTGCCTGGAATAATAAATTAACAAGCTTATATATCTCTATTGCATCAAATGCGAGAATGGGATGCCAGATTAGAAAAAGTTACAATTTACTACAAGTAATTTAGGTTAAACATAAAAGATAAACAGCATAATAGTAACCAAAAAATAGTAACTTCTGCAAAGGTTACAAAAATATCACAATTTTCTTTGATCATGACAACAGAGCAAAGGACAAAGGAAAATGTTGTATTAACTATATGATATATTTTACTTCACCTTTTAAAAGTTTTTGACCAGCTCGCTGACAGCTTACTGCTTACTAACAGTGAATGACAAGTTTTAAAAAATATAGAAAATAGATAACTGCTATTTAGTATTGCTTATATTACTGGGTAAAAGTACTCTGCGAATGGAACTGTCTGTACCTGAACTGGGACAAATGGGACAGTCACTATCTGAACAGAGTGCTGAGACTCATTTATACTCTAATTCTAATATCCTGGTTCCTCTATTTTCTTCTTTGAAGTTAACATGGGCTCGTTTAGGTCTCCTTTTTCCCTGTGAGCTCTATTTTCTCCAGTACTAGCGGGAAATCAGCCTCAGATTCCTAAGTAACAGCTTTCTGGACTTTATAAGAGCTGTGATCCCAAGTTTGCCCCAAAATATGATATATAGCATAGTCTCATCAGTTTTATCTCAGCACTCATGGTAGGACTGTTCATACAAGATGTTGTCAGGTCCTCAGACATTGGAAAAGTGGATTGTCCAAGGAGTTTTATATAAAAGGAATGTGGAAGTGGTTCAGATGTCTTTGTGTATGTGGGCCCCAGTCATTGTGCAAGTGAAGCAAAGTAAGAAGAAATTTCTGGGCTATGTATAAGCTTCAAGAAGGATTTATTTCCATCTCTTTCATGTGGAGGAACTCTTGCTCAAAGACTGGCAACACTATCTGCAAAAAAAAATGTGCCTACAAACTGTGTTAGCTGTCAGACTTGCCTTCATTTTCTTGCTAGACTCCATTCTAGAAAGCAATATGTTTGTATTCTTTAAATTTATTGAGTTTCTACATGATCATCTAGGATCCTGTATACCCCTCTAGAGCTGCAGACCTCATCATTCTTTGCACCAAATGAAACCTGAATCTCAGCCAAAGAGGAAGGAAGTGTAAAAATCAGAGTATGCCAGAGTCTCTTTTGACTTCCCTGAATAACAGAAGGCTGAGATTTTCACTAAAGAATTCCTACATGGATTCTACTTACCGTGATTTAATCAGAACATGTCTTTTATACAGTCATCAACCTTTATTTAAAAGCTTCAAGTAATGCAGAAGACATCACTAGAATTAACAGGTTGTGCTGATAGACAACAACAGTCCTCACCATTAAAAATACGCACTTTGTCTGAATCAATTTCACTTTACCCTCCAACTGAAAGATCCTGTCATGCCTTTTCAAGTTAGATGAAGGACCTTTCTATCCAAAATGTTCTCTTCAGCTACACTTAAAACACAGAAGTGAGTAACAGCTCAACTTTCTCGCAGATAAACAGAATGGATTGGGTTTTTCTAGTTTGTCCCTTAATGCAGATTTCTAGACTAAGACTTATTACTGTACCTTTCTTCTGAATCCTTTGAGGGGAAGGTAGCTTAGCTCTGGCATTGGTGGATATTTTAACAGGACTGCTGGTGACCTGACATATATGTTAGTGCTTTGTTTGCCTAAAAAAGTAAGGCCTCTTTGAACACCATTGTGGCAAAGTTTATACTGCTTTTCTTTAGCTCTGTTTAGCACTTGTAAAATACAAGATTGATTAATATGCAAACATGATTATTCTTGTCTTTAATTTATAAATTCATTTTTACACATAACTGAATGAACAGTGTTTTGTCACTTCAAAAACATCTTTCCAAAAGATTTGACTACTTTTATAAAACATTCAACTATGTTTATAAATATTTAAACAGTTACTAACTAACTTTTAAATTCCAGGAATCAGAGCTATTTATTTTAAGGGCTTTGTAAACTATGTAAACTATGTGTGTGTCAATCCTTGAACCACCTTGTTTGGTGTATAGAGCTTCAAAACAATACTAAGTGTATTTTTTAAAAGAGATCGCTTGCAAAAAGATATTTGCTTCTTAGTCCCATGAACTACAGAGTTACTAAATCCCTAAACCTGATCAGTTTACAATTTTTTTGGACCAGCACTAAGAAAGTTGTACATGTTTAAATTACCATAAGCCCTTTGGCAGAGGTCTGAAAAATGTTTATAAAGTATATTGAGATGTCATAATATTTTTGAGCTCCATGAAGCTCAAATGTCCATTACCAAAATATTAGCTAACTAACCATATACAACATCAGGAAATATTTCTTGTGGAATGCAGGTGCCTGTGATTTACTGTAAAAAAACCAACAACAACAACAAAAGTATTGCTAGATGTGCATCACACCACGGTAAATCAGCTTCAGCCAGAAATTAATTTACTCTAATTACCTTTGCACTTACTTCAGATGTTGCAGATAAACAAAAATGAGTTGTAGATGTAAAAGCTGGAGAAAACACAAGAGAAAGGCACTGTAGCAGAGGCTGAAAGCATGGATTATAACAGCGGTTTTCCAAAACCTGAAAAGAGTGGCCTATCAGAAGAATATTACATTTCTGTTCACTCCAAGGTTCCTGAAATAATCCTGATTCTAAAAATCACTGAACTAAGACTGTAAGATCAAACTCCTCTCTTCATCAACATAAGAATAGATTTAAATTCTAGGAGACATCCATTCCATTTTATTATATACCTAACTTCCCATCCCAGCCCAAACACTTTATCTAGTATACAACTGTATTTGTGAGGTCCTGGCTAAGGTGTTGATCATCATGACAATTAGAAAAAAAATGAGAACATTTTAAGGACCAGCTATCTTTCTGGATGTTTAAGCTGTCAAGTTCTTTCAGCCATGGCATTTCTAGCTTTACTGTGATGAATAATTGAGTCATTTCCCACTAAGGCTTTGGCACGTTTTGGGGGTTAACTGGTGATCAAATTCATTGCTAATATGTTCCCATCCTGTCTTTCAAGGAGAGAATAAACACATTTTATTTAGTCCAGCTATGGCATACAAAAACTTTCAGGCTATTTCAGATTGCTGAATGCCTCCAGATGCAGTCCAGCCAGACCAGTCCTTACACAGCTGGCCTTGCTGTAGATGGCAAAGGAGGCAGTTCTCATATGCAAGGCAGTGGATTGTGTATGTTTGAATAGAGAATATTAATCTGTTCATGTATAGCATAGCTATAGATTATACATGTGTCTGTATATCAAACTGTCATTTCATTTTTTCTGCCATATGCAAACAATATTGTTTTACTGTCCTGATTTCATAATATAGGTATGTTGTGTAAATAGAAAACTGCTGTAATTCTATTAAAGATTAAAAGTATTCAATGACCAGAGGAGTAGCAGGAATATTATTCAATTTAAGACCAGTAATTTGTGTAAATAAATGTCTAATACGAAAGAATCACCACAAGTGGAAATTAGGAATGTTCAATTTTTCATGATACTTATCAAAAGAATAAGGAGTTCATGCTCATTAAAAAAGTTCTGAAAATAACAAGGTTCAGTTTCTCCTATGGGTTCATATGAATTTTTTATTTTCCATTTTAGAATGAGGATTGTGCCATATACATGCTTTTTTGTGCATACATGAATTGAATTTAAACTTTTCTTTTAAATTATTAATCATTGGTTTAGTATGCTCTAAGGTGAGTAAATTAAGAAACCTTGAATTATAGGAGATGCAGAAAGTGCCTGTATCAAGGGAACTGATGATAAAATTGCCTGGAATTACGTAGGAATAGGTACTTCAGATTTCTTTGCAATAAGAAGAAATGTGATGCTTGATTTTAACCCTAGATTTTGGGGTTTTTGATTAGTTCACTGACTGACTGATTAATGCTGGTATATTCCAGCAGTCAATGCTCTTCCACATGATAGAGTCCCATTGATACTAAAAGGGCTGCACGATAAACAAGAGCTGCTTTGAGGTTAAGATCTATATCACTTAGGTATCTAAATAACAGGACATCCTTAAAGTTTGGAAATATTGTTGCCTAAATGCTAAAGGAGAAGAGAGGATACTTTCCTTTAACAAGGGTCGTCATTTTTGATCTTTAGCAACTGACCATGTACATTTTATACAAACTCATTCTATATTTGTACTTCAACAAATTAGAGGTAAGTATGTGGTGAATTACTAACTTTACAACAAAGTGGAAAGAAACGACAGTGAATAAACTTTATGAGAGTGATATTATCCAGCTAAGAGCTGGAGTTCAGGATTGTGGGCTTTTTTCACAGAAGTACAGTTGCTTATTATGGACTTAAATGTAATAATCCTGGAAGAGGTAAATTTTTAAGTATTTCATTATTTCCATGATAAAGACTCTCTGCAATTTACCACCTAACTGCTCCAGACCATACCTTCTTCAATGTAGCGATTACATCATTTTAACACTACTGGGGAAGACATTCACATCACAGGATGCTAAGTCAACATCCTGTTGACACAGTTTTGGTCAGTTTTGTCTACTGAGACATAAAGACTTCTGTCAAAATTGTGATCTGTAATGTACAATCAACTTTAATGCTCAATGCAGTCAGCTTGTATAAATAAATATTTGTGATTATAGAGATTGTTATTTTCTATAAAATGATCATTTTTCATAGAGTTCTATATAAGAAGGCATCTCAGAGAAATGCCTTATGAATTCTAGCATTAGCTGAGGCTTCTTATCCATGGAGATAACTGAGTTTGATTAAGCTTAGATGTGATTAGGCTTAGATGTGGCAAAGACATTTCACTTATCTCCAGGCTGAATATCAGTTCTCCATCATGAGATTCTGAAGGAGTTTTAGACAAATAAAATTTGATGTCTACATTTTGGGGCTGCCCTTATAACCAATGAAAAGAAGTGTTTTTTAAGGGCAGTTAGGCTGTCCTATTCTGGATGCTTATCTTAGTCATCCGTGGAGATGCCTGTGTTCTTCCACTGACCACAGAGAAGACATAGGGTGACTGCGTCAGAACCAGACAATCATGCTTATAAACTATAAAGCTACAGCAGAGGTATCCATCCTCAGTGATGAACATAAACTGAGTCTTGAGCCTGTTAGCAGCCTTTTTATTCTTGGGCTACAGAATGTTCTTAAATTGCCTCCAGTTCCTAGGTAAATAGAAGTGTTTTTCCTTTCTGAGCATTTGATCATTTGCCTGTAGCAATTTTTGGGCAGGATTGTGAAAAGTTCTATTTAAATCATCTGCCATATCCCTCATGTATAAGAGGCTGAATGATATTCCCAGTGTGCATATCTTTTTTCCCATCAAGCCTGGATGATTATGTCTTCACTTTCTGAAGTTCAGGTGAAGTCAGTATCTGTACTTCAGTCTGTGTCAATCAAAAAGAAGGAAATGTCAGTGGTTCTCAACCATAAATGTACGGTGGGGTAGTTGTTATCTCTTTACAGTGGATTTCTTATTCTTTGTTCAAAAGATCTTCCGTGTATTGTGGACTCTGTTCACACAACTTAGCATCAAAAGCAAGCAATGCACTTTTTGAAAAGTAGGCAGTTGAAGTTGAACTAGTCACTTGTAAGTTGCTATGTTAGGCCAAGATTTTAGGCCCTCTAGAGTGAACCATGGGAAACATTTTTAACTGAGGATAGCTACCATGACCATGTGAATTAGTGGTGCTATTAGTGAAGTCAAAATATATAAGAATAATAAAAATACTAAAGAATGTTATTTTAGCCATTGTATTTTAGAAGAAACTTTGCCTAATCTTTCTGCTTCTCCTAATGAAGTGTTTAATACTGACAATACTTATTGAAATAATTACCTTTATTTGTCTACCATTAAGTTCAGATGAATGATAACATCAATAATAATGTTATTTAGAGAAAATAAAATAGGCAGACTAATTATAGAACTCTGCTTAATAAAAACCTAACTCTATTGCCTTTAGCAGTGACATAATATAGTATGGTATAATGATTATAGTTTTTAGGGAGAAATAACCGGCATGTTTGTCTTACTATCTTTATTATTTAAATGATCATATATTATATAATTACCTTCAATGTAACCCTCTTATCTCATGGAAGATCTGCGGGAAGGGAAAATAACTTAAATCTAATGACTTTTCTGGCACAATCAGTCCTTTGTTCTGTATCCTTTTATGTGAATGGGAATACTGATACTGATTTGAAAAGAGGAGACTGGAAATGCATGAGGAACACTGGCCCAAATCACCTAGATATTATAAACACTTCTTAATCATCTGATATCCAGATTCTATTCCTAGAAACTTATCTAGACTGTGCTAAGCATCTAACTCATCTTGCCAATCTCTACTCAGGCTTTTTCAGAGGATCATGGTTTGGGGGGTTTTTTGTTGTTTTTGGTGGGTTTTTTTTTGCTTTTGCTTTCTTCATGTGCATCTTCAAGCTCATTCCCTTCTCCCACAGCTTTGTGATTCTCTGTCCCAGCTCTCCTTGTAGGTGCAATTTCATAGGAAAATTGTTTCATGTCACAAGACTCTCTTTGCCCTCCAGCTGAACAACTAACTGAAACTTATTATGCTAGCAAATTTCACTACAAAGTCACTTGTGCTGTGAACCCAATAGCAGGATCAGAGAGCAAAGGGAAGGGGGGAACCTTTGCAAGGAAAAGCTAGCATGGGAGTGGGAGAAGAATCTTGGAAGCTGGAAGCCCTCCAAGTCTCATATCTCTGGAATGATGCTTGCTTATTTGATAGCCTGCCATGGGCTCCTGCAAATAAGTTAAGCCATGGCATAATACACAGCTGAGACTGAAGGATGGGTGACAGTTGCTCCTTCTGCCAGCCAGCCAATTTTATAGTAGACGGGACCATTGGTGTTTCTATGATATGGTCCTTTGTGTGACTCAGGAAGAGTTCACACTTTTGACTTAAAATGAAGAATTTACCACAGCCCTATCAAAGCCACTTTAGGAGAGCCAGTGTTTTCTCTAGGCAATCAGAGAAATGATCATCCTGTCCATTATGTTTGTTGTACCTGAGAGAAGAAACAGCAGGTGGGGAGTACTGCCAGAGACAGATGAGGATACCAGTATCTATCCCTGTGTTTGTCCCTTTTTCTTACGAAACAGAGCCTGCCCTCAGATCTAGGCACCTGACAGTTTTCCATTTGCAAGCCCTTCCCCTGACATCCAAGTATTCACCCATTTATTCCCCCTAAGACTGAAAAGAGTTGTACAGGCTATGCTTTTTCTCAGGTTTTCTTGAGAGAAGATGTGTTGCCTTATCACCTGATGTTTCTGCTTTTGTGTAAACAAACTGAAAATATGCAAATTATCTTATTAGCTAATGCCAAATATGGAACTACAAAAAGCTCAACAAATAATTCATCTGCTCCTGGCCACAGATTTGGCAAGGCTGTAAATTATTACACTCTGGGGCTATATAGACATAAGGAAGAATACTGTAGTGAAGTCTGAGTCATTCTCCAACACAGAGAAATTAATGTGCATCTACTTTGGGAAAATGCAGATGACTGAGAATAAATGATGGATTGATTAAAAAGCATATGTTTCTGATGAAATTTGAAATATAATGTCACAAGTAAGTTTTACTACAGTCAGTGACTAACTGAAGCCCATTCAGCACATAAATATCTGTGTCATGTGTGAACCAGAAGAGACCTAGATTCCTCTGGCTTCAAACCTTGAAATTGAGTTGGCATCAAACTGTATCATGGCACAGTGATTAGCCACACTGTGAGTAAGCTTGCAGCAATGTTTCTGTTTGAAGACAGATTCTCAAATCCATCCAAAAGCCACATGTAGTGACATCACCTTGAACACTGACAGGGTGAGTTTTTCTTGGGTCTTTCCTATTTGAAGTCTAGAGTTGGAAGTCCCACATTTTGCATGCACTTAAGGAACAGAAGATTGATTAAGGAAAAACAGCAGGGGAGGATGAAAGAGGCTGACTGAGCAGAGTAGTCCACATGTCAGCAAAAGGGAGCTGGTGCAATCTGGACTGGAAGCATTTAGGCAGCATTTTCCAGCATGACACACCCCATTCTGCAGATTTACAAAAGGACACCTGATAACCCATTTCTACAATACTTGGGAAAAAATCCCTTAGCAGGATATAAAACATGAAATATGACTGTCTTTACAGCAGTCTTTTTTACTTTGAGGCTTTAGTTTGTGCTGAAGGACGCTTCTTGGTGCAATCAGTAGCCTACAAGCATTGAACATTAAAGCTGTATGTAAAGGACCAAGATGAACTTGCAGATTTGTTTTTCAATACAACAGTGATTTAAACAGCTGCTACAAAATCTGATTGAAAATTGCAACTATTGTGTTCAGGATGTTGCAATCGTGGGGGTTTTTTTCAGAACTTTTGTAAGTACTGCCTGACAGCAACAGGACCATGTGGCAGACCCTCAAAGGAGAGGTGATTGCTGTGTTTTGTGGCATGAGAACCACAGGAATGCAAAAAATGACAGTTGGGAGTCTTTTATGTTTGTGCTGTTATGGATTCTATGAAGTTAATGGTACTACTTGGAGTGTCTAAGATTAGTCAAAGCTTCCTTTAGATGGCACATTAATGTAATGGATTGTTTTCCATGTCTGTTTAATTTTAGCAAATTGTTCAGTTGCCTCAATATTGTAAGTCTAAGGAAATCCAGCTGTCAATTCCTATTAAACTGGCCTGAGTTTTATATTGTTAATTCAGTTGTCTTTCACACTCTAGCTGCTAAACCTAAAGAACTCTTTACAAAGGCAGATTTATGATGGATGCCATCTGGCCTGATAGAAGGAAACAGATATTGATTTTTAATATTTTCTCCAAACTTGTTTACTCTAGGATAATACAGCAGCTGTGTGGCGGCTTGTCTCAGAGTGGAAAGGATTATTACCAGTGCCTTTTGATGAGATAAATTACCTAGAATGACTTGAATGGCTAAAGGGTATACTTTGATGTTATGTCGCTTCATTTACCCTTATGACTAAATGATTATTGATTTTATATTTTTAAGCTCTTGAAACGTGAAAATAAGTTGGTAGAGAAGCCTAGCTGTGTTAGTTTTATTAATTTATTTCTGCAGGGCATAATTCACTTTGGACCAGGTTGTGAAGGTTTTGGGTTCATGACCGACTCCAGATACAGTTGCAAAGAAATGGCTTATTTATATAGTCATTGCAAGTAGTTCCAAAATCAATACAGTCTGGGATTGGATGATTAAACTCAGTCCCTTTGTGGGATTCATTCCTGTAGCTACTTCTGAAATGATCTTGACTGAAGCAGATTCATGTGATCCAGTCTACAAATAGCAAGTTTGTTCAAGTTGAAATATTATTTTTTGCTCATCATTTTTTTTATCTACTATGTTCACTCAGTGACATTTTAACAACCAGAAAAAAAAGTGGTTGATTGACTACTTCAATGAAATCGCTAATCTGCATTCAAAGAGTTGCCTCCAAAGACTACTTAGATTTTCCATGGATAGATTTAACTACTGCTTTGATCAGTTAGTCCCAGTATGCAGTGGATTTAGGTCTCTCTACTTATGTAGGCAGCAGGAATCCAAGGTGTACACTAAACCTTTAAATAGTCTTCACAGTTCAAAACAGCTATTTGCCTTTTGTGTACAGCAGACACCTACATATTTCTGTGAAGTATTGCCTTTTCTATCATTATTTAACATGTTGGTGCTATTTAATGTTTGGCTGAAATGTGACTCTGTTGTCAGTCTATTGAAGTATTTTGTAGACACTGGAACAAGCACAGAAATATGCTCAAAAGAGAAAAAATATCTCTCTCCAGTTTCCCACAATGCCTGTTTATATATGCACTTCGCTTGGTGCCTTTTTATACCTTAAACAGCAATACTTTTAAGCTTAATTTCTTCTGGAAAGGTTCAACAACAAAAATGCTCAGTTATCTTATTTAGTCTCAAAAACTGTGATTCAAAATTCTGATATTTCATATATGTAGACCTAGAGCAAATTATAAAGAGTACTGCTAATAGTATTTCAGCTGTCTAAAAGGAACAGAAGGCAATAAGCTATAGCAAAAGCTATGGCTCTAACAAAGTTTATTACTTGGAAGAGTTAGCAGTGCATGAACCTGCACAGGACTGCCTAAACTAAAGAATAATATTTCATGATTTAACAGTACATATCTATCCATCTTCTGTACAGGCCATTAACCATATGCTTGTCTCTTCTTGGTCGGATGTAACTGAATGTGAAGTTGTGTGGTTCTTTGGTTTGTTTTTTTTTTTGGGGGGGGGAGTGTTTGTTTGTTTGTTTGTTTGTTTTAATCTATGTCTCACCTAAAATTGTGTGTTTCTAAAGCACAGGGATGTTTCTAAATGTTAAGCTTATGTAGATAATATTATTTACTTTATATATATGTGTATGTGTGTGTGCGTGTATATGTATTGTCAGTCAGGAATATTATTCCCCCAAAAGATCTTTTATTGTTATAAGCCTTGGCAGCATATTTTACAGAGTTAAAAAAGCTGTAAAACACTTTTCCTTACTTTAGCCACCCTATATGTATAATTAATGTGTAGTAAATTATATGGCCCAGTTTAAGGCTTGTTTAAATGCATAGAATTTGAAGTCTAATGCAGGAATAAAATAACTTTCAGATCAGTGTAATGTAGTATGTTGATCCATTTTACAGGGTGGCGGTGATTATTTAATTAATCACCTTTTGACAATTATTCACACTGGTCCAAATCAAAGTCTCCATTAAAACCAAAGAATAGCTTCATTACAAATGACCCATAAAAGTGTCAAGTGCTGGCAGTGAAGACAAGTAATTTCCTTTCCCTTTAAAACCACTAGATCGAATGATGGGGGTGGGGAAGGTGATGAAGTGCGTAATAGTGTGATTACAAAGAAAAGCTTAAACAGTAAATTTGACAGCCATGTTAGAGTGGATAGAAGATAAGGGTTATAAACTCTTGGTTCTATACCTTCAGAATCTTTTAATTTTATAAGAAGACAGGAATGAGTGGATTATATTTTTCCGAAACTTTTTTTTTTTTATCCTCTTTTGGTGTTTACTTATAAATTGAGATTTGAAAATTGTCTGACTCAAAGCCATAGAGATATAAAATAAATACTGTATTGCCTTCTGAATGTTGCTTAAAATAGCATTTAATTGTGACAAAATTGGTTTACAGCTCTGCAACTATTTTCAAAGCCTGCTTATCTACAGAATCTTATTGGTGAGAAAAGCAGCAGGACCTTTATGTCAGTGTAATTATATTGGGCACATTCTTTTACATCTGGAAAGTACCGAGAACTACCAATTGATTTTCTGGAGAGATAAAACTGCATTCATCTTTGATTAAAGGTAAATACTGCACCTCTTGCTGAAAGTCTTTATGTTCTAGCTGTGCCAAAATATGTAAAACAGTTTTAATTCTCAGTTTCTGATAAAAACTTGTATATTTCTCTAACGACTAGTAGAGTTTCTCTACGAAAGGTTCATTTTTTAATCTTAATTTCATACCTTTCAAATCAACATGTCCTTTCTCTTCAATATTAAATCTTGCCAAATATGCATACATTGAAATTAGACAGGAATGTAGCTTCAGAAAGTATAACAAGAATATTACAGTGTCACTTTCAGATAAGCTGAATAAAATAGAGCATTATTCACAAGACACATTCTGATTTTGAACACATATTTAATAATGGTTGTAGAATTTGTTGTCATTTTGTTTGGTTGTGTTATCTGAGATTGTGGAATAAATCTTTGTTAAGGAATTCCATGTAGTGACCTTACCTCTTATGTAGGCACACTAGCTTCAATTTGTGAGAGCTAGCAGGTGGTGGTTATTAGTTCAGCTATCATCACAAAAAGATGTTAAAATAATACTTTCACTTGAAGGTTCTGAATAATCTTGCTAGCATAGATTCCACTTACTACAGAAGATGAATATATATTTACTAGTTTTTCAAAAGCACAGCAAATATTGACCAGTCCCAGAGACGTGTTTGTTAAATATACTTGTCATTCTTTCTTTGATCTTCATTTGTTTTAAAATCTTGCACCTAAGGTTGGACTAGTTACTGTAAAAAATCCCAAAAGTTCAAGTGCTGCTTCTAAAAACTAATGGCTATTGACTTTCATTAGAATTTCTGTGATGTTATCTAACCCTGTAAAGACATTTGCGGTATGCAGTTTACATTGTATCTAGTGATTGTATAATCATTATTGATTTTCCTTGTGTGTAGTACCTATGTCAAACAACCTAATATATTTAAATGGTGATTATTTCAGCAATATATCTATTATTTGATAAGATCAAAGACAGTTAAATGTGTAGCAGATAGTGTGATAAGATGATATAATGTGTATTTGTGCCAGTACCTATGCCCTTTCGTGCATAAAACTGCAATTCATAGTGTTTAATGATTAACACTCTGAAACATGTTATGATTTCTATCCTGTAGTAGGATAAAGTATGACAGATGGATTAAAGGAAACCCACTTTTTAGTAAAAGGCCTAGGAGTTATGTAAATGTAATACAATTAGATGAATTGCTTTTCAAAGACCATGGGAAATCACTCTGTATATTCCATTCACTTCTTGTTTTCCTACCAGTACTTCTGAAGAAAACTAGAAATATATTTAGAAAGCTGCATGATTTCCCAAAGGATATAATTGCTGTTAATCCCATGAGTATGGATTAACAGAATAACTCGGCCCATAGCAGCAAGCGATTTCTCAGACTAATCTCATGAGTGGAATGGTTATTGTATTCTATTAGTGATCAAACAGCATTCTACTTAGACTGTAGTATAGAAGCAGCAAAACTAATGCATTCATTTAATATCAAAGAATGCTATACTTTACTTGTGGAGTTTCTCTGCTTTTACTGGTATCTTTTAATTAAAATGTGTTTCTGGTCAGTTGCACTATGTGTTTAATGCAATAAAAAAATTTTAAAAAGAAAAATAATTTTAAAAAGCTAAATATATCTGTAGTGACGAGGCAAAAGTACAAACACAGGCTTTTCATTCTGCCTTGTTACTACTACGATTTTATCACTTTCAGTGTGGCTGAAAAAGCTGATGTTATATTTGAAAATGCAATTTCTGTGTATACAAAATGTATACTTGGATGTATGAATGTACTTCCTTAGAAAAACTGATAGCTTTATTACAATTTTTAACTAGTTCTGAAAGAGCCATGCAATGGTACAAAAGGCCTACATTCATTTTCTGTAGCTCCATTTTCACTTTTAAAACAGTTCCTGTGCAAGTACTAGGCCTCAAACTTGAGTAATTGCTCACAAGTCATTGCACTGCGTGTGTGTACCAGTTCTGTTAGTGTTAGACTGAGATCCTCTCTGCTGCTCTCCATTACACAGTACAGAGATGCATGCATTGACCACCCTTTAGTTGCTACTATTATCTGCAAAATTGCTCTTTGATTTCACTCTTTATGTCTTCTGTATCCAGCTGTAAGAATGGAAGCCATTACCATCCATAACTTTATCTTGCACTGGGAAGTTACCAACATTAACAGCCAAATGCTGGAGCCTATCATGTGAATGTTCTGGAACTGATCTCAAGAAAAATCAGACATACTGTTTAAACAAATGATGTGATTGTGTGTCATAACCTGTCTGAATCCACTTAAAGCAAGTGAGGAACATCTCAGAAACTACTGTTCCAGTAACTTAACACTAAAGGTGATCATTCTGATGATCAAGTACTAAAGGGGTAACTCGCAGAGAGTAGTGATGAGCAGTCAGAGCATTTATCTGTTCACTGATACAGCTGGGTTAAGAACAGGACGGTAGTTCCCAGTGATCTGCTCTGTTTTAGCTGGCTCATAAGGATTAGGTGACTATTTGGCTCCTGGCTCCAAGTGCAAGGTACTCACAGAGTGTGCCTTTGCTGTAGTTTGCCACTGTGGCCCATTCTTGAATTCCCCTGATGCTCCAGGCTGATGCCCATCCTGGGTAAATGTGAGAGTCTTGATGATGAACATTCTCATCTCAGATAGGAGAGCACTGTTTTCAGTTGGGAAAGCTTCTTTCACTGGTAGTGAAGCTGCTGGCTGATTCTCAGTTGTGGAAACTTAAAGTCTTTTTCATTGGAAAATTTCCATGCGCAAATGAACAATGGAGCTAAATGATAACTTCTTTATTTTAACCATTTTCTCTAGGTCCTGATTGTGCAAGTCTCACCAAATCAACAAGAATTGGAGTAATTCTGTTGAGGCTGGTAGAACAGCAAGTGTTGCTATAAAGCTACTTACCATATGGGAATGCTAAGGACAAATTTTAGACTGCAAAGATTATTTCTTCATGTCCCAGATTAAATAAAGATACCTCATTCGGTACAAAGAATTGCAGCCCAACACTGACTACTGACCTGACATTACAAATTGACTTAGCTGTTCCTGTGCAAACCATCCAGATTGGCTTAATTGCAGGACTAGGACCTATATAACTATCTCTGTTGTACACGAAAATGCACCAGCTGAACCTGTACCTTACACAGTCCCACAATGTGTCAAGAAGGTAAACAGAAGCAGGAACTAGTGGCTTGAAGAAGAGGAAACTCCTAAATAAAGATAGCTTCACAGAGAATGTCACACAAGCACTTTAATCCATGCACTCATGATTCAGCTCCATCTTAATACTGTTCAGAGCTGTGAGACAGCCTCACAGAGGAATAGGTGGAAAAGCACAAGTGATTCATTCTGAGGCTTTTCTTCTCTGCATAAAGTGCAATAATGATGTTCTAGTTTGCATTTAGAAGCTTAACTATATAGGATTTTCCTCTTTATCTTCTGATATATCTCACTTTGAGTAGCAATGCAGTTACTTGTGCAAAACTGTAATTCAGTTTGTTGCAGTCATTAGGGAAAAAATGAAGAAAAAACATCTACGATAGTCATGTCTGGAGTCTACTTTTCCTTCTACTACAGGCAGAGTGTGGGAGAAGATGGAGTAAGCAGCCAGGAGCAATGCTATGAGCAAGCTTGCAGGGGATATCCTAGCTGTCAATTTATTCTCCTACATTACTGAGTGTCATCATTTAACTAAAATACTCATTTGTTTATTTTAATGTGGTCTTTTCCATGTACAGGAAACGAAGCACCCAGACAGGAACATACTTGCTCTTTATGTAAATGCATATTTTAATAATGTTTGTAATGTATTTTTTTCAGCTGATACAATTCTTTCTCAAACTTCAGGCATATAAACAATCTAAATGAGTCTGTATTTACTGCCTGAAGCTTTAAAAATGTCTGTTAAACAAGTTCAAGTAAACCTCCTCAAACCTTAAATCTTTTCATGCCAAATACTAAATCTTATAGCATAAGGATCCAGAGGCCAAAAGGGTGCCATGGGGCAAACTGCAGACAGAGTCTCTAATTCCATGTGTCCTTCAATTTTATTGCACAATTTCTGTCTCTTTCCAAAAGGGTGCAAAAAGGAAGCCGGGAGGAACATGCTGAGAGTATGACTATTATTATGTCTCTGCATCATGTAGAACCGCTATGCCAAGGAGCTCCATAGTGGTTGGTAATAGCAGCATAACTTCTGCACATCATAGCTTAGCTTTGGGCTGCAGGGAAACAATTCCTCCCTCCACCCTCCCCTTCAACTTCGCATTGTTTTTCTCCCTTGCTAAGTCCATTCAGTCAGACTTTCAGAAGGACGCAGGGGAGCTGGCAACTAATTCCACTCATCCATTACCACAGTGCTTAAGGACTTGTGCCTGGAAGCGATTCAACCTCCAAGGTGTCTTTAGGACCAGGACAAACTTACAGTAGGTTTCTTTAGGCAGGATGACCGTGTATGCCGACTTTGATATTTTATTTTGTTCTACTTTTTGAGGGATGACAGGTAGTTTTCCCTCTCTCCTCCTCTCAAGGCCTTTGCCCATTCTCAGTTGTGTGACAAAGCCTGGGAGACAGACACCTTGACCCTTGCACTAGGCTTGTAAAAAGTTCACCTCCAGATACATGATCCTACTGTTAATTATACTCTGGACAAGGAATTACCCCATATCCCAACCTTTTGTTTTTATTTAACAGACCATCCTGGTTTATACGTCTCTTTGCCTTTCCCGGACTTACCTTCGCTACACAGGTGCTGAGCACATATGAAAATTCAGGTGGGGGAAGAAAAATCTCTACCCTAAGAGAAAGAATATTTTTTTTTAAAAAAAACCACTGTTACTGTTTTATCCCATTTGACTTTCAAACAAAATCAAGCCTTTTAAAATGTTCCATCTAAACCTGTGGGGCTTTAAAGAGTGAGAAAGTGGGAGAGATTGTCAGTTTCATCTTTAAAAAACAAAAGGTTGATAGGAAAGGTGTTCCATGCAGATTTCACCCATGTAAGACCCATATGAATGCGCCTGCATGGCAGGACATGGATCAGGGACTGGTTTCTCCCCTGATGTGAAGGATCATCCTTAGTGCTGCTATTCCAGAGACATCTCGCTGCCTTATTTAGGCTTCATAAAGGAGGGACAGGTGAAAGTCAACAGTCAGCTGTAGATCTGTCACTGTACTGTACCAAACCATTTTCTGTAAACCCTTCTAGAGAAATTACAGCTACTGCATTTGTTTACAAAAAAAAAAAAAAAGAAAAGAAAAAAAAAGCTGCCTGTCTTTTCATGTGCTAAACATGGAATAGAAGAGATTTTACTTAAATTAAAAAAAAAAAAAGAAAAAGAGTATTTTACGTTATAGTCATTACTTATACAAAATAAATGATCAAAACTAAGTAACAAACTCACATCTCTCTTTTGAGATTTCTATACACAAAGAAATTGGGTTATCTACAAACACATTATGGTTTTGAAATGTGTTACTGCATTCTAAATACTTGAATTAAAACAATTTGGTTTGAATTGTACTATTACAGCAGACTCAAAATCCTTTTATCAGAGGTTCTTTTTTTTTTTCCTTTCTTTCTTTTTTTGGTATTATTAAAGGATTTCAAGCTTTGTTATTCGAATGAGATAAACACTATGGTAACTAAGAAAGCCAGCAGATTTTAGAAGTCTGTGGTTTTGAGTGTTTTCCAAAGAGACAAGGTAGTATCTGTATCCTAATATTTTCTCAATGCATGAAATACAATAGAAGGCAGCTGTTTCAAGAAGATTCCTTAAAAACTATTAGGCATAAAAATCCTGACACAGTGGAGATATTGCTTGAGGCACACCCGCAGGATCAAGGTCAGTCCTTATGCCAAAGCACCACATTGTAGGGGAATCTTGTTTTTGCAGAATATAACATAGCATTTCTTAAGTAAATCCTAAATGCTAAGGAAAAATATTTCACTCTCGGGTATGTGGAAATTTTACTTGATTATGTCAATTTTTGGTGGACAGGTGGCTTAAATGGCAAAGTGAAAAGAATATCATATGTCTTTGCTATTCAAGTGAGACATTAAGTCAATATTAAAAAGTTCCTGGTTGAAACTTACTAAGTAAAGATGGCCAAATTTCAAAAGCCTTAAAGTCTCAGTTTACAAGTCCAGATACTAGTCTGAAGTCTTCTAGGCTGTACAAATATTTTGGATGTGAAAAATGGATGGACATCTTGTGAAAACTGCCTATTTCATTTCTGAATCTGTGTCCTTCTGACTTTTCTTATTGCCTTTTTTGAAACAGAACCTTGCAAATAAGGACACATGGCATCATGCACTTGCTATTGGTCACAAATCCTTCAGAAAGTATGTCATAAACACAGTAAAAAAAGTCCTAAATATGTAAGAAATTAGAGTTTCCAATATATATTGACATCCCCACTGGATAATACTTTGATGTATACAAAAAAAAGCTTTTATTTTAGACATTACTTTAAAATATTTTTTAAAAAATTTGGGGAAGTTATACATCACTGCATTTTTGGTTTTACTCATTTACTAATTAGGCACAGTCTGCAATGAGTACATCGTGTTTTCACTTTCAAAACTCACCACCACAGGACATAAAGGCCAATATCTTTACATTTATAGGATTTATATTTTTATAGGATGATAAATAGAAAAAAAATGAGGAATTTAATTTATAAAAACTATCCACTTAAAGTCGTAGATCAGCTTCTAGTGATCTGGTGGTGGGAAGAAATTGTACAGAACAAAGCAAAATTTTATATATCTTCTAAAACATCTCTACCACTTGCAGAGACAGACTGCTCAACTAAATGGGTGCCTGGGTTAATTTTTTGCAGTAGCAGAATTTGCTACATGAGGAGTTTTCTTTCACAAATACAGGTTATGAGAGTTCAGACTTAAAGTGACAAATCCAAAGCTTTTTAACCCTACTCCTATCATCAATCTAGGCAGTTTTTTACAAGCCATCATATATTTTCATTAAAGGAGGAGGCAAAAACACCTTTTAAGAAATGGTTCTCTTTTGCTAAATTGTTTTTTCTTATTTTTAAAAATTCAGGGATCTCTTGTGTGAATTTGTGACAAGAGCTAGTGACTGTTCAATCAAATGTAGTGCGTGTATAATGTACCTTAGATCCTAAGAAAAACAGATTGTTTAAAAATTTATGAAGGAGTTTGTAACTTAGCAGGACAGCTGCTTTTCACTGTCTCGTTTTGGTCATGTTCTTGCTTTTTACTTAAATAAATAAATAAGGCAAACTTGCAGCCAAAAATTTTACTCAATGTTTGTGAATGTAACAGTCAAATGAGGTGTTTTTGTTGAAAGGCTGTAGACTTATGCCCATAGAATTTTATGTGTACTAGGAATTTAATATATGTTGCATGTTGTTCTGGAGAAATGACAGATTCTGAGTCTTGATCTGCTGTTGGGTCTGCTAGAGTCTCTAGTTCTTGAACAAACTCCCTTGGTGGTCATGGTGAACAAAAGAGTGAAAAAATAAAGGAATCAGTTTCATGATTAGCAGAATACTTATTTAAATAAACACTTTCTCTTCACTTGTCTGGGGGTTTTTTGGACCACTGTGTGGAAAGGCATTGCTGAAAGATGATCACTTTGATAAGCTGGTAAAAGGTCTCTACATTAATTCTCCAAGTGCCATTACACGATCCAGACTTTTATCCAGTAAAATAAATCCTGTTCATAAATCACATTTCATACTGTATGTGCCCACCTAGCAAAAACATTGCTGCTTTCATTTTCTCCTTTTACTGACAGCCAGTTTCGCAACAAGCCAGCAGTATGCAACTCCTAAGCTTTCAACAGCCTGACAGCAAACTCTCTATCTCTAGAAGCAGTAACTACTACCTCTAGTAAATTACTCAAGGTTTCTTTACCTCAGATTCTTTTCCATAAACTAAAATACTCTTTGCTATGGACAGGACTCTTTCACCCATAAGCAGCAAAAAGGCTTCTCCAGAAGTGGCAAATTAACTAGTGTGAGTTTGCAAGTTGTTCAATAGGTCTACAAGCATATGAAATTATTTACTCCATGTCACAGACTACATATGAGTCAGTAGAAGAATGAGAGTCTACTATTCTGTGAGTCTTTGATCAGCATGTGTTTTAACATTTTAGTGACTTGTTTTATAAATAGTATTTAGGATGAAAAGTTTCCAAACATTTCACATTGGGACTTGATTTCAGTACATACTTAGCACAATGCATCACTTCTAATCTTCAGTTCTAATTTCTGTCTGCTCTTCTGAAGTAAGAGAGCTTAGGATGTCAAGTACAAACCTAAAAGATGAGGAAAAACACAATTAATGGCTACCATTGACACCACGAATTTAAGTGATCTTCCCAGGCTGTCTTTTGACAATGCAGCAATGCAAGGGTGTCTAAACCAAATGCATTTTGTACGATCTCCATCATCCTGTCTAGTTATCAGTTACTGCTCCAGATATGTGTGGATCTTCCACAGCTCTTGTATCATATCTGACATCCCTGTGTAGGACTTCTATATATTCTCTGGACTCTGTGTTTAGGCACTCGAGTCACTTCCAAGACTTCAAGAACAAAGACAGCGTATTCCAGGACAGGACTGAGCTGTCTTTTGTCCACTTGCAGTCTCCAGCTCTGATCACAGCACCATTTCCAGTGTTTGGGGTGATTTTCCCAACAGACAAGATGCTTTTTTGCTGTGCTGCCTTGACTCATTCCAGAAGCAGGATTCCCCACCACCTTGCCTCCTTAGCCATTTTATTTTTTATCTCTTAATGTTACTTTTCCTTAAATAGGCAAAATCCTGTTCACATGAGTCTTTCAGGAGATAGAAATATTAGCTTTCCTTCTCAGTACTTTGTCACTAGACATAAATGAAAAATGTGATGGCAGACAGTGCACCTGAAGGATTCTTTAAATTGAAGCACAGTCCCATTGTGTTATTAATTGATTGGCAATGAAACAGGATATTTGGAATATTATGGAAAAAAAAAAAAAAGAAATCCTGAAAAATTGAACTGTCAGAATTGCCAATAATTAATACAAGAAAGCAAAACTGTTCTGTGTTTGGAAGAAAACCAGATTATATAGGTATGCAATGCTATGATGATGAAACACTTTTCACTGGAAAATTTATTACCTGAATGTTACGCAGCATCTGTTAAAGCTAGTCATTTTTGAATCAGTAACTCTAGAAAATAAGCAGTTTTTTGAAAGAACTAACCAAAGAACTCTCTAGATTATTAAGGGTTTTTTTCAGTAACTCTAGGAATTTTGGAATGTCCCTCAAAATGGAATAAAGTCATTATTGTGTCCATATTTTAGAAATATAAGCAGGAACATAAGCAAGTAGAGGCCTTCTAGCCTGACAGACCACAGATTAATCAAGTACTCATCATGGTATGTGATTAAAAAGGAATTAATAAGAGTTATATGACTGATCCTACTGAACATGGACTTACAAAAACTTGCTTTATAGATCTTTCCATCATATATCTTTTACCAAAAAAAAACCAAAAAAAGTAAAACAACATAAGGAGGTTGGGTTTTTTGGTAGTTGAACAGATACCACATATTCCAGTGGCATCAAACTAATCCTGAAGCCTAAGTAATAATCATTAAATGAACAAAAAATCTTTCTAATTGTTCAGTGAAAGTATGAATATTGAAATATTATTTATGTGTTCTTGTCTCTTCTTAATGTTTCTATCAAAATAATTACTATTGGGAAAAATAGTGATTGATAAAAGGTAGGACAAGTACAAAGAAGATGGGTCTGTGATTAATGGGCATGTGGATAAACATGAAATATTGGGGAAGAAACTTTTTTTTTTGAAGGTGGGTCATGCCTCACTAACCTATAGAACTTTTTGAAGGAGTCAGAGCCTATGTGGACAAAGATGTAGCTGATCTAGCCTTCTCAAATATCTGAAAGAAGTTCAGAAAAGCTTATTTTCAAAGGCTTTTTGAGGGAACGTCAGTGTTTTAACAAATCTGAAGAGTAAATGGTCAATGTTCATAATAAAAAAAAAAGGAAATTACTTGACGAGTCTCACAGGGACCTGTGCTAACCAATCATCTGAGAAGGAATGAATATTTATGTGATAAGTTTGATATGATGATACTAAGGTATTTAGAATAGTAAAGATAGCTATAGAAAACTACCAAAGGAAAAGATAGCACTGAGAGATTTGTTGGTAGAAAGGGAAACTCTGGATGCTAAATATGAGTTTGGGCTAAAAAAAAAAAACAAAAAACTAGAAGACAATTTCATGGAAAAAAAAAAAAATCCACCAATAACAGTGAACTGTCAGGACATTAGTTCAGCTTGGGAAATTCCCATGTCATGTACTACTGGGAACTGGGAGAATACTCTCATAAAAATTACTGTTACTGGACCCTTTTATGTTCCCTTAAACCTGTATTATTTGCTACTGGGTTTGTTTTAGGCTTCTGTGCTAAGCCAGGGGAGTGCTCAAATGTGGTTCACCAGTATCACAAAATATACAGCTGTTTGCTGCATCTGAGGAAATTGCAGGTACAAACACATCTGATGAGCTTTTCCCTGGGAAAATCACCTTCTGGTCACCATGTCACCCCTGCCAAGAAGCTAAGGACTGCTGTCAAAGAAGGGATATTTGGCTAAATGGCATGGTTGTATGCCTGTAACTGAGAAGGTAATATAACTTCCTTGGTAAACTGGTCATCAGTAAAACCTCATTTTTATATGGTCAAGTAAGAAGTGTAAATGGTTATGTTAAAATGTAAATGCAGAGGAGCAAATAGATAAAACTTCCCTGATAGCAAAGTAGTAGCTTGGAAAAGACCAAGCACCACATAAGCAGCTGAATAAGACCCTCTGCAATGTTTTTGTAGCTGAAGAGAATAATTTCTACATTGCAGTCCTTTTTACCTAATCATTAAGTACTTCTCAGGTTGTCCTAAATGACTCCCAGTCACCTGACGTTTAGGGGAAAAATATTTATTACTGGAGAGGATACAAATTTTCACTGAAGAAAATTGGAACTTACTAAGACCAATCAACAAATGAACTGCACCCAGGTCACTTTATCACTTTGGTTAGATGTTTAGTACCAGAGAGATTATGAGAATGAGGATGTCACCTGTTCACACTGAGAAGAATCTCAACCTTTGCTAGTTTTCCCCAACTGTAGATGTAACTACAAATGCGTGTCCGTAGACCTCTGAAAGATATAAGTGACAGCCCTTTAAAAATAATGTGCATGGTTGGTAAAAGATTTCTGAGTACCCTTAGATTGGCAAAACCTAAAAGCTTATCTAGAACTAGACTCTGCATTACACTTCAGTGAAATATTTCCATATGAAGAAGCACTTTCCAACCCCATATATTTCAAAAGCATATTTGTTGACCAAAAAATTGGATGAAAAGTAATTTTCTCTGATCTCTAAAACATATATATCTGAAGAGCTTTCCTCAAACTTTACACAATCTTGTGAAAAATCATATTCAGAATAGGTGCCATAAGCAAGAAATTTCAACTAGAACAGAATGCATAAATAACACTCAGATCATAAGACACACGAAAATGCTTTGTGCCGCTGAATCTGTCACATCCTTTCAGTATTCAGGGTTTTTTCCACCAGTTCAAATGGAAGGGTTAAACATAAATTTACATTCTCCTTACAATTCTCCTTCTCTGGAGACATTCAAAACCCACCTGGACATGTTCCTGTGCGACCTCACCTAGGCGTTCCTGCTCCAGCAGGGGGATTGGACTAAATGATCTTTTGAGGTCCCTTCCAATCCCAAACATACTGTGAAACTGTGAAACTGTGAAACATCCTTTTTCTGGTAGAGCTGCCGTGACAACAGCTAAGCCAGAATTCTGGAGACTTGTGGCATCTAAATGTTGGTCTTGAACAACAGTTTCTCAGCGGGTCAAATTAGAGAATTCCTCTGAATATTCTGACTACAGTATTAAGGCTGAAGTTAAATATCATTTAACAGATGCGTAAGGCAAAAAAAATTCATTGTAGTGGCAACCCCAGTGCTGTTAGTCAAGGTCATATAATGAGAAAAATTATACTTTTCTGTGGCTGGATATTAAAATTCATACAGACATACACCAGACTAAAACATATCTCAGTATGTTCTAGGAGTGCAAAATATCCTCAAAAACCAAGACAGGATAATATGTTTTGATGTTAGTGGTTTCCAAATGACAGCAAATGTATTTCTGTATATTTTTTCTTTACTTCCCCATCTTTCCTTTCCTTTCCCTTTTTTCTTTCCATATCTCTAGAAAGAAAAAAAAAATGTATTACTTTGTTATAAGGCTAATAGCAGAATTTATTCAAGAAGGTTATGGGATATAGATTTTATTTGGCTTACTCTTCATTTATAAACACTAGGGAGGGATGAAACCTGTTAAAATATGTAACAATAGTTTTTGTGAATACAAACCCTTAAGAAGCTAGAATATTACTTGTACTAAGCTATTCCATTCTCATAAAATAGCCAGTGGTCATTTAGAGGCTTACTTTTGTGTACTAGCATTGCAAGAATGTTTACAAAGTAATTTAACTGTGAGCATTAGGATAATTGGATGATAAAGTAGTTAATGTATTCATATACAACTAAAAGGCTTTTCTTTGATTGGATTCTTTATTTTAAAATAATTGAACACATAATAAATATATACAAATTCCTTTTAGGGGTAAATTTATTCAGTATTTACTTTTTCTGCAAGAGGGTATTTGAGCTATCCCCCATTTATGTTGAATAAAGCTGCACAGGAACACATCTAAAGAATTATTTCTTTTTTTTTTTTCAGAGGGCATAGTTCAGTGCATTATTCAAATAGCTTGAGGCACTAACTGGACTTCATTAGGCTTTATCAAGCTTGGTATCCTTTGTTGTAATTGCTACCTAAAAAGATGTGACAATCTTTGTCATGGTACAGAAAGGTGGATGAAGTACATAGTGAATGAGTGGAGGAAAAAAGTGTTGCAGTAAAGATGCAAGAGACTGCTGGTGTTAATCTGTGTAATTCTGTTTGTCTGTAACCTCTCTCTAGAGGTTATTCTAGTTTCTTTCCCTGAAATACCAATTACAGCAGCTTCTAATCCAAGAGATGTAGTTCACCCATCTTTTTCTGTCAATAACATCTTCCATGTCCAAAAAAATATCATGGAGTCTTTTTACTCCCCTGTGTATTTCAAGTGAGGTATCCCTTCCTGCTAGCTCTTTCAGCCTTTTGCGGTTTTCTGCCACTGCACAGTGTCAGGATGCCCCAAGATGGCATCTGTAGCTGGCCCACAATATCTCTAGCAATTTACTCCTGCTGAAAAAGAATCAGAAAGACCAACTAAAGTACCCCTGCCTCTGCTCACCTGTTTGTTCAGGGAAAAGACTTGGCCAGGGAACACTTCAACTTCCTTCTCTTGCTGCCGGGGCTCACGCTTGTTTCTCAGCCATTTGTTTGAGCTGAGTGAGGTCTGGCCACAGCTCAACAGGAGAAGTTGGCTATGTGGGTTCCCTACTCTGCACCACAGGCTGAGAGATTCACTGTAATGAACACATTGTGGCAATGCTGCCCAATTTATTTAGCTGCAACACAATTTTCGTGCAGTTTCTGTACTACAATTTCTATGCAACTGCTTTATTCTCACCCCATTTGTCTCCAGTCCAGAGACAGGCCTCATGGCAGGTTCTACTGACTCCTGCTTTTGCCATTATAAACCCTTCTGCCCTTACAGCGAGCAGGGCAAACACAGATTATAAAACCCTATTTCCTTTGTAATCGCTCTATTTCCAACAATTTCCTAGCAATTTATTATTTTGACCTTTGCACATATTTTTGTAGACAGAAGATGGGAGGGGGCCAGCCTGGGACAGGTGTAAGGAGACTGAGTTATAAAGAGTTATGTGCAGAGAGGGAGCAGACTGGGAGACGTAACTGTTATTTCCCAGACATCTGAATTTTTTTAAAAAGTAGAGAAATAGGATTTTTTAAAAAACATGACGTTGACTGTTGGGTGGCAGCTGGATTCTACTTTTAAAGGAAGCTAGCGATCTGGCCCTTAATTCTCTGTTTTGCAAGAAGTTTTTCATATAATTGAATGTAGCTGGTACTATCACAAACCTCCAGACCTTATTTTGGTTAGACAATGAGGTTTTGTAGAAACAAGCATGGAATGAACAGAGGCCTGGTCATAAGGGGAGAAAGACAAAGGATGTGGTGCAGCCCAACTCTAGCACTGCAAGGGGCAGCAAGAATGAAGGAGGATGGGTTTAGTGCCCTCAGCCACCTCTATAAATTCCTTCTTGGAAGCTGTAGTCCAAGAACCGAAAACTGATAACTGAAGAATCAAGCCATGGCTTTGCTTGTACAAATTACATCCAGAGAACTGCTTATACACACATGAGTTTCATAACATGCCTATTAGCAGATCTAGATCTGTTCCAGGTTAAAAACACATGTTAATGTGTTATTCCTCAGAAGTGATTTCCTTAGCTGCCTTAGAGAAATGGGACCTGAAGGGCAGGGCAGAGGGGAGTTCCCCTGCTGGAAAATATGCCCCTTTCCAGGTATGCACATGAACTGGCGGAAGGACAACTTCAACTGATGAATACACTGTGCTTCAGGCATCTGCTGGGGTTACTAGCACTGATTCTTTCAGATCTCCTTCCAATACCCCAGGTAGTACTTAAAGAGTAAAGAGAATATTTCAGTCAGCTGCCACAGGCAGCCACAGACAGTAGTTTTTGCAGCCAAAAGAATTTCAAGACAGATAGTTTTGCCAGCTTAAATTAAAGAAGGTATGCACTTTGTATTGATATGAAATTGATACGATATTATATGAGAATATAATAGAATCATGGAATAATTTGGGTTGGAAGAGACCTTCAAGGGTCATCTAGTCCCAAACCCCTACCATGAGTAGGGAAATGATATGGTATTATATTACGACATGAACTCCCCACAGCATGATATGGTAAGCTGTAAGCATGGCAAAGTAGGCAGTTCCTGGAGGCAGGAAATAGTCCTGGATCTACTGTCTACTTTCCCCTGCTCTGAGGAGCCTGTATTGCTGAGGACTGATGTTCCATGGGCAAGTAGGACATCCCCTTCCATAAGAGCAGTTTGCCAAAACAAGGTAACCTTTTTGGACTGGAGCAAAAAACTACGTTCAACTCTCCAAGGCTCTCTTCTCAGCTTTTTATTTAGTTCTGACCTTTCCCCCTCTGCCTCCCACTTTTGTTGTAAGAGTTCTCACCCTTGTCTTGATCCTGGAATCCCATTGCTGGGAAGAAAAGTCAGTTTTCTTTACAGGCATTGAGAATTTCTGAGGCAGCTTTAGCCAAAGAAGAGTGTTCTATCTTACTGTCATGCTTCCTTTTAACTAAGTGTTACTAATTGGACATTAACGCACTCACTGTTTGGACTTGGAACATGGCGGTGCCATTTTGCCACCCTGCACCATGCCTCAGGGTTGATTTTGCTGTGTAGCCAGGAGCTGACTCTGCTGTCATCAGAGGCTTTAAAGGAGTGCTACTGTGAGAAAGGCCAGGGTCCATGGAACATCACCTCCTCCTGTTAAGTTCTTCTGGAAGCAGAAGCTTTTGTGAATATATGCAAGGCTTGATACGAGGCTTGGACATTACAAGGTGTAATGCTGTAACTGAAACAGATTTTTTATCACCTCTCTTTGAGCAGTTGTCCTTTATCCTGCACATGTCTGAACAAGGTAAAACACCTAGAACAAAAAGGTTTATAGATAAATGAAATGGACCTTTCATTTGCCACATTTAGTATAGAAGAGGAATGACTGCACTGCTGGGCATTCACAAATCACATTCACATGCATTCAATAATCAGGTGGCTTTTGGATATCACAGTCCAAATGGTCACACAGCCCAGCTTGGTCATCGTATTTCCTGGCAAAAACATTCTGGCTGTCACAAATTATGGTATGTTATTGTCTATGTATTGTCTGTCTTTTCTGGGATGAAAATATTCCTCCCAGACAAGGCGTAACATATGATATGATCAACTGTGCAGTTATGGAAGTTTACAACCCCTTGCTATTAATAAGCGGGGTGGGCAGCATCTCTTATATCAGAACATCCGCCTTTGAAATACAAAGTAACCACAACACATGATCTGTCAAAAACTATCATGATGATAAACAATGGGGTGAGCTCCAAAATAAATAAATAAACACTGCCAAAGAAATTATTTGCATATTTTTCTCTCTCCCCAACCAGTGCTTGAAAAATGTCCTCATTCAATGTGCTTGCTCATCCACGCAGCTGCCAGCTGTGCCTCCTTCCTCCAGCGGCAGTCACATGTTACATGGTTTGTAATACCAAGTCCATATTGCTGCAGAAACCTAAGCTATGAAATACAACTCTCTCTGGCCTTTTAGAATTTGTATGGAATTGTGATTTCACTGCTGCCGCTAAAATTTGACATTCAGTTGAAGACTGTGGCATGCAGGAAACCAAGACAGACAGAGTACATGCAAAAATGTCCAGACACTGAGAGACATCTCCAGCAACCCTCATGTAATTAACATAAATCTGGGCTGCCAAAAGTACTAACAGCACTTGAAGCAGCTTTGAAATCCCAAATGCACGACTTCTAAATTTAGAGCTCTGTTCTTACTATATTCTGTTATGCACATGTTTAGATTTCTGTTGATTGTTTGCAGAAGAAAAGGAATGTAAAGGTTACTTGTTTAGAGCGAAACCATGGCCTACAACTGCAACTCAGTCTTGGGGAATAAAGAAAAACTACCCTGCCAATGCCGGAATTTAGAGTGGCATCGTGATTCACAATAAGCTCAGAACTGAGGCAGCTGTTCTGCTCTGCTCTTAAAGAGGTTTGAGGCTGGTGACAGCGGTGTGTGCGAGCATATGTGGTCTGCCCTTTTCCCTGTGCCCTGCCTTTTGCAGATGCTAGAAGAAATGGTAGGTCCGCAGAGCTGTTACACTCACTGAGCGCGAGGTCCTGACCATAGCTATCCCCTGCATGGATAGCACAGATATGGGAGATAAAATTAAGAGCATGGTGTAGAGGAACTGTGGAAGGTTGCAACGAGCACTGAATAAAAACACAGACCTCAAATATGGAGGAAGAAGGTAAGGACCAACACAGATTTTTTTCTTATTCAGGAGCGTTACCATTCCAATTATGGTACTCAAGAGATACACTGATCTTTTGCATCCAACTTAATACGTCACAGACAGCTAGAATTGGCTACAATTCAGTTGTTTAGCACCACCTAATTATCCATAAGGTCTGAATTTTTAATCTGTATGTTTGTTACAGGGCTTCTACTTCAGCAGTTCCCCTCGGACATTGCTCCCATGGGCTTTTAAGGCACGTCTGTACCATTACATTGCTGATAAAAGGAACATATCTCCTACTCCTGCTATTTTACCTTTTTCTTTTTTTTTTTTTATTTCCTCTGTGGAAGGAGATCAATAAAAGATCATACTTCGTATCTACTTTCTAAAATCTAAACCTTTCTTATTTCCTGTTTCTAGACTTATGTGCACCTTCATGAATCTGAAACTGCTTTAATGTGTGCTTTTACATGTGCTTCTATAATGATGAGGCTGTTTTGCTTTGTGATTATACATGCTTTTATGCCATTATGAATCCTGAGATGAATTTTCTCCTTTTTTTTTTTTCCTACTTAATTATTCCCTTGTAGTTCTGTTAACTCGGTAAAATGTATTTTTATGGAAAAATGCGATTGCAATTATTGGTCAATATCATTATGTTTCTCCCTTTTCTCTCTTCCTTTGGGGCAATTCTGTAAGAACTGTGTCCTTTTCCCAGCAACCTGAAAATTATATTTCCTGAAGTTTAAGGTCTTTTTATACCAGTATCTCTTCCTTTCCCTTGTAAATAATTTTAGCAGTAGTCCAAAGGAGAAAGAGCGTGTACTCGGTGGAGTACATAGATACTATGGAAAAAGGCAGATTGCATGATTCTAATGGATACCATCACAGTAGCAGCGCAAATCTCTAGGTAAGGTATTAGGTTGCGGTTAATGTAACCATGAAGGCAGAGGGTGGTAAAAGGATAATTCTAGTAAATATACTCAGGTGTTTAAACCAGTTTTTGTTATCCTCAGCGTAATAAAGCAAAAAAGGTCAGATAAGGAACACAGTTCTAACCATCTTTTTATATATATGTGTGTGTGTATATAGTGAGAGCACCCTAAATAATAAAAATAATAGCTGGAGATGCTCTTCCCTGAGAAGGAATATTCCGCATTTGCTAGTGGAAACATGATGAGATGGTTGTTATCACTAAAATAGCCTTTCATACTTCCAGCTTCTTCCATAAGGATAAAATGGGGAAAAAAGGCACAGACAGGGACTTCACATCAAAGACAGTTAGTTGTTTCTGATGGCTCAGAATGGGAGGCAAATGTTATGGATGAAACATCTATATAGAAAACCAAAAATCTACTGGCTTTTTGTAGAATCTGCAATAGAAAACCTACTCACAGTAGATTACAGCCTGTACAGTTCTTTAACATCTGCCCATAATGTGTAACAAAGCTAAAAATTTTAAAAGGAGTGACTTCATCCCGGAAGATGCTTGCTCATCATCTCATGCATCACAAAATTTTCCAGAATTTCTAAAAATAATAAATGGAAATATCTTTATGCAGAAACTTCTGAACTCGAAAAAGATAACTTCGTTTTTGATCTTATTTAAATGAACGAAGAATTAATTGCTACCATAAAGCAGATGATTTCCTAGATGTAGACATTATGATTTGATTACATTTATCTTTTGCAGACTATGTACATATATATATATATATATATAAAAGTGAACTTCATGATGGCTAGCTTTTGGTATATTGTGAGATGAAACATTCATTGGATTATCGCTCTTTTAAAGTGGTATTGGCAAAATATGGGAAATGTCAAGACTAAAATCCCTGATATCTGAAAGTATGATTCACAAGTAAAACAAATAATACTGAGCAAGAAGTTATCCTACTTAAAAGGAGATTGAAAACAAAACAGAATACACAATATTAATACAAAACCTGAGTAAATAACAAATTATTAGAAGCTATAACTTGAAAAATATTCAGCCTGAAGAAAGGGCTATATGTCCCAAAGCTCATCTGTTTTTTCTAGTTGCTTGTGTTGATTTAGTAAAAACTGTCCCCTTTCCCTGCAAAATTTTCACTAAATATATCGTCACATAACCATGGCTACAACAATACATAATAACAAAAGGAATTTAAATGTAGAGTACCAAGAAAAGCTCTAGGTTGTATATGCTTGTTCTAGATTGCAAACTGTAGCTAGCTATGTATGTTCTATAGACATTTTGGGGTTGTCATTTTAACAAAACACTATACCATTCACATTCAACGAAGTGCCAGGGAATGAGAGTTTGTCACTGTCAAAGGGTGGCACATGAAGGAAACATATGCTAAAATGATATAGTTTTAAACCGATATATCTTATGAAAATACTTTATATGCAAAAGCCTCATAGAAACTAACTACAGACTTTTGAACAACCACTGTTACATTTTTGTAAATATAGGAAAATGGGGAATTTTCAAGGTATTGAAAAATTTCCTGTACCAATACAATTCTGGTAGAAAGTTCACTTAACCTGATTTAAATTAAATAATTTAAACTTTGAGTTCTATTTACAGGTAGGCTTTGATGAAAGAATTGTTGCCAAATAACCGTATTTGTCAAGATTAAAGGTTTAATCAATGTGTGCTACTATAATAGCCCTGGATTTCTCCAGAATACAGGACACTTCAAAAGTGACAGAAACTACACAGGTCAGGTTAAAACTAGCTCAGAAAAAGTTCTCCAACTAGGTAGTCCTGTTTCTAACGAAGCTTTTTAGAGATTTTTAAAATCAATATTATTTTACATCTGCACCAGGCATCTAAAAATGGTACAAAAATCTTAATAGGTTTTGCAGATAACACAAAGTTTAGTGAGGTAGATAATGAAGAGAATTATCAAGAATGATCCAAATAATCTGCTTTAAATGCCATACGCTAAAAAATGCCATTTAGTGAGATTAATATGTTACTAAGTAATATGTCTGGTAATAAAAAAATGAAAGTGCCTACAAGCTGAGAGGTTCTGCTTTAGAAAACTGTGGCAAAAGGATCAGCTTAAAGATAGTGAGGGTTAACCACCTCAACTACCAGTGCAAGTCTGTGGGGAAAAAAAAAAAGAAAAAAGAAAAAAGAAGACTTGATGGGAACCACAAATATTTAAATCATGGATGTAGAGAGGTAGAGAGGTGGTGTTGTCCCCATAGACTGCCTTAAATGTCAAACCCCAGCTGAGGCTAGTTAAACAGGACTCTAAGCCGAAAACCCGGGCTGCCAGGTCCTTCCACACAGACCACAGGCAGAGATGGGCTGCGCCAAGGATCGTCCACCAGAAGAAGCTGAACTACACTGGTGTGGGTCATCCCACACAAGCCTCTGACCAGGCAGTGATTTAACAGAGTTTTGCCTTCCTCATAACAATAATGTGAGGAGCATTGGTGGACAAATCCCTTCCAGCCAGCAATGTCATGGTCTTCATTTCTCCAGTCAGCTGCAGGTTACTGTCCCTAAATCTGAGATGTTTGAATCTAAATAGTTTGTTTGGTGGAGGGAATTTATTAGTGGCAGCAGAGCCACTCATGGCAGTGACAGTTTGCGTACTGGAGTCAGCACAGCTCCAGCCAAGAGCTAGCATGCCTGGACTATGTTAGCTGCACCACTTTCAGCACTGCTCACAGTCTAATGCAACTTTATTGCTTCCTGTAGCTGAGCTAATTTGTTCAGAGGTAGCACAAGTATCTCTGTATGGCACTGCACCCTGTCATGTGCATATACCTTTTATGGCCTGTAATGCATGAGATGTCAGGCTAAGATGATCTAATAATCCTTTCTGGCCTTAAACCACATGAAACCATCATCAGTCAGTTCCATTAATCTTCCATGAAGGAAAATAAGACACCTGAACATAGCAACACAGTGAGATACAGCAGTAAAAATGCTGAAAATGTTTCTTAACTTCACTCTGCTCTCTCTCTAATTCTGCCATAAATTACTGTTCCAAGTCATGCACTGTCCATGGAGACACCGAAGACATTCTCAGACTTTATCGGGCTGCTGAAGAGGACCTAGGTTTGGGCTTGCTACCCAGGCAGTAGCAATTAGTATAATTTTGAGGAGGATAAGTAAAAGACAGTTGCACACAAAGGAGCCCAGTATGGTTATCAAAGCCCCCTGTAAAGTAGCACAAGGATTTTTAGACAGCTCACAGACCCACCATGTTAGGTACTGTTGTCCATGCAGCCCTTGTTATTTTCATGAGCATGAGAGAGAAACAAACAATCTTGGATTTAGTCCCTCTGTTTTCATGTGTCTCGTGTAAAATGCACTGAGCAAGTTGCAATCTGGAAATGGGTAAAAGCTTTGGATCAAAAAATCTAATGGATCTTGGCCAGTTTGTGCAGAAGTTACCAGAACATGGTCTCATTGCTCCATACACAGAGAACAAACAGCTGGAGGGCCTAAGCGTCCACATGACGGGGGTTTGAGAGAACCAAGGCTGGGAGATGTGTTGATTTTCTCTTCTGACATGTGAATAGGTTTATTTTGGACAGCATCTGTTTTATTTTTTTGTTCTCCGTTGTATGTCATGTTCCTTTAAAAAGAGAGTGACTAGGTCAGATGGACCTCCTGGAGGGAGCAGAGATTCCTTCTTTCCCTGGAGAGCAGATGAGCATGCTTGAGGAACGGGTGGGAGGAGGAGGAGGAGAGGAGGAGCTCCCCGGCTTTGGGGTGTAGCAGAGAGGAGAAGAGAATGGAAGCCCTAGCGAGAAGATGGGAGCCTGCTGTTCATGGAGAGGCTCATGAAAGGAGCAGGGAACATGTGCACAGCCAGGCTCCTTTGGTGACAGGAAGAAAACTTCCTAGGGATCAGAGAGGACTGCATGGAGCTTGCTGCAACCCAGAAAGTCACAGAGCTGACTGAAGCCAAACCTGGAAGCAAGTACCCACCTAACACCACACAGGGGGAGAGACGTGAGAGGGGTGAAGCTGCTTACAATCTTTATTTTTTTTTTCCTGTCCTCACAGAGAGAAAAAATGTTGTGGGGTTTTTTAATTATTATTTATTTATGAAGTTAAACGTTCTCATTTCTATTCTATACAAATTGTCTTGTTTAAAAGACCCTTTGGTCTCTTCAGGGAGTACGCAGTAAGGAAAAAGTCCAGGTCATCATCAAAGACCCGTCTGTCCTCTCATGAGCTGTGGAAACAGAAGTGACCCCCGATTTTACTCCACAACGCTAGAGATATAGGAATGATAGAAATACTGTGAAGCAGTTAATTGAATTTCATCTGTAGCAGAAAACTGCCTCCAAAAATTGTATGAAGAATTGGGAAAAATATAATAGCTCATATCCAAATAATTCTTCATTTAGTTTCAGTAGGTCGATCAAGGCAAAAGATGGATTTTAGTTCATTGGTAGCTCAGAAAAAAAAAAAAAAAGGAGGGGGTTGTTTTGGATCAAATTTAAAATTATTCTCTTTTTTATAGTTTCATGAAACATTGCAAAAGTGGTGCAACCCAACATATTTTATGTGGGTTCAAACCTTTTAAAACTGTTTTTCTCAAAAAATTGAAAGGAAATTTCAAAATGGAATGTCGTTGCAAATGAAATAATTGAAATACTTCACGTCAAAAGGAAGCATTTGATTCTTTCACAAAAGTGCAAGGTTCTTTTCAAAGTAAAACATTCAATAAAATTAACACTTTTTTGCAAAATGCCTTTGTATATCTCTGCCTCCACCACCAAAAAAGAAAAATCAGTTGAAAAATTCCACTCAGCTTCACAAACAAGCAAACATTAAGAGCTAAAAAGCATGTAAGCACTGCACTTTTTCTGGCCATACAGACCAGAAGTGCCCCCAAAGAGTTAGTTTAGTCATAACCAGAATAGCCTACCAGAAACCCAGATCTGTTAAGAAGAAAAATTAAAACCAGATATGCCATGAATGTTTTTGTTGCTCTTTATTATTTTCCATTTTCTTTTACATTCCTTCTCCCCTCCTTTTGCCTAGTCCTTCCTAGATGCCTGTGTACCAGACATTCCAGGACAAAACATCTTGTGATCTCCACACAAATACCTCCCCCAGAACAATTATGGGTCAAAGTCTCTGCTAGCAGAAACTGTCTCCCTATTTGTAAACTGAATTACACTAACTGCAAATCTCACCTGATAACTACAGATACGGTGATTTTAAAAGCTTGTTTTACAGAGAGGCTACAAATATAGGCAGTTTTTATTCTGTATATTTTCATGACAAAAGCTTCCTATTTAGGATTTAGAGAGGTAACAAAGCAAGACCTAGCATAATTGGCAGATTTAGATTATTTGAAACATTAAATTATTTTCAGGACAAGGTGAAAGACATGCAACACTCCCTTTGCGGCCTAAGGACTCTCCTGAATAAGAAGAAGATCTCAGAGGTTAAGCAGTAAAAGGAAAACTTGCGGCCTTTAGGACAAACTGAGCCTGCAGAACATTTTCACATGTTCACAGACCTCCCAGAAACCTACAAGCACATCAGACTGTGCTGGGGGAAGAGCACCTTGAGCTAATGCTGACCTGAAGTGCTAAGCCATATGGCCTACTGCTGTGCCATACAGATGCCCCATCTCCAGCTGTCAGCTGAGTTTATTAGTTTCAGCATCACACCTTAGGAATAAAGTTACTTTGCTTTTGAATCCACACAGGCTCTCAAAGTACCAAGTATGCATGATTCTAGGTCACAGGGAAAAATGCTGTGTAAATGTGTCACTGCAAGTTAGGTTTATGCTGTCCCTATTTAGGAATGCTGGATGAATGTGGATCACAGCAGGCACCAGGATGCTGGAAAATAAAACAGGTAAAATTTGTTTGATACCCTTGAGGTAAAAAGTATCATCTGCTCTGTTCCTAATCAACTGAGTCCCCTGGTGTTGATGAATTTATATTGAGGACTTCTGATTTTTCAGTGTTTCTCTTGAGGACAAATCTTCCTTTTGTTAGATCAATATTATCTTTTTTTTTTTTTTTTAATCTGAAAAATAGAATTCACTCAAAAGCTTGCTTGCTTGCTTCCTTCCTCTCTCTCTTTCTTCCTCTCTCTCTTTCTTTCTCTTGTTCTCTTCTTCTGTCTTCTCTCTCTCTCTTTCTTTCCTCTTTCTCAGTTTGATATTTTGAAGGCTTTTTAACATTATAGGAATATCAAGTTTGGTCTTTGCCATTTATTTTTTTTCCTGGAGCATCTCTGGGAATTCTTGTGTTCTGGGTGTCCTGGCACTGTTGCATAAAGAATGAGGATCTTGAACAAAGACTTTCTTTGCCCAAAATTGTAATTAGTTGCTGAAGTTGCTAACAAAAGCAGAGGCAGATGAACAAAATTATTCTAGACATTAAAAAGCTTGTATGATGACAGATTGAAGAGATAGGGACTTTTTAGGGGAAAAAAAATAAGCAATTTTTTTCAGAAGAACAAACAGACTTATTAGAACAATAAAAATTAGGTAAAAATAATATTAGCACAATTACTGTGTCATTGTGTAAATCAGTGTTGCACCTTTATGTTGAATACTTTGCTCTATTGGCTAAGGTACCATCACAAAAATGAAGTGGTTTTTGATGTTTCTTAGCTCTTGTTGCCACACTGAGGACAGCAGGACCCCATGAGTGGATGGAGTTGTTGATAAGAAAGTCCACATCTATTTACTGAACCTAGCTAATTCATGAGATTTACAGAGTGAATTTTGTCATCTTTTGTGAAAGTCCAAATAAATTATGTCTTCCAATCTTCTTGTATTCAGTCTTTTGTTATCACACCCAACAATTAAAAGAATGTGAATAGCTTACAGAGGCACAGATTTCTTTTACAGAAGCCATGGTGATCTGTCTCCATCATATTATTTTCAGCTGGGTCTTTTATAATTCTGGTTTTAATTAGCATTTCAACCAACTTTCTTGGTGCTAAAGTAAGAATTCTCAGCCCTGAATTTCCCAAAATATCCTTTACAGTAAAACACCATTTGCAACAGAGCTGTTCTCTGAGAGAACAGCTGTTTAATTTTGATTTCTGCTTGTTTTTTGAACCCTTTTGACTAATACTTTATTTTTCAATTCTTGTTTTCAAAAGTCAGCAAGCTATTTTTTTTCTATTCCTTCTCACCTCCCAGAACTTAGTTTGTATCTACTTCCCTTGCAGCACTACATGAAAGACATTGGGTTTTACTGTAAACTCAAAGAAATTTTCCCAAGAAGAGGCCATAGACAGAAGGGCATTGCATATGGAGTAAAAAAAGGAGCAATGAAGAGACTGAGAGAGAATTCAACAATCAAGCTATGGAAAGGTACCGGTATGACAGAGAGGGTGTCTTACATTTCCAGTATGCAATGGATCTGTTCTAAGTACCTGGTTTGTGGTTCAGCTCTGCCTATCATGGACATGTAGGACTCTCACTGCTTCAGCAGTGTAGCTGAGTGCAGCAGGACATATGACTTGACCAAGGCCTTTCTTTTCAAGTATTAATTTTTGCCAACCATTTACTCAAAAAATATCAATTCTGGTACAGGTGAGGGACCCGGTTTTTACAGGCTTTCAGGCTCTGTGCTGTTTATAGTTGCAAGCATAGGAACCAAATTATTAATCAGGGCATTATCTAGTCAAACATTTTGGAAGAGTTTTCTTTTATCAAATACCAACTGTGGCAGGGGTTTAGAGACTTACTAGCCCAAATCACACCAAGGCAAGCAAGGTATAGGCTTCTAGTTATGTCACTGTCTTTGAAAATGCCTTTTAGGCCCACAAGTCTTCTTGAAGGAATGCCAAAATGCTCCCTAAATCAAAGCCAAGATGCTGGCACAGCTTCTTCAAACAGATCTTAACCACAGGAATTTACCCCTCTGCAGTATTTTGATCCTGACCTGTCATCAAACCAGGTTCCCCAGCCAGCTTATTCAAATGGAAGTTGTGTGATCTCCTATATATGCCTGTGGGCAGTACACCCACCAGCCAAGTGTCCCTGTCACTACATGATACACAACAGTTGGGTCTGCATACTGGAGAAAGTGCATGCCACAGTGCATCCTACAGGCTTGAACCCCTGGTCAGCCAGGCTGGCTGGTGATGATCGCAGTTTCCTTCACAGTCCCACAGGACATTATTTTTCTTAAATGGAAATGAAGGATGTGTGAGCTGATGTGCTTACCTCAAATCCCTTGTGCTGACCCAGAGAGCACACACAGCTGATTTGTGAAGTGCACTCAATTTGTACATTGTTCTTGAGCTTTACCCTGAAAGTTAATGTGATGTTTACATTTTATATACAGGTCCCAGGATGAAATGGGCTGTGCTCTAATACTTGAAACTATTTTTTGTCATATACGTCTTATTTGGTAGAACTTCTCTATTTGATTCTACTGAAATCTAGAGTTATATATCACATAGAATAATATGCGCAGAAAAAAAAAAATAAAAAATAACTGGGAAGCTCAAAAAAACCCATGTTTAAAAGTACAGAATATTCAAGTACAGTAGCCAAAGTAACAATCTATCTTCTCTTGGTATGTAATCCAACCCTTGGTCCCTCAGCTGAATTTCCTCTAATGTTGTTGTTGACCCCCAGGCATGTATTAAAGAACCAAGAAAGATCAAGTAATCAGCTCAAAAGTACTCTAGAGAACTAATTTAAAAGAGCTTTGCTGTAAATATCAATAATGGAATACAACAAATGAATTAAAATAATGAAATACACATTCTGCACGAAGGAAATAATTCCTGATACAGTTTTAATAAGAGTAGTGGAGAGAACAGTCTTACTGCTGATGCTTTCATATGCTTTAAGATATGAAGAGACAGAAATATAGTCAGTCCATGAAGAGATTGTTCTTGCCCAACTGCAGACACTAAAGTGCAAGGGTCTCATTTTGTCTGTTAAAGAAGGGAAAAAAATCACAGAATCCTTCCTTTATTATCTAGTCATGAGTATAAAGCTTCATTATTATAAATATGACAAGTGGACATATCTAATTTGCTCCTTGTCTTGTGGCTTATTGTGTGTAAAGTTCCACTTCATGTGTTTGCTCTATGGTTACCTACACGAGCCTCATCCTGCTGTGCACTTGGTCCTGCCTCTTGGTTGGAAAAGTCAATTGCTTCTATGGCCCTTCCCCTAGCAATATTTTCTGTGATACTTCCATGATTGTTATATTTTTTTATGACCTAACTTATGCTGAAATTCTTAAGTCAAAAACCATAATATGTGTTCCTAGTCTTACTAGCAGATCTCTAAAAGTCTGTTAGCATTACTGCCTGCCCACTAATATTCCTATATACATGTCTTATTTACTGTGTAGGGTAGGAGCAGTCCTTTCAGCTGTGCATTTGTGCTGCACCTGGTATTACAGGGTCTTGATCTCCTGAATAATATTTAAGAGTAAACTTGAACACTGATGAAATAATCTTTTTTTAAAACTTGACTGAGATTTCCTATGAATTATATTGCGAGCCTGAAAATTAAACAGTAATCGTGGCCTACATATTCCATTGACAAAATCCTGAGCAGTGACTTTAAGAAAAGTAGATCTGGTGGACAGCATGTGGCCAACTAAAGTGGAAAAAGGAGAAAGCAAAAGAATAACAAAAGGCTCATCCCAAGGAAAAGTCGCAGGTTAGTTTCTGGTGTTAGTGGACCAATATTTTTTTAAGCAAACTCTGTTAAACAAAAGTCAATTAAGAGAGCTGAAAAAGACAATTCCATTAATCAGGTGAAAACAGAGCAAACAATTAAAACAAACAAACAGAAAAGCATATTAAATGTACCTCTTCATCTTTCAGTTGCATATTTGAAACAAGCCTATCTAGAGGAGAAAATTCCTTTATAATCATATTTTTTACAAGGATTAGATTTAATGTTTTATCCCTTCACACTTTTTTGTAATGAAGTTAATGGAAATATTTTTAGTGGAAAGTGTTCACAAATCTGATAAGCTGCATAAATTCAACTGAAACACAAGAGGTGTTAGAAATTAAGTACCTTTTTTTTGGAGGGGGAAAGAAAATTATGTACAAGTGCATATGTCATATTAACTGTGTTTGTGCAAAACAAAAAACCTATTCTTACAAGAGTAATGCTGAACAATTTCTTAAATCAGTGTATTTACAGAGTTAAGTGTTGTTAGTTTTTAAAGAAAACTCACTATATGAAGGATATCTGATACATCTAACTGTTGGACTGAAGTTCAAACAACAAGAAACAACTCAAAATTCTTTTGGTGGGATTATTCCCTTCTGAAGGTCACAAATCCACCATTGCCAAGTCATGATGCTTCCAGCACACTGTTATGTTCTAGAAAAAAACTCAGCTAAGTGAAGTGAGTAGCAGCACGCAAGGAAAACAGTGAAAGGGAGAAACTTTTGGTTTGCTTTTGTTTCGAGAATCAAACAGCTTTAAAAAACTAAAAGACCAGAACACTATAGAAATTTTGATGATCCCTGGAAAGAATAATTTAAGACAAAATGTCATAGTGGAAGCTGCTGGTTAATTAGTTGTTTTTTCTTCCCATCCTTATCAGTTCCTATCTTTTATGTACAAGGACTCCACCAAATGGGTCCCAGATGAAAATGTCGGGTGGTGTATTTGCATGAGAAATAAAATTTAAACATTGTGGACCTCTGTTGTTCAAGATAATGACATAATTCTCAAAAACTGTTTCAAAAAAACACGCTCAAAGGAGTCACGATCTTCTAGGACTTCACTAATTAGCAATTGGGGAACATCCAAAAAAAAGAAAAAAGGGATCATTTCACTACTTTCTTTCTAGAGATGCACTGAAAGGTCATGTGTTTTAAGGTTGAGGTGCATAAAGCAGAATTCATTGTCTCTTGATAAGAATGAAGAGATTTGTTCTTTTAAACTCCTGGAACCTACACTTCAAACATAAAATGTCTTGCTGAAAACTGAAGAAAATCTGTTGAGTAATTTGTGTTGGCATCTTCTTTTAGAAGATCTCTGTCAAGATTTTTTTTTTCTCCCAGATGTCTTACTACTAGTAAAAAAAAAAAAAAAAAACACAAGCTCTCCAAACCTTCCACAGAGTGAAGAGCCAGCCTATACATAGTATTTTAGCCACAACAGGATCCCACTGTTGTGCTGAGCATAGCCAAACACACAAAAAATTCAGCAGTTCATGTCATTCTCAAAACCATGTTTATATCAGAAGGAATCAAAGCACAACTCTTCAGCTAGTTTTCATTCTGCACTCCTACTGATAGAAATGAGTCAGTTGTATGAGGAGAATTGTGCACATTTTTGGACTTCTCATTGGCAAACTGGCGACCAGCCTTTCCCAGATGAAAGCATCTTAAAACCTGCACAGATTCAGGTTGAAAAGCTAATGACCAGATGGTCTGTATGCCCTTTCTTTAAGTAACATGAGGAAAGGCAGTGAACTTGGTTCCACTGGCAGTCTACTTTAGCATTGCTACAAAACCAGGAAAAGCAGTGAGACCATATGAATAAACTTAGATAGTATTTTTTAAAACAAGTTACACATAGCATTATGGTTTTTTCGTTTGTAGTAATATTCAAAGTAATATTTGGGGTGGGGTTCTTGTTTACCATTTACATATGAAGGACTAGTATTATGAAAAATCTTTCCCCAAAAATTTGAAGATTTGGAGTAAAGCTTGAAGGTAGAGAATTAAAAAACAAAACAAACAAACAAAAAATAAAAAGTTGTAATTCCTTAACTAAATGTAAGGAACACTGGATGTTTAACATTGATTTAGAGGAAATATCAATGTAAAGGAAAATACGAAACTAAGAATTTCAATTACCCTTAACTCCACCCATTAATGGGAGAGAACACAAAAATATTATAAAACTACTTGAATGTGTACTATGTAACATCAATTTTAAATAGATTTTATTAACACTTCCTAGTGTCACTAAACACATGAACATGTAATACTTTTCCTGGGGTTTTTTTTATGTCTGCATTTGGAAACACACAGACAACCTCACATGGTTCTCTAACACACAATGGGGATAGCTGATTTTTCAGAGAAAGGAAACTACCTGGTTTGAAATTATTACAAAGAAGTCTTATCTGTTCACGAAGGTTATTTACTGGAGAAAGTGAGGCTCTCTGGTTTGGATGTGGGGCATAGGCTTGATCTAGAAATGTGTTTCTGGGTCTACAAATGATGGATACACACGTGTATAGACACAGAGGTGAATGAAGGTATGAATGAATGAGAGAAAGCACAAAGCAGGTGAGCAGGTGCTCTCTAGTGTTAAAAGTAGTGATCAAACAGATGATGGCAATTACAAGGAGGGTAAAGGGTCTGGCAGAATGGCTTCAAAACTGCCTAAAAGAATTTTAAGTCTGACAGAAGTTTGAGGAATGACCAGTAGAACTCCATTTATACACATCTACTCCAGATGAAGCACTCCCAGGAGCCTGCCTACGAGTGCTCCGTGGGCAACAAAGTGCCCAAGCCTACTTGTTGACTATTCATGTAAGAAGAATCTTTTTTTAATGTGAGTCCTTAACATAAAACAACTTTTCAGTTAAATCGTCCCACTTTTCCTTTAGTTTGTCCATCACCCACTTTGAAAGCGTACCAGGCGCTGAAGGGATTCAGCCTCCCACTAACTCTGAAGCAGTCTTTCCAAGACATGCTGGCCGAGTACAAAATCCAGAGGCAAAGACGTGGTTATTGACTGCCTGGCTCCAGGGGAGCCGGAGATGGGGGATGGGGAGCTCTTCATCCCCCCCGGCAGTGTGCGAGGATGGGGAAGCTGACCCCCCGAGCCAGCTCTTCCCCTCCCGACGGCCCTGCCCGCCGCTCCCTAGGGCAGCCCTCCCCTCCCCGTCGCCGGTGGAAGGGGGCCGCCCCGCCTTAGCCCGACATGGGCTGCTCGGTGTGGTGTCGGGGCGCCGCAAGAAGCGGACGCAGCTCCGCGCAGGCGGCGGCCGAGAGCGCAGGCCGCTCCGCGGGGAAGCGCGGAGCGCTGCGGGGGGCGGCCAGCGATGGGAGGCGCGAAGGGGAAAGGCGGCCACTCCGAGCCCCTCGGGGCGGGAGACGGAACCTCTGTGCCCCTGCCTACACCGCACGAATGGCTCGACAGCTCGTTCAAAAACCGGATACACTGATTTTTTTTTTTTCCCTCCCTTTCCCCCGAAGAAGTAGGAACTATATCCCACCTGTGGATCGTACACTTGTTCTCTCCCTGAGAAACACTGTCTGCCTTTCAAGTGAAAATAGCAGGCTCCAGGAAAGCTTTGGACGTCTTTTATGTTACACTTACGGATACATATTTGCTTATATTTCCCTAAGCAGAAAATGAATAAGACTCTTAATAACAGTGTGACATATGGGAATTAACTTTTGTGAGCGTCAGATCTTTATTGTAGAGATCCTCTTCGGGTTTCTTTTTTTTTTTTTTCCTCTCCCCACCCCCGCCCCTTTTTTTCTTTTCAACACTGCCCCAAATAATGTCCCAAAAGGAGGGAGATAAATCCTCGTAAAGACGTGGCCCCCGTTATTAGTGCAAACTGTTAAAGCTACAGAAGCCGGGGAGAGGCGGGGGGGAGTAGGGGGAGGGGGGGCCAAAGAGGGGAAATAAGAAAGAAAAAAAAATGAAGCTACAAGCAGGGGGTACATTTCATATGTGTCTATTTGTGCGCGTTTGCATGTTATAGAGAGTCGTCTGAATTCTCAGCAGACCCTTCTTGCAGTGTATTTTGAAAATGAAATACACTGTTCCACTCTTACCGGACTGGAAAAAAAAAAAAAAAAAAAGATTAAAAGAGATAAGCGGGGGGGGGGGAAGTGACCAGAAGTCATGCGAACAGTCCACCTTTTAGTGCAGGTATAACGGGGCGACAGTTAGGTAATATTGTTAATAAAAGTAATGACTGAAATATAAACAGAAACCTCAGGGAAGGAGCTTACATAAACAATTACGCTGCCAGTGCTCGGGAGCGCTGGCGAATTCATTGCCACAGCGCCCCCTCCCACACACAGTCTGAACTAAAGATTTTATCCTGAAGATGGGGAAAGAAAAGTTCTTTTCCTTTTTCCCTTGCTGTTTCCCTCGCTCTTTGCTTTAACCCTGTGAACAGATCTACGGCAGAACGGCTCGTCCAACTCACCAGGTCGCTCCTGCGAAGCAACTGGCTCGGAAAGAGCCTCGTAAAGCGGGCTGCTTTTACTAGAAAACTGGACAACTCCTCTTGCTCAGTTCGCTTGTGACATTTGTTATTTTTAAATACAATAGCCTATTATTTCACGTCGTTGTCTCCGGGAGATGGTGGCAGTCCCCCATTTCATGAAAGAAAGGAGAAAGCATTCCCAGACCATTGTGTGGTTATGTCACAGGAAACTGTTTCTACTGCGTATTGTGTTATATCTCCAAACCTCACCAAGCTTCACTTCGCTCTGCTTAAAAAGTTGCTGACCGGTGTCATGACAATTGGGCAATGGGCATTGTCCGGGTAATAGGCGTGTGCGCCTCTCCGGGCCACAGCGAGCCCTCCTGAGGCGTGGAGAGATCTCCAACGAGATTTTAATTTCTATTTTTTTTTCCTTTTTTGTCTTTTACCTGAGCGGGAGCGGGGTGCTGAGCGAAGGGCCCCCATGCAGACGTCCAAGCGCCGGGCAGAGGCAGCCGCTGCTCGCAGCGAGCTCTCCTGCAACGGGGGCACCGATGCCATTCCCACAGACGTGGCTTTCAACTTCACTCGCCCGAAAACTTCAGCCTCTGTCACTAGTGCAAGGGGATGTAGCTAATAAATTACAAACGGCAAAACCTGTCTCCCAGGACGGCAATGAGCAATAGCTGAAAAGGGGCAGAGGGTGTTTGGGGTGGGGGGGAACTTGACTACATTCTCAGCTGTGCTGGAGCAAACTGAATTAAAGAAGACAAGCGAAAGCACCGCTTAAAATCTGGGAAGGTAAACGGTGAACTAATGAATAGATTATTCAAATAAAAACGCAGTGTCTGAAGTCTTGATGTCTCTGTGTAGGCACGCTAATTTGCCACAGTTATTGCCAATAAAAAGTGCATGTAATACTGTTCTATTGTTTAACAGCTCAAGTTAGACGGCTTTTTATTAGTAACGGGTAGTACTATGGGAAAATTAGATTTCGGCGACGAAGCCAGGAAGATGAAAAACCTCTTCCCCGAGAAAGGCATTCAAATCAAACAGAGATAACTCCGAGAAGAAGTTCCATACAGCCAGGTACACTGATCGATATGTAAAAACGTTAGTGACACGGTTTTCTGATTTGGTTATCGCAAAGACTTCCCCAGCTATATATAAGTGACCCTACTAGCTATTCGTTCTCCACATTGTGCAGAGTCAAATTAGTGGTGTACTTACTGTAATAAAATGCATACCATCTCCTTGCAGTGGGTAAATCCATTCCTTTCTGAAGCCATACAAGAAAATATGCAAATCAAATCAATGCAAGAAGTTGTCTTTTGAAATGATAATATTTTACTCCATTAATCTCTGATTGCGAAATTAACCCCGTTTCTGGATATAAAACAGTATTTTTGGACTGCACAAATTAAAACAGAAATATAATCTGTTGCTCTTTGTCTTTGGGGGAAGGGGAGTAATATTCTGATTTAAACATTCCTCCCACCGAAATCAGAAAAATATATTTTCATAGACGAAAGACATGCAGACGGAGGCAAAAACAACACCTACATTTTACACAGACTGGCACGTATACCTAACGTGTACAACATGTATATGCGTGTAGATATGTATGGAGATTTGTATCTCCCGTGTGTGTGTCTGTGCCTATCTACACACACCCTGAACTGAATTATATCAATTCTCCTGAGATCGCGGTATTTATTTAAGTACTCTTCCCAGGTCATAACTGTAACACTCACTTAATAGCATTAATCCCCTGTTATAATGTAAACACAACGGCCATTGTATTCCCAATCTGTATTGTTCCACTAATTATTAAAGAGGAGGAACTAAAAGCAATCAATTCGCGTAGATAAACACTTACTTACACCACTCCTGCTGGAAAAGAGCAGACTTGGTTTCCCAAATAAAAATGCAGAGAGTATAGCACATTTTGTAAGGCATGCAGGTTGACTTAGAAAGATTCATGTATGACTTTACAATGTTATAATTAATTTTGCATTCTCAGCTCTCCAGCTGCTGCTCTCTTCAGAAGCAGAGCTCATATACTTAGAAATCGGTCTGCGGAACACAGGAATTGACTATTCAGATGTAATCGCATGATATCGATTATTCTGTAGACCTACTGAAATATGAATGTGTTTTATATAAAACTCTTGGTTTTAGAGTTACTATTTTTACTTAATATATGCGCATTAATCACCAAGCAGGGAAGCAAATGTCTTTTCCGTAATCTGTTGCACTGAGTTTACCAGTTGTTTATCACTCTCTTATCAGGAAGTCGGGAGTTAATGACAAGAGATACCTGTTGGTGTTAACCTCCTCCCCCTCACCTTGTTTTTTAAGGATTGTCTCTTCTACAGGCCACTTGATAGATCTGGACAGGAATTAATCCGGTATGTCTGGTGGCCAGATCTCTGTTGCTGCGTGCAGGGGCAGGGGTAAACTAGTATGTGGGTTTCACAGGAGAGGAGGATAGGAAGGGAGACAAAAAATCAGATAGAAAAATAAAATGGAAAACTCATGTTTCTTCAGACAGTATGCAGTATACGCATCCCGATAATTAACTGTAGTTTCAATACGGCATTTTCCCCGCTGTGTCCGCAAGGCTATCGTTTCGAAGTGTAGATTTTTATTAGCTGCATGTTTAATTGATTTACAATGGGCTGCCCTGCTACCCGCAATTCTTCAGCTATTTGCCATCTCCTCTTCTGTCACTGACGAGCCGATTGCCCGGTGTACCTCACCAGATGGGTGTTCTCCATCCTACCTAACTGAAAGAGGTATTCCATGAAGAAGTCGGCCGTAAACGTCAAGCGACTTCATTTGGTTAAATATGGGACAACTGCTCATTCCCAGATGTTGAAAAACTAAACCACACGATTTGATGAACACTTTTTTTTTCTTTTTTTCTTTTTATTTTTTTCCGTGTGAGCTCCTAAACTTTTTTTTTTTTTTTTAAGCTTATCCCGGGCTCCTAAACCTGCGCAGGTTGGGGCTGAAGGGCTTGCGGGAAGCGCGGTGGCTCCCAGCCCTGCAGCCCCGGCGACCCCGTCCCTACCTGCCGGCCTGATCCTGTCCCGCCCGGGCGGCAGCGGCGTTGCGGGGCGCAGGTGCGGGCCGGGAGGCGCGGAGCGGCCTAGCGCGCCTCGACCCCGCCGGCAGCCGCTCGGTGGGGTGGGCAGGGCCCAACGCCGTGCCCCGGGGCTGGGGAGGGGGCGACTGGCGGAGTGCAGAGGGAGAAGGGGGAGAGGCCCAGCGCCGCCGCGGGTGGGGGGAACGCACGGGACCGCCCGCTGCTGCCTTCCTGCACCGCGCCTCGTCCCTGGAGGCAAAGGCCAGAGCTCGAGTGTGGGCAGCTCACCAGCAGTTCCTGAAGGGTCCCTCTAGACCAATCATTACAAAAATGCACGCGCACATATATGCATGTATTTATGTTTGCGTCGAGAAGATCGGTGCCTTCGTCTCTTTCTCCCGAAGGAGGCAATGGCTAGAAGCTGATGGTGTCAGGGCCGAAGGGAGGGAGCAGAGGAAGAGATTACGTTATTTGGGAAATTAATTATGTCATGATCGTATTCCAGGAGATTTATCTGACCTGCAAAAGGTCAGATAGGTGGGGAAAGGCAGATAGCCCCCCGGAAGGAGTCACCCAGGCCACTTCCTCACGCACCAGATGACGAAGAATATAAATGAAAGAACGATGAGGGTTCTTTTTCTTTTCCCTTCCTGTGCAAACGCACTCCATGACTAGATCTTGACTGTTTGTAGCAACTTATAAAACTATAAAGCTCTCGCTGCCAGGAACAGCGCGACCCTGGATTTGCTGATTTGAGCAGTTGCTCTTCTTTCCTACCATATAGGGCAGTACTTCTACAAAGTGCTCTTCCCTTGTACACTGCCCAGCTCCGTCGAGCCTGTCCCTACACATCCACAAGCGTGCAAATGCACACATCTACGATACGTGTGCGTGTATATAGCGCTTCGGCGAGTGCGTACGTGAAGGGATGCATATATTTATAACACATATTCTTTTTTGTTCCCCGCGTGGGTACAGAAAGAAGGAGAGGGGGGATGTAATCGAGAGTGTGCGAAAGAGTATTTATGGCTCCGCGAGTCCTGAGAGGAGCTGATGAGCAGCATCATCGTTTGGCTTCAGCAGGGTGCTCGCAGTCAGAGAGGCTGGCTTGCATTACAAAGCCTGCCTTCGCTGCTTCCTTGCCTGCCTGCCCGCCGGCCGCGGGAGGAGACGGGGCCGGAGCGGGAGGGGGCGGGCCCGCCGCGCTATGCAGATGAGCGGCGGTGACGGACAGCTCTGTTTTCCAATGTCCCTCAGAAACTCGAGTGCTCCTTCCCTCAACTCTTCACTTCAGACTCTATACTTCCCCCAAAATCCAGGCTCGCAGGCGCTGGGGGAGCTGGCTGGGAGAACTCCATATGCAGCAGCCACTTTTCTGATTTCGGGGGCTCGCTTCTCTCTCTCTCCTTCTCTCCCCTTCTGTTTCTCTCCCTTTCTCTCTCTGTCTCTTTTTATTAACCCTCTCCTCTTCCGTCTTTCCCACATGCCCTTTCCCTCCCGGTTAGGTTTCTGACCGCTCGATTTATTTTCCCTTTTTTGGGGGTGTTCTTTTTTTTTTTTTTTCCCCTCCTGTTTGTTTTTATTCTGACCGGGTGCGCATGGGGGGGAGCATATAACAATTCTGATTCTCTACATAACTGCACAGAGCCAACCGCGGGGAGAGAGAGAGAGAGGGAGAGAGGGAGAGAGGGAGGGAGGGAGGGAGGGTGGGAGGGCGGGCGGGAGAGAGGGAGAGCACGAAAGCAGCGCCAGGAGCAGCGGCAGCAGCAGGGCCGGTCACCCTCGCCCCCTCCCTGCTCCTGTGCACGCCAGTGCAAGCCATGTCCTATCCTCAGGGTTACCTCTACCAGCCCCCCGGCTCGCTGGCTCTGTACTCCTGCCCGGCGTACGGGGCGTCGGCGCTGGCGGCCCCCAGGAGCGAGGAGCTGGCCAGGTCTTCGTCGGGATCGGCGTTCAGCCCTTACCCGGGATCGGCAGCTTTCACCGCCCAGGCGGCGGCCACAGGCTTCACCAGCCCGCTCCAGTACTCCACAGACCCCGCCACGGGATTCCCCTCCTACATGGTAACTACCGAAGAGAAACCCTCTCCTTCTTCATTAGCATCCGCATTCTCATCCTCATCATCTTCAGCCTCTCTTCTCACACACTCACCATCAGCCCCGACACCACGTCGCACAGCCAGGCGCCCCGCACCGCGGCCGCGCTGCTGGCGCCAGCCGCGCACCGGACTGCGAGCAGTCTCGCAACCCAGCCGGGGCTGGCGGAGACGCGCGGAGCCGAGCGGAGGGGGAGCGGAGTTGGGGCCGGGGAGCCGTTTCGCTCCACGCCCCAGCCGAGCGCGCTGCCGGCGGGCCTGGGACCCGGGCTCACCCCTCTGTTCGCGGAGCCGTACGGGAGCCTTGGTTAAAGAAATACAGATCGTCTCAGTCAGTTGAGCTGGATGCTTCCATTCTCCCCCCCACCCCCGCCATCCCCGCTTTCTCTCTCTTTTTTTTTCTTTTCTCTGTGGTATGATAGGGGAGGGTTTTGATTTTTGGTTGGGGTTTTTTTTCCCTTTTTTTTCTTTTTTTCCCTCTTGTTTTTAAGTCGGTATTCAGAGACGCTGCGGGCTTTATCTCCGTGTGGTTTTATTTACTTTCAGTGTGTTTTGTGCTAATGGTTTAACTGGATTTTAGGAATGAAAAGGAGCATCTGTTTGCGATCTGTGAGCTTCGCTTAAGCCCAAGATGGTTGTGGTGGCCGCAGTTTCGGATTTCACTTTCTTCTTATTAGTTAAAAGGAGCATTTGCAATTGCGTGTGTGTCTATTCCGTGCATAAACTATATAAATAAAGCCATAAACTATATAAATAAACTGCACGTTTAGATGATTATATAGTTTTATAAGCACACACACAGAGTCAGACACGTATCTAGTCCGTACACACAAAGACCTGTGCCCGGAATTTAAGACTGGAGCCGCTGTCGAGATCCTAGAGGGGATGGCAGCGAGGTAGCTCTCTCTCTGTAAAGTGACAGGGAAACTACTTGCTTTCTGTCTGTAAAATACGGTGCATAAATTGTCGTGAAGTCTTTATTCGGGATAGTATAAAAGATCCGAGGTTCTCGCTTGGTTGTTTTTCCTGTTGAGAAGCAGTAGGCGAGTAGCTGGAAGTTGCAGCGAGGTTGTGAACTGTGCGGGATATTGGGTGATGTTGCGCCTGTGACTCGCCGGTCTGTGGGATTCAGAGACGTGCTGAAAGTTAGCGAGTTCCTTAGCGATATCTTTAACTTTTCTTCCATTATGCAGACTTAAATAAGCGCAATTTAAACGTTAAAGGGCGAATTAAAATGCTAATTACATCGCATTTGAACAATTCGAAACGGTGCATATCTTCTGATTTGCAAATTGGATTTGCAATGCATTAGTGCAGTGAATTGCTAAGTGGCGGCTTTGTTGTATTTTCTATAGCAAAAAAGGAAACATCTTTTGAACCTTTGAGAGAAATGTAGATATCAAGACACTACCTGTAGGGCCTTTAAAATGTCTGCGCGGTTCAAAAATTATATTGGGAAATATTCAATTACAAGGAGTTAAAATTAGTCAGAAAGATTAAAACACCGCCGATTTCAAGCGCGTGTGCCTGTGTCTGTCTGCTGGGCGGAGGAAAGGGGGGGAGGAATCGCAACTTAATGGCCTTTGGGTGCTGCTTTTCCCCCTCATAGAATATGGATACAAGACACCATCCCGGGGAAATACAAATATAACCACCGAACTCGCCTTGACAACTTACTAATGGCTATCAGCAATAACAAATTGCCAACCCCATCGTTTTGTTCTGTCCAGGGCTCCCCTTACGACGCCCATACGACGGGGATGACCGGAGCCATCAGCTACCACCCGTACGGCAGCCCTGCCTACCCCTACCAGCTCAACGACCCCGCGTATAGGAAAAACGCCACCCGCGACGCCACGGCCACGCTGAAGGCCTGGCTACAGGAGCACCGCAAGAACCCCTACCCCACCAAGGGTGAGAAGATCATGTTGGCCATCATCACCAAGATGACCCTCACCCAGGTCTCCACCTGGTTCGCCAACGCACGCCGGCGGCTCAAGAAGGAGAACAAGATGACCTGGGCGCCCCGGAACAAGAGCGAGGATGAGGACGACGACGAAGGCGACGGGGCGAGGAGTAAAGATGAGAGTCCCGAGAAGATGCCCGAGAGCAACGAAACCTCTGCAGAGGACGAAGGTGGGCGCTGAGTGACCGCGGCCGCGGTGGGGTGGTCCCATCCCGCCTCTTCGCGTCCTCCCGGGAGCGGGTAGCAGGGAAGAGGGATGGGGGGCTGAGTTTAACAAAAGCTAGCCAAACCGCGTCCTGTCCCCTCGCCTACGGCTTCCCCGGGTGCTTGTCGCCTCGCAGCGCCGGTGGCCGGCGCGGGCAAGGGGTGGAGGGTGGAGGTGCCGCGGCGGGCGGCGGCGCCTTGCAGGGAGCAGGCGGAGAGGTGCGGAGCGCCGCGGCGGAGCTAGCCCGTGGGGATGGATGCTCCTCGAAACGGGATTGCACAGAACAGGCTGGGACGGCTAGAGTCTCCCTGCCCGCCGCCGTGGTGGTGGTGGTGCTTGCTTCTCACCCGCCTCTCTTTTGCCGCCCCCCCCTGACTCTGCCTTTCTGTGCCCGGCGGGGCCTTGCAGGGATCAGCTTGCAAGTCGACTCGCTGACGGACCACTCGTGCTCCGCCGAGTCGGACGGCGAGAAGCTGCCCTGCCGAGCAGGCGACCCCCTCTGCGAGTCGGGCTCGGAGTGCAAGGACAAGTACGAGGACATCGAGGAAGAGGAGGAGGACGAGGAGGAGGAGGAAGACATCGAGGAGGACGACGGCGGCGGCGGGGAGCGCAACCCGCCGGCCAAACCCGCCACCTCCTCGCCCCTGGCGGCCGTGGAGGCCCCGCTCCTCGGCCATCCGCACGCCGACGCCGCCCGCAGCGCCAGCAAGGCGGCGCTGGGCGGCCGCGCCTCTCCCGGCCCCCCGACGCCGGCCAGCAAGCCCAAGCTCTGGTCGCTGGCCGAAATCGCCACCTCGGACCTCAAGAGCCAGAGCCTGGGACAAGGCTGCCAGTCTGCGCCGCTCTCCTCGGCCACCCCCGCCTCCGCCCCGCACAGCGCTGCCTACTCGCCCTCCTCCCTCCTAGGGAGACATATTTATTACACCTCACCTTTTTATAGCAATTATACAAACTATGGGAACTTTAACGCTCTGCAGAGCCAGGGAATCCTGAGATACAACTCCGCAGCAGTGGCTTCAAACGAGGGATTAAGTCAGACTGTCCTAAATGCCAGCTCTGTCCACAAGCAGAGCAGTGACTCTTTGAAAACGATCACTAACCAGCTAGAACAACATTACAGGCCCTCTAGTTATGACTCTAAGAAAGGTAGGTGACTCGTTTCTGCACTTTCTTCGCCCTTCTCCCTCTCTCTCCTTTCCCGACTCGTACAAGTCCATTATAAACTGTAAACATTGAAATCTTCTCTGGAGAAAACTTAGCGCACTGTCAGGACTACTACCGCCGGGTGAAGATGGGCAATAGTATAATCTAGGGATTAAAACCGGCATGTCGCCGTTGTATCGATACCTGCCTCTAGGAACCGAGAGAGGAAATGTAAAAGACGACTTTCAGATCAGTCTTACAGGCTGCAAATGCACCTTTTAAAAGTCGTTTTTAAGTGGAAAACTACACACGAATATATGCAGAGAGCACTGGTGCCATTCCCCGTATTTTTTTTTTCCCGACAAACTGGTTTTGCTCTCTTTGTTTCCAGAATTCTCACTTCTCTTTTCAGCTTTGGGTTTAGGTAATTGCTGACCTTGGACGTGAAATTACATGGAGCGTGTCATTTTTAACTCTGTGTTATTTTTTTCGAAAAAGTTTTCTACTAATATAATTATCAGCTTGTTCTAACAAAACACTCGGAAAAGGGGCAATTATAAAATAGAGACCAGTCTTTTAAACGACTCACTTACGAATTCCGGGCGAGTGAGGGTTGGGACCTACACAAACTGTATAATCTAGTTAGCTGGCTGTGTTCTGTGACTAACTGACGGTTATATTTTGACAGATCCCACTGAAGTCTGCACAGTAGGAGTACAACCATACCTATAGAAGTGCAATCACACAGCAATGCAAGTAAGTGAGAACATTTTCTATTACACTGATCATTTGGCATCAGGTCTAAGACACGCTGCACAGTTGTAGACTTGCTTAGCGTTATTTTTTTTTCTTCATTACTTAAGATTCTGATTACGAACTAAGCCACACTTTTCTGCTGGTGGTGGTTTTGTTTGGTTGGGTGGGTGGTGGGTTTTTTGGTGGTTTTTTTTTAATTTTTTTATTTTTTTTATTTAAAGCTCTCATTATGTCATTTCCTTTTCGGATTTGTTTTCAATTTTAAATCAGGTTAGACAGCTCCCGCACCTTGCATAGTCTTCACTTGTGTAAGACAAAGCCGTAAGGACTATTTAAATGTTACGGAAAGAAAGCTTCAGAAAAAAAAATCTTTAAAGTTATTGTTGTTTAAAAACAAAGTGCTTGTGCTCAAGTGGCAATGCTAAAATTATACATTCGGAGTGAGGCTTCACACAGTGACCATGTATTTAAAATAAAAAGGGACATTTCCACTGTTAGAGACCGACATGCATCTTAAGCAGGGCATGTTATCTGTGGTTTGCCTCTAGCTAGCAATGCCATTCTTAATACCTCCACTATTTAGGGTTAAATAAACAGCAAACAGTCGCCCTACCGATATTTTTTCAACTAATTATTTTCTTAGAAGTCAAGTAAGAATGTTGCCGTACTTTTTTTTTTTTTTTTTTTTTTTTTTTTTTTAGTCCGTTTGATGGTGTTAGTGTGTAATTGAAGGATTTTTGGATGATCTGGTTTTTTCCTTGGTCCACAGGTAGGTGTCACAATTGCTTTGAAAAAAGTCAGCAAGCCATCATCTCTCCCCGAGCTAATATATATAACAAATCTCTAAATCCGGATCACATCTTGTGCCACTGTATAAAAGACGACCACAGAGCACTATTAAATCTTCAGACTCTAATTATTAAACCAGAATTTTGTTGGACATATGTGAGTTTTCTGGTATAGTATAGTTTCCCCAACGTATGTGTGACTTTTAAAAGCAGATCTGTTTTTCTCAGGATATCTTGAATTGATCACTACATTGCCACGGTATATATTCGATAGGTGTGATAGGATTTATTGTAAAATTTATTTGTAAAAGATGTATACAGTAGAGATAATAAAGACGTGATTGGAGAACTTGAGTCCTTACAAAGTGGAAACAAATTTGATATTTATTTTTGTAACGATATAAAGCTTCTAGTAAATTATGCAAGTTGTATTGCAATGGAATCTGAACTTTTTGTAAATAAATTTTGCCTGGTTTTTATTTGAAACATTGATGGTTATACAATCTTCGGTTGTTTAACGAGAATTCTTTACTAATTTATATCTCTAATTGTAAATAAAAACAGACTAGTCTGCAACAATATGGTGTTTTTCGTTCATTTCCCCCCAAATAATGATCTATTATTTAGAAAATGACGAAAGTTGTAATTTCACTAGTACAGCTTAGACCATAAAATGAGTAAGCAATTTAAATATGTTGCAAATATATGCTTTGCATAAATGAATTCATTCTGGGTTGTTCCGTTATACTTCAGCTTTAAATACACACATGTGTGCAAATACGCATTTGTATATATACTTGCATATGTGATGTGAATACATGCATGTTTCTTAAAAGCTATTTATGTTGGGTGTGAAGTAGCTCTTTATTTAAGTTAACATTCTTTAAGTCCACCATTTAAAAAAAAAAAAAGAACAAGAAATTATAATAATCTATGGCTTACTTCTAATTTCTTTGTTTCTGCTTCTAACTGAATTATGCAAAGGGGGCGGGGGGAAGATAAAAAAGTCCAATTCCTGATTTTTATGATTTTCTGCTTTTTTCTTTATCTCAGTAAGCCCTATTTTTACAGTCGCATTGGAAATACACTTTGATTTGGCTCATAAAATCAGCTAACTAATCATTTTAATTTTTAGTAAAATAATGAGAATCCTCATATAATATAATTTCAGAAAAGAAACGAACAATCATTTATTTTCCCCGAAAGATAAATTGAGTGAATATAACTTACGGTTATAAAACAAGAATAATAGCTTCTTAGATTGCCCTTTAATCAATCATACACTTATTTTTCAAGAGGCTCATCTATTTTATTCCATGATTAATAATGTTCCAGCGTGAGAGCATTATTAGATCCCAGCAGGGGAGATCCTGAATGCTTTTAGCTGCTTTGGAATGGTCAGTTGGGGTTCATTATGGTCTGATATTGAACAATTTATAAAATCTTGTCTAAACATCTGCCAGCTCAGATAGGCCGATGTGTCTGAAGATGGGAAATTGCTGGACCAGTTGATATTGACAAACGGATCTCTCTCCAGTGGCTTTTTGTTCAGTGAAAATTAGTGGCCTCTTGCTCAGGTCTTGTTAGAAAGGGCATTTGAAAGTGATCTTAGATACTTCAGGCATCAGCCTTGGGAATGTTAACTGGATAAAGAGCCTGCTCGTCTGAGTCAGGAAATATGTTGTGATTATATTAAATAGAGAGAAAGGAAGCTGTTTTTCTTAAATACATATACACAATTCCCATGATCCATCTTACCACCCCCACCCCCCCAACCACCGCCCCCGCTCTCGTATATTTTACCCCTATAAAGACGTCTAACTGATTGATAAAATGCATGTGTTTTTCAGCTGATAGGGCAGAAATTATTATTTGAATTCTGGAAAACTCTGGGACCCATCTAGCTAAATATAAAACACTGAAGACCCTTGCAGCTGGAGGCCTACTCATCTTCTTATGTTGTCTGTAGAATGATGCTTCTTTGGTCCTGTAACATTCTGTTTTTCACTGAGGTAGAACACAATTGTATCTGTGTGCATTGGTGTCGTACAACTAGTCAAACAGCTAACAAGTCATTCAGATTTTTCCCGCCAATTTAGCGCATGAAGTAGGCGCTCACATTTGCTATAATCATCCTCGACAGTCTTTACTATGCACTCTAGGAAGATTTTACGGAGGCACTATTTATGTCGGGGGAGACGCCCGAACTTTCTTTTGCCCACTCTTGCTCCTGCTCCATCAGCCCCCACCACCCACGTTTTGTGTTCCAGGGCTCTGTGGGACACAACGTGTACATTTCAATTGGTAAAAACCAAAAGCTGTGGCAGAGATTAAAAAAGGCTAACGACATTCCTTTGATGTTTATACGCCCAAAGACTTATAAAAGATTTCCATAATTTACCCACCCTTGCTAGTATTTAGACCTGGATTTCTTTCTGGAAAGAAAAGTAGAAAGACTTGGAAAACTCGCTTTTAAGTATTCACTATGTATGTAAAACCCAATGAACTTCTCTCATGCTCTGAGAAATTCACGAACTGTTAATGGATGCAGATGGGCGACACGCAAATGATCTGGCAAATAAACTTACTTTTAAAACAAGAAATTAATGGGCAAGACTGCATATTCAACGTCATTTGAGATTTAATAATCAAAATTGAAAGCAGGAGGAAAATGTAGTCTTGCTAGATTGTTGGCACAAACAATGCGATTATTTGAATATAGCAAGAAAGAGGGAAGAACGATAAAATACATCACTTTGTGTACGGTTTATTTCATAACGATGCTAATCAGCCCGCTGGGATTAAAATTTCAAACCCCTTTCTATATTTACTCCCTCTCTCCCCACCCCCCTCCCCTCGTTTTTGTGTTCGTTTTGGAGCGGGAAGGACAAACCCTCCCCTCTTCGGGGCCAGAGGTTTCATTAGAGCTGATTTATTGAAATTCAGGCTTTAATCTCAGGTGGGATCCCGGAGGAATTGCCGCTGTCGTCAAATGGGAAGAGGGTCTCTTTCCACTTTGCACTTCCTGGGCTGCTTTTTTCCTCGCTCCCTGCAAATGTCAACATTTGTTCTCAATAAGAGAGTTATTGTTTCAGGAAAGCTGCTCACCAACTGCCTTTGAGAGTGGAAAAAAAAAAAAAAAAAAAAAAGCGTCGCCCACCTTTGTTTGGCTGGAGACTGGGGGAAGGGATGGGGACGGAGGTAACACGCAGCCCAGGCCAGCAGCGGACAGACAGACAGACGTGGAAATAGCTGCTGCACACCAGCTCGCGGCTGAAGGGGAACGGGCCTGGATAAGGGGAAAGTTAATACAAAGCACAATAGACGCCTGCCTTTCCCTCCTCACTCCGTTTGCATCTTAGCCCCTGTAAGAAACAGACAGCAGAGAAAACAAACAAACAAACCCCCAAATAAAACAAAACCAAACACAAGCCACCAGCAACAAAAACGAGGACTGCCTTCCCAAACGTCCACACGCGGAAGAGGTCTCCAGGTTTTTGGGGGGAAGGGTGATTTCCAGGTGAAGAAGCAACTTGCAAGATGCACCGTTTGCTTTAGCCCTACCTGGTGGAACCTACCTCCTAATGGACTGCCAATTAACTCCCGCCAGGGGGGCTGGCAGCTCCGCTGCGAGGAGCGGGAGAGGCCTGGGGCTGGGCCCCAGCCCGCGCCGTCGCGGCCCCTCCGTGCCCAACCTCACGGAAACAAACAAACAAACAAACACAAAACAAACAAACAACAACAAAAACAAACAAACAAACCAAAACAAACCACCACCAAACCTCTCGGCACTGGAAGTTTCTGCGTCCGTCACATGTTACATCTCACTTAAAGGCGGTTCAGACTCACCGCGCAGCTAAGAAACCGCGTCAGGGATGTAATCAATACCGAGAGGATTTTATCGCTTATTAGCTCAAAAAGAAAAGAAAAAAAAAAAAAAGTGGAATTTACATGGAAGTCGATTCGTTGCCTTCTCCATTCAGACATTTTTTCGGGTGCTTGGGCAAGCTTCTCACGATCCAATTAGTCGAAAAGAGCCTTTCCATCTTAGGAATTTAATAATGAAGGGAAAAATATTGTTATTAATAGTAATACTGCACATTAAGCAATATGAAGTTCACCCCTTTGGTTTTTAACCCAGTAACTATTAACCCAGGTATGTTCCCGGCTTCTAAAGAAATAAAAGCGGAGCCAAAACAAAGTTAAGAAACAAAAGATCTGCGGTGAATATTCAAAGCACCCATGCATCTAATCCCTGATTATTACTCGGTGGCTCTGAAGCAGAGTCTTTATTAAAACTACAGAGGGAAAACGCGATCGGCGGGGCACAGGCTGGCAGAGGTACCTCGGAGCTGCAGGCAGCGACCTGAAGGCAGGAAGGCTCTGGAGAAGCCTGCTACCTGTAAGCGCCCTGGCCGAGGTGACAGCCGGGCTCCTGCAATCTGGACCCGTTTCCCGCTTCCCCCCCCCCGCCCCAGCCGTGACTCACGGGGGAATGTCACCATTTCACATCCAATCCGGGCCAAGCCGGCTGCTCTTTCCCTTAGCAAAAGTAAGGGACGGAGTGACGCGGCCTCTGTGCCTCGGGGGCGGTCATCGTTAACTTTGCTCCTTTAGGGATTTGGGGACTCGAAAGAAAGGGGGCGGGGGTGATCACCCTGTCCTAGCCCCCCTCGGAAAGACAGCACAGGCCGACAGCGAAAGTCACTTCTGTTCCACACGGGTTTGTGTCAGCCATGACGGGGGATTTCAAAGTACTTCTGAATATTTGAGAGGAAAAAAAAAGTCCTACTGCTCCTGGTACGGCGGCTGCGTGGACGCTCGGGCACTTAAAAATTGCCCAGGAAAAAAAAAATAATAAGTATGTGCATTTTTATAGGGAGATAAATTGACAATTTGTTGTGTATAACTTCTGATCAATTATTAATCGTTAGTGTCAACAACAGGGTTATAATTACCTTCAGTTATTTAAAGGAATATTTATTTTTTTCTTCTCTCTGATCTGGTAATTAGTTAATGCTCTGGAGTAATGAATTCAAAGCTGACTTGATAATGATTGAGACAGGTTTTTCCCTTCTCTTTTGGCAGCCCCCTCGCGGGGGGGGAGGGCGGGGTGGGGAAGGAGGAAGGTGTATCCCCCCGTTTGCAGAATTGTCCATGTAAAGGCAAATCGCGGCGCATTTCACTTTTCAGACCATAAATAACGATTCTGGGAAGAAAAGGGCAAAATGACAAACAAATAGAGCGCAGCTGGGATGAATAAGGCCGATCAAAGTTAGCAGCGGCCGACGTTTCTCGCAGCCGCAGCAGGTCTGAGTCCCATAAAGGTGCCAGCAACTCTTACCTCTTTCCCCGAGATCAAGGGCGAGGGTGAGCAGGACATTTTAACCCTCTGACATTTTTTCGCGAGCGGAGGAGGTAAAAAAAAAAAGGTGGAAGGAGGGAGGAGCGTTTTTCTTTTTTGAGGTAGACCTCAATGCCTTCATGAAGGAAGCGGGGGAGTATTTTACCTGGAGCCCGCGAAACCCCCCGCCTAGCCCGCGTAGGATGCGCGGGGGGGGAGCGGCGCAGCGCCATGCAGTGCTGGGCTCCCCTCCTCGAAGCGGGAGAGGAAGAGCCTTGCGCGTTTAAACGATCCAGAACCTGGTTCAGCCCTGGCAATGGGAATCAAGAAATTATTTCTACTTTTTTTTTTTTTTTTTTTTTTTTTTTTTTAATCCCCCTCCTTGAGGGCGCTCGGCAGAGCTTCCTCATGAAGAAGAGCAGCAAGAAAGGCAGCCCGCAGGGACGGTGGCCGCTGCCTTGCTCCCGGCTCTTGGAGCGTGGGTAACCCCTCCCCCCCAGGCCTGGGACCTGGCAGCCAAAAGGCAAGGTAACTGCTGAAAAGCCTCCCCCTCCACCCTCCCATACTGGCGTGTGGCGCTCAGCTGAGGTAGAAAGTCCACCGTTGCCCCCTTCCTGCTTTCCTCCAAACCTCCACCTAATTTAGCATCAGTCGAGGTCTCGGAGCCAAAACGACTTTTCGTTTTCAGCGCGACGGGGCTGATTTTACGGCAGATCTGTGTGAGATGGAATACGTGTGTATAATATTATATATAGCAGTCACATGTCTTATATATAAAACGTTTCCCCCGTGCAACGAAACTGCAGTGGGAATTGCAGTGCAAAATGCAAGTTTTAAAATTAATTCGTCCTGACAGGTTTGACATCGCCCAGCTCCCTTTTTCCTGCAACTCCGTCCGCAAATGAATGCCCTTTCCAGAGTGTATGTTTTAATTTGTCACATCAAGGCAATAAAAGGCAGCAATATATACTTAAGCCAGTTAACATTGTAATAACAGGTTTAAAGGAGCAATTAAATGGTAGTGAGTCGCATGTCTGACTTTCTATAGGCATTACCACATCAATGGTACCTTTTAGACTGACTATAACTTAGCGTGATTGTCTCAATTAGTTTAGCTACACGATAGTTATTGTGAACTCTTTGTGAGTAATCAATGTTACGCAAGCTTATGGGAAGGAGTCTTTAATAGGGGTGAGCAGCAGCTAGGTAACATGAACCTCCTATTTCCAAAAAAACACCTTTTTTTTTTTTTTTTTTTTTTTTTTTTTCCCCTCTACTCTCATTTCTTTCCCCCAACACGAAAGAAACGATAACTTATAGTCTTATAAATCTGTTTCCGAGATCGGTGTAGCCGAACGCAGATTTACAGGCAAATAACGACTTCTGCCACGGCTGATAAACGAAACAGCCGCTTCACTTGGGCGCGGATGGCGAGTCACCAATGCTACTCTTCTTTTTTTATTTTATTTTACTTTTTTCTAGTGTTGTGTGTCGCGGGCGCTCATTGTCACGACTCAGCCTCGAGCCACAAATAACCTTCAGGGATGTTCACATCAAATGACATGTACGTATCACTTACGGGCGCCTAAGTTTCCCATCGCTAAGAGCGGGGCCAGTCTGAATGGGAGAGTTGCGGAAAGATACCAGGGTGTGCGTGTGAATCAGAACCTGGTGTGTGGGTGTGCGTGTCAGAGCGAGGGATGACTGTAAAGCGGGGTTATAAATACGATATAATGCAGAGAGAAAGGTCTTACCGGAGCAACCGGCCGTTTAGTAACTTGTTAGTTCTTCTCCACCTACAGACTCGTTAAACACCGAGCCACGGTTGGCTAATGCAAAATACAGAGGGCTGCGAAATTAGTGGGAGTTGCGTGAACTGCTTCAAAACACTAACAAGTTTGTAATATTTTCTGTCACGGGGGAAAAAAAAAAGAGCATGTACCGTTAAAATTTAAGATAAACAAGACACATGGATGTTTCTATTGGTGAAGTTATTCTCGTTAGTCCTAACAATGTCTCACCATTAGACAAGGCTGGAGTCAGTCTGAGTCTCAGATCTGCAAGCTTTTTTTTTTTTCCTTTTTTTTTTTTGCATGCGCATTACATTTCTGTCATGCTTTGCAGCAGAACACGATATCCCCAAAGAACCCACAGAAGAAAAAAAATACCCTGACAGCAACCATTAGTTAAGAGTGCAATGAATAAACCCCTTGCACAAGAGTATCAGGACTAATTAAGATTCTGTTTAGCAGCCCTGGATGGAATGTTAATGTAGCTTTGACTAACTGGGAATAAGCAGGGGGAAAAACTGCATTTTAAGAGGAATGCTGAGGTGATAACATCTCTCACTTCTTCTGTCCAAGGTCTGCCCAAGCCTGTTACGAAGTCATTATCTCAAATTACTCCTGTACTTCATTTTTAGAGGGTTTGGGCAAGATCCCCTGGCGTTGAAGCGCTGCCTAGAGCCTCACAAAGCCAATACTCTCTAAGGGGATAAAGGCTGAATCAACCCACTATCTCTACCTTCGAGAGTCTGCTGGTACCAGTTCCTTGGACAAATACAGCCAGGATTCTGGAGGTAGATTAGGATCTATTGCTGGCGTCTCCTCGCAAATCCCTAAAGGGTTTTTGACCCTTTGAAGTTTCGTCTATTTTGCTTACACAGAAGTTTACATGATTAAGTCAGGATTTTACAAGGCTCAACAAGGCAAATTTAGTCACCTCGGAACACTCAACACCAAAAAGAAAAAAAAAAAAGTAAAATATCCATTTGTCCCGCTACTCGTTTAGCTCCTGAAATACTAGCATACGGTGATATTTATAGTGATTAGTTTAATAAAGAAGGAGAAAAGTATCTGAAGATTGCTTCAGCAGGGGAGGATAAAAAAATATCCCTTTCTCTCACGGAGTTGTTGTTGCTGTTGTTGTTATTATTATTATTATAATTATTATTATTTTCAGCCTTTGACGTAGTCTTTCCCCTCCTCTTCCATTTCCAATGATCGTAAAAGCAACTACATTTCTCAGAGTGGATAAAACTTCCCGAATTCCTCTCCAGTCTTTTTAACGTTTCCAGCATGCCTTTACTCCTGATCCATGCAGTTGTGTTTTTTTGCCATCGAGGAACAAGCACGCCTAATCCTTCTCTCTGAAGTAAACTTTTGCAAACACTTTACTTCTTAAAAGCAGCCTCGCATAATGCAAATCTTTGCTAGGAAGGAGAGGGCTGGGAATAGACAGCATAAACAGGAGAGGAGGAGCAGAGCACTTTCTCGGGGAATAGCTACCTATTTAAAGAAGTCCCCTGCAATCAGAGAGGGAGGGCTGTAGTTGGGGGCTGAGGCTTCATCCGGCCCACCATACTCGCATTGCCTTTTGTGGAATACAAAAAAATCTCTTTTCTTTTTCTCCCTTTGTCTCTTCCTCTCTCCCATCAGAGGGAAGATCGCTCTGCTAATGGATTACTGCTGCAGAGTTATTTTCTATAAAGGAAGGAATGATCTGTTCAGGTGCTGAATAATTATTTTTATTATTAATAATAATAATATGATAAATAAATAAACAGACCTGGCATGCTGGAAAGTTTCTGTAGCTGGATCAGTGAGCTGCAGGGACAACAAGGGCAATCAAGCGAGCTGCAGATTTCTCTTCCTCAATTGATTTATAATTGATGAATGGATTTTCTTGTGCAGCTGCAGTGTGGTTAAAAACTATTGAAGAGGTAGGTGTCCTGGGAGGTGTTATTTTGTAAGGAAGACAGTTAGGAGTAACTGGGTGCATTTATCAGCAGGAGATCTGAGCAAGCAACATGATTACATGAGCTGTTAGTGGCTAGGATTCAACTTTCCATAGGCCTTCAGCACCTGCAGTCTCGTAGGTGACTCACATGGAAATGGGTTCATGTTGGCTGCCAGCCGCCGTGAGGCATTGATCTGGCACAGAGTTCCCCAATGATTTTGGCTCAGCCCATCTAAACGGCACGCTGTGGGCCGCTGCCTTTCTGGCAGAAATCGGTCAGGTCTGCTTTTGCAAGACAAGGAGAAGCAACATCTTGCAGCACTTCTCTCTCTTGCACATTTTGAGGAAGTGGAAGGGATTTTCATGTCCTTTATGATGGGTATATTTCCTATTTCTGCTATGACCTTTCCCCCTCCCTATAGGAATGTACCTGGTAGTTAAAGCATTTGCAGTGTGAAATAGAGAGAAGTGTTAAAATGGGTTTCAACAGATATGCAAAGCTGTTATTGTGTCTCTGGATCATGGGTGTTTACCACAGCTCTGAAAGAACTTTAGGACCAGGTACGTGGATCTGCATCCTTTGTAAAGGGGCTTAGAACTATATTTAAGAAAGGGACAAGATGCAAATAGAAGTCCATTTCAGCTTCTTACCCTTGAGATCACTTCAGGATGGTGCCTTTTTTTTCTTTTTTTTTTTTTTTTAATACATATATATATATATATATATATATATATATATAATTTTCTTTAAACTCACCCAAGAAATCACATGCTGTCTCTCCTTATGTCTAGAAAGGCTTCAGCCTTCCCAGAGGTGAGGAGATTATGCCTAACCACGTTTGAGATGCTGACCCCAGCATGCTCCCACCCCAGGTCCTTGAAGGGCTCAGGCTGGTACGCCCTCCCCAAACAGACCTGAAACCCCAGCTGCTCACAGGATGTGGTCACTCTTGCCTTCTCCAATGCACCTGAGATGGAGTTGTTCCTGCTGGTGACAGCACAGCACAAACCCAATGTGAAACATTTGGAACAGCAGCAGAAACCTATTCCCAGCAGAGTGACCTAAATGCAAGGCAACGCAGCCACATCCACATGCTCTCCTCTTGCTCTTGGGCACCACGTCCCTCACCTCTTTTTTCTGCACAGGTCCATCAGGGGAGGGGGAGCGAGACCTCCCCTTTCTACTTCTTCTCTCTGTGAGAGAGGGAGTGCAGGGACCTTCCCATAGAGGCAGGTTCCAGCATACGGACATTATCTTCTCGGAGCTTTGAGCTGTGTGTGTGTGTGTGTGTGTGTGTGGAGAGGGAGCAGATTTAAGACACATTTTGTCAGTTTTTATATTTCCTATCAAATAGCTGCACACAGATGGGGTGGCTTCATGCTCAGGGAGAGGGCTGTTACAGATGCATCCTCCCAGTGGCAGGGAGCTGGGGGGCAGCTGTCGATATGCAGGTGACGGTGACAGGGAGCACCAGGGGGAAGATACAGGATTTATTTCCTTTCTTTCTCTTCCTGCTTGCTCTTCCACTGGGTGGGAAAAATCTTACTCTCAGCACATGTTTCTTCTGGAAAAAAACAAACAAACGAACAAACGAAAACACACACACACAAAACCTCCAGTACTGTGCTCAGCTCTATAAGTTTTTTTCAGATCATGAGATTCCCTTCCTTCCTTCCTTCCTTCCTTCCTTCCTTCCTTCCTTCCTTCCTTCCTTCCTTCCTTCCTTCCTTCCTTCCTTCCTTCCTTCCTTCCTTCCTTCCTTCCTTCCTTCCTTCCTTCCTTCCTTCCTTCCTTCCTTCCTTCCTTCCTTCCTTCCTTCCTTCCTTCCTTCCTTCCTTCCTTCCTTCCTTCCTTCCTTCCTTCCTTCCTTCCTTCCTTCCTTCCTTCCTTCCTTCCTTCCTTCCTTCCCTCCTTCCCTCCTTCCCTCCTTCCCTCCTTCCCTCCTTCCCTCCTTCCCTCCTTCCCTCCTTCCCTCCTCCTTCCCTCCTCCTTCCTCTCTCCCTTCCTCTCTCCCTTCCTCTCTCCCTTCCTCTCTCCCTTCCTCTCTCCCTTCCTCTCTCCCTTCCTCTCTCCCTTCCTCTCTCCCTTCACTTTCTCTCTCTCTTCCCTCCTTTCTTTGGGTTTTTATGTGTCTTTTTAATTTTGAACTTCTTGTATGCCAAATTTTATGCTGTAAATCTGTGAGAGAAGGATTCATTTATAAAATAAATGTGGAATACTTACCTCATTACTCAGTTCCAGGATCTGGGGCTTTGAAGTTAAAACTCCCCAACCAAACAAGCATGAGATTTCCTGTAAAACTCAAATCTCACTTGACATAAAAATATTATTATCGTCAGCAAAGTGACTGCATAATTACATTTCTATTTCTCCATGTTTAGTTTGTGTTAATGTCTGTAAGCTGGATCTTCTCTCTTCATTGACTCACATACATTTTTTAAAATTCTTGTTAGAGCTGCAAAATGTGGTTACAGAGGAATAAAAATCTGCCTCCTTTGGATTTCTTCATAGTAAATCATTTGAATTGGAGAATATTATTGGTGAACATGTAAGAACATATAATTTAGTTTTCTTATGCAGAATTTGGAAAGCTGGCCATTAGAAATCAGTTGATTATATTTTTTACAACAGTTAAAAAACCTGTATGACATAACCCCCTAAACCACCTTTGTGCAAAGCCCCTTCTGAATTACAAACGCACATTATTCTACTTCAGCTGACTTCAGTGGGGTTTAAATATTTGAGAAGTCACATTCAAATGAACTTTTTTATCTATAATAGCAAGAATGAAACTATAGTCCTGCAATTGACATAACAGAAAAAAATGTTTACCCAAATTAATAAAGAGAAGAAACTTCTCAGTTAAAAGCACAACTTTTCAGATGTTTTAGAGGACTAGAAACAATAAAAACGTCTGTGGAAATATGGTCCATAATATCCTTGAAAAACCCATACAGCTGAGTCCAATTTCTGTTATTGAATCCAGTCCTAAAAAAAGTGGTAAAGTTGAACTATTCATCCTTAAGTTATTTTTACGTAGTGTGCATATAAGCTTATTTCTATTAATGGAATAGGTTTGTGATGAGATAATAAGTCACAGTGTAAATCCATAATAAACTTGTTTCCGAGCTAATGAAAGGATTGGATAGCAGAGAAATCTGTACATTTTGTCTCTGTATTTTTTTTTCCCATTTTACCGTATTCTAATCCCTTCTACAATGCCTGATAATATCGAGCAAGAATGTGTTAGGTGTCTGTGTGAATCAGTGGGAAATATAGCTTCAGTAATCTTTTTCCATGTGCTTCCATGTCATTAGAATATTATAATGAATATGCAGTAAAAAACAGTTGTGGGAAACAGCCTCTTTCAGTCAGTATATCACTCATTGATATGAGTATATCAAATCACTCATCAATACTGAGAAAAGAGTTTCTAACATTTTCCTATTGTGAATAAGCTATTTTTGCATTTAAAGAGAACAAAATAATATGCCAGTTCTAAAATCCCCAAACTAAAATGCACAGATTGAGTGCAAGCCTATTTAAATGGAGGAACTGTTACTTGGGAAATGCCATATTTTGAGCTGAAGATCACTACCACGGATATCTACTTTTCTACAGAATGAAGTCCAGTGTAAAAAAAAAAACAAACAACAAACCAAAACCAATGATCATATAATTTATTGCTTTATTGTAAAACATATGCATAAAAGGACAGAATTAAGATCCCACAGCCAAGACTTATGTAATATTCATACTTCCAACTACTTCAATTTGAAAGTTAATTAAGTTCAATGCATTTTTTTTTAAGCCCCTGTTTTTTTACACTGCAACACACAAGATTCCCTGAATCTGGTCATGTAGTGGAGGACCAAACTCCAGGTACCTTTGGAATCAAAACTGTGATGATCATGCCTCCAAGGCACAACGAAGGCTGAGCTGAAGCTGGGGGGGGTTGGGGATTTTCTTGCAGAAATCTGCTGTGAGGCACTCCTCCATCTCCAGCTCGGTGCCATAGCTTCTCTTCCAGTCTGTGATTCCAGATGCAGCTGGTTAGTAGATCATAGATCAGGTCAGGCAATTGCATTTGATGTGTGGGGGTCATATGTAAGACCCATATGCAAGAGAGAAGGCAGAGGAGAGAGAGAGAAAAATAGCACTGTCTTGCAAATGTGTGAGGCTCAATCACAGTAAAAGTAATATGTGTTGGGAATTAAATGATACAAAAAGTATGAGATCTGATATTTCCTTATATGTGTTATTTCCACATAAAAAAAAAAAAGATAAAAATAAATTGTGCTGTAACTACCTCTTACCATTTATCATCCTCAGTAAGAATCCAGTATTTTTTGTATACACCTAATCGATGGAATTGAATGACAAATATATTAGGTGGTGTCAGGCTGGGAGGAGCTGATAGTGTGCTGACTGCTAGGACCATAGCTTAACCTACCTACCTACCTACCTACCTACCTACCTACCTACCTACCTACCTACCTACCTACCTACCTACCTGCCTGCCTACCTACCTACCTTCTTTTCACCTCAGTTGCCAAAACCATCACTTATTTCTGGAACAGCATATACTAGTGGTAGAGAAAACTTCTTGTCTCTTGTCTGACAGACTTAGCTGTCACAGCAACTAGCTGATGAAGGGAATAAACAAGGGCAGCAATTGTGAAGTTAAACTGAAGCTGGGAAAGTAAATACCTAATATTTAGAACACTCAAGAGAAATGTCATGCGTTTATGCACAGGAAAGAGGACAAGGAAACCACATTACTACCAAAATCAGAGTTCTATAGTGTTCAGCCAGGATTTGTCTATGTCCTGAGACACAGCTATCAGCTTGTAATATTAGTATAACATTGGCAATGCCTGAGTCAAAGGAAAACTATATATTTGTAAAAAATATTTTACCTTGAAAGTGAGACATCACATTACTGTAGCTCTACAGAATTGCATGTTAAACATATTAATCTCTTCAGATATGTTAATAATCCCTGAATCAATACATAAGAATCTATGAGCTGACTTTAAGGGAACACAATTGCCTTTATCTAAGAATGTAAAGGCATTTAGAGGCATAATAGATAAACCACGATGAGGTTAGTCTTTCCATTAATTCATTTAGGATTTATGCATGCAACTGCTGTTATATTCTGGAAGATTCTTCTATATTAGTTGAAAGGAAACCAGAATCTTAAGATAAACCAATATATTCTTTATCCAACTATTCTGAGTTTATTGCCATGTATTAAGAGAATAGGACAGACTTCATAGTAACTTGAGAAAAAGTCCTTCTAAATAAGGTTTTGTGGGTTTTTTTTGTGCCTAAGTTGTCATAACTGAGGTTTTGCAGTGGTAAATAGCTATGTATGGTGGGATTTCAACAAGTGCATTCAAGAGACAACCTTGAAGAGGAACCAGGAGCACTGTAAGGTGTTCAAGTCATTTTCACCTCTGCGTTTTAAGTGCATTTACATTTTTACATCAGTATGAAGTGTATCTTGGGTGAAAATAATCACTGTTATCACTCAAGGTGAATTCACTAGGATGAGTTTGGCCTGGCGAGTTTAATGGGAATTTAACAAGCAAAAGAGATCATGTGTTTGATGTGACTACCTACAAATGCAGGTAAACAGAAAAACTTTGAAATGCGTAAGAAATAAAGATAGCAGATGGTTAAAAATACATAATAACACTAAAAAATGAAGACTTATATGTATATATATGCTGCAGATGGAGCTGGAAATGAGATCCCTATTTAAAGATGGATAACGTTTTCTTATGTAACATTCTTGTGTGTTTCTTATTGTTAGATGTAATCGTTCAGACAAGAATTTTTATGACTGATGTCTGCCTCACACTGTGTGTCTTGCTTTTATATAAAAAGAAAGCTTCAGCAAAACAGTTTAACTGTTTCCAGGAATTACAATTGGGAGAAATGATTCGGTTTGCTGATGTTAAAAATCTGTGTGACCTTATTGAATAAACTGCTTTACAGTAAAGGATGCAAATTTAGGAAGGAAGGTGTCTTGAGGCCAGAAAGAGAAGCATTTTTTGTTTTCTTTATAAAAATATATACCCATTTGGCAGTGTTATCATTGAATATACTTGATATAATGATTTGTGGTTTAATTCTTTGTAGATTTCATCTGTAGTGTGCATGTTCAAAGCTGGCAATCTCCAAGTACAGCTAAGCATCTCATTCCCTATAATGGTTCCTCTTATGTGCCTCTAACTCCAGAAGAGGTGGCAAGAAGACTGTCTTGTTTCTTCTCTCATTCCTTCTCCATTGCTGTTCACATCACTTCAGGGCAGTCTGAAGAAGGACAGATTAATCAGCCTTGAATAAGAGTCTGGGTTGGGAGCAGAGCTGGGACAGGTATCTGCAGGATTTAGGATTTGAAGGAGGTGGGAACAGGCTCTGGAAGAGAAAATAGAAAGTGAGGTGAAAACAGCTTGTGCAGAGGAAATGATTGGGGTAGAATATGACAGGTTAGAAAAGGCCGTAAAAAGTCTACAGCCACTAGAACACCTCATCTTCCAGAACCCGGAGTAAGACCCAGGATTTCTGTTTTTCAAGGTTCCTGTGCTACTTATTAAATATCTACGATGTCACTGGCAGCGTAAATCTCTTATTCCCCATAGCAGTGGGTCCACAATCACAATTATTCCTTTGTCTCAGGTGATAAACTTCTGCTGGAATTCAGATTCCACTGCCATTGTCCACAATGTGAAAATTGGAAAGATTTCATATGATCAACATTTTTGTTAGACTAAGAAACAAAGAAGTGATTATCTGTTTTTCTTCCCTAGGCCCTGAATCATCCCACTTGTCTGCCGGATAGACAGATCTCTGGGAACAAGGCACTGTTTCAAAAACCAACCTTTTCTTGTGGATTTCCTAACTTTTCAATGTTTGGCCTTGCAGTCCCTAATGTTTTGTTTACATTTGGTTCTTGAATGCAGCAAGTGGTATAAGAAAATGAAACAACTAGGTTTTCTGTCACTCATCAACCATATTATGAGTGTCTACATATATAGCGGTGTGTGAATGTACGTCTGTATGTACCTTATATATGCATAGATATCTATTTGTGTTCTCTCTTCGTATGCCTTTTTGTGGGCTGAAGATGGAATACAGAGTAGCAGAGACTTACATAATCCTATAAACAGTTACTCTGGTGAAGTATTTACTGTATTTGAGGGAGGACTGTCAAATCCAGCATGAGAATTTGTGACATTGATGTTATTCAGATGTGAAAGTTTCTAGGATTGCAGCTATTGGCTACAGCTATTTAGGGGCTTTCTGTTTCTTCCAGCAGTGTTAGGACTGCAATATGCTGTAACTAACTGATTGCAGCAAGACTCCATGCTAAATTTATATATACAGAGCTTCCATATCTATAAAAAAATGTATGCAGATAGCTAGTGTCAATGCAGGCACCGAGCCATTTGTGAGTTTAGAGTTACTGGTTTACATTAAATTTGCAAGATTTGAGCCCTGGTTATTTTGTTGTCTTCCTAAACGAGAACGGGATATGGACAAACCAAGGCTAAACTGCCAGATGTGTTAGTCCTGCCAAGGCATTTGTAGTGTATCTAATGCTTTCCTAGAGCCAGTTGGTCAGTCAGTCAGTGATTCTCCCCTCAAAAATTACTCCTAGGACAGAAAACAAACCTAAGAATTTAGCAGGAGAAGGGGCATGTAAGAGAGAGAATATACTTTTCTCTTGTTTTCTTTCAGCTACTCCAGAGAAATAACACATAACACTTATGGAGTAACAAACTTCCAACCATTGATGCCATCCAAGAAGTAGCAAATTGAAAAAATAGGAAATGATATAAAGGAAAATTTTAAGGATCTCTCAGTTCCCAGCTATGCAGATTAATAATCACACCAGCCAGAATTCAGATCTCTGGTTTCCATATATGTGTGCATGTATGTCCGTTTCTCTTGGTATTTTACACACATATCTGTGCTTATATGTGCACACACACGTCTCTCTTCTATAATGGAGATTGCTACTTATGCATGTCTGCAGGAAAGTTTGACCTCAGATGTTTCATTTCAGAATGTTTGGTAATCTTTTATTAGCATTTATGATACCAAAAGAGTTATTTCAAAGCATTTTTGTAATGATCAATCAACAGTACTAAAAAAGGTATATTAAACCATATGAAACCTGTCAATCCTGATCATGTAGGTAGCAGATTAGGAGAGAATCATTACCTAAAAATAATGCCATTTTTGTGAAAGCAATTCAAACTTACACGAACAGGCCTGAGCCTCGAACTTTCTGTGGCTTTACAGTAAAAAATTTCTCACTTTAATGTGCTCCTGTCTTGCCAGTAGCCATGTGTTGTACTTCTTTGGCACTGTATAATGAGGTTTCATATGTTTTTAAAAATGATAAAATGTTGTCTGGATATGGGAAAGATTAAGAAAATAAGCAAGACAAATTTAGGGATAATTCCTCTGCCTTATCGACTGACTCACCATGCTGCACAGGACAGTGACCTCAGCTGCTTATGCCCTCTACAGCTTTGTCTCAGACAGGGACAGAGGCACTGCAGTATGCCGAAGGAGCTCTGTTCTCCTACAACCCGCTGTTTGCCACCACATTACATCAGGGGATGTCACACCCAAGGGTGACGCTGGCTACTGCTGGCTGGAGTGTCTGTCTGTCCACTGAAATCACAGGGAAAGAGCAGTCTTAGGCTGAGAAAATCCCATGCTTGTGAAATAATTGTACTAAGGTTTGACTCTGAGTAGGCAGTATTTTGTTTTGTAGCATTAAAAACGAATGAAAAAGGGCACAGAGATACAAACTGCGTAAGACTTCACACCAGACGTTTGGAGGATTTCTTCAGGATGCCTCAGGACATCCTCTTGGTTTGACAGAGGTCCAAGGGGAATTAAGTTTTGTCTTCCCAAGACTAAGGAGCTTGTGTCTAACATGGAGAACTGGGGTCTAGTTCGGGGAGCCAGGTGTCTGATCCTGCTCCATCTGGAGGGATGGGGTGGTTGTGAGTGCATCATTCGTTTGCAGCAGTGTTGTGCTTGGTTTCACTTTCACCCTCCCAAGTGCATTCCTCTAGCAACCCCCTGCCCCAGGCAGCTGTTTATTTTGCCTTTGTCTATAAGCCAGCCTTTTTTTTTTTAAAAAAAAAAAAGAGGGGGAAATTATTAAAATGATAGATAATATCTCACAAGTGTCCACTCTAATTTTTACTTAAATATCTCTAGATTTTAGAGGTTTCTCTTTATGGACATCAACAGCCTTTTACACAAGAGGTTTTCAAAGGTCAGTGTGAGTATTGTGGATGTTTAGGTTATATAGTTGTGATATCCTCCTATAGACAAAAATGAAAATTAACAAGAGTTGAACAATGCATAAAAATCCCCCAAACATAATACTGTTAGAAAGTGTCTTAAATATCACCAAAATCCTGGAAGCCTTGGGAATTACAAAAGCTGAAAAAAAATAGGGTCAATTAGATACAGTATTTTGTGCTTTTTCTCTGGAATTTGTTGACATTAATATTTTTCAGTTACTTTTTACAGTCTGCCCTGTTACTGATAGAAACACGTTACACTGTTACAGGTTAGGCAAGAAACCTCTACCAAACCCAGGGGCATAACATGCAGTAGCTAAATGTAACTGCTCTTTAGACTTCTGTCAATTGATTAAAGTCAAGTAGGTTGTGCTCGTTTGCAGACCTTACCAAAAGTTCACTGAAATTGTCAGAAAATCTCCCTTTTATTTAATTAAGATGTGGTGAAGTTGTAAGTAGAGGCATTTTTTCATGTTTAAAAATGTTTGATAAGAATTTATGTTGTGACTTCAAACCCTTTCCTGGCTCTGGAAGGTTACATGGCTAATGCCTTCAACACTTCAGCTAGTCAGGATGGACAATATACTCAATCAAATGAACCTGTTTCTTGTCAAAATAGCTAAAGATATTTATGCATGTTATTTATTTTCTTTAGATTCCTTGTTAAACACTTTTATAAATGCCTTTAAGCAATAACCTGAACACAAATGTGATTATTCAGTATATCGTTTAATAGAATTAAATTCTTATTAGAACTGTGTAACTGGATATCAAAGTTATCAAAGTGACTTGACAGCACTCTTGGTGTTTTAATTGAACTCAGTTTACCTGTTTTTTTGTGTGTGTGGGTTTGTTTTTTTTTTCTAATTGTTGCTCTTTTTTTTTTTTTTCTTTCATGCAAAAGAATGACAAGTCTACTTTGATCATTTAGCCAAAAATATTTACGTCATGGATTACATTATGAATTGATTATAACTGTAGCTAAGAGGGAGAATGAATTCCCAGAAAGTTAATATTTCTTGTTAAGCAAATCTCAAATATAGATCAACTGCAAGTACCAAACATGATGAAAGTGAATCTGGAATTTCTTATGTCTCCTCTAGTAAAACATAAACAGATGCAAAATGTCCAACATCATATTTTTGATCACTTTTTGATGCCTATTGTTATATCTAAACTTCCAACATCAGGTTGAGTTTCTTATATACTAAATATTCTACATTGTACAGCTTTAAGATTTTATTTTGAAGAACTTTATTTAACCTACAGTTACTCTGTAATAAACTTTTAAGCTTTATATTCAATACAGTAGAACATTAAGAAGGTTCTGACAACAGAATAAATTCACTTAGCTTATTTACTTAGCTTTGCCATTTGTATACATTTGGTTGAGGTGAGACAGAAAATAAATCAGTTAATTTGTGCCTTGATTTACTGTCATTAAGGAGTCTTGTAATAATAATAACAACAATAAAAAACAGAACTCCCTAAGAATTTTCTCCATAAACTGAACTTTTGAATAAGTTTACTGCCTAGCTTAATCTCACTTAGAAAGTTGCCTTCCTTTAAGGACAATCATCTTCCAGCAAATCCACACAGGAATATTAGTCTTATTTTGTTTAATCACCAAATCCTAACAACTAAGTATTCACTTCATTAAAGGCACTCAAAAATTCTGGCCAGCTGTTTCCTGCCACTTGGCTGAGGACAAGGTGGAGAAAGACAAGCAATTCAATCCTTGGTAACTCTCAGTTGTGTTCAACATAATTCTGCCACATACTTTCATCACTTTATTTCTAAACTAGAATCTGAATCCAAGGTGGGTTCTGTGACTTATGGGCTTAAATTCTGACATGTTTAAATTCATGTTGTACACATGAAAATTTCCAGAGATTTTAGTAATTATCTCAGACTAATTCTTTGTTTTGTCAACTGTGCTCTCTCTTCCTTTTTTTTACTTTTTTTTTTTTTTTTCCTTTTAAATGATTTTAAATTACTCTAGTCAAATGCATTGAAGAGGGAGGCATCATTAACACAGCAGTTTAATATACAAATGATGGATTTGTTACTTGCTCTGTTCCTGCAAAACTGTTTCCTGTTCTGGTTCAAATACAAAGTTCTGGAAAATTAAGAACTCTTTGTCAAAGATCAAGGTGACTACAGTAACGTGTTTTTAAAGCTGGGAGTAATTTTTATGCACTGAAGGTAAAAAGAAATACTGATTGCAACTGAAGAGTGACTTAAAAAAATATCCATTTGATTGTATGAACTACCAGGCCTATTGCCCGTGAAAGTAAGTGCTAAGATATCAAATCATAAATCAATATTCCAAGGCCAGAGTCTAAGCAGACATAAATCAGTGAAGTTACACAGACTTCAGCTAAGCTGTACTTATTTATACAGCTGGGTCTGGCTATTGGGTGCTACAAAAATGGCAAAGTTCTCCATTTTGGTCATAATTCAAGAGAACTCTTGAAGAAAGATGTTTTTGTCCCTGTAAACAGAATTTAGCATACTCTACAGCCCATGGGGGAGATTAGATATGTCAGGATGGGATTGAAACCCATCCACCAGCCCAGGAAACACTGCACAGGGCTGTGTGAAATCCTGCCCTTCCCTGGGGTGCAAGCAGCCCAGCTCAGGCATCTGCACCCACTTGTGCACTATGGATTTGTGACCTCTCTCTAGCAGTATAAGGCTGCTACTGGTTTTCTTTGGAAGAATAAACAGGACACAGTCTTTTCAATAAAGGAAATTGCCTGCCCTACAGCCTAACAGCTGCAAAGCCCACAAACTTTGCGAATTTTGTTCTGTTCTCTGTGTAGCTCCTGTCCCGGTTCAGTGTCCTAACCCTTGAGGCAAGGGACTGGAACGTACTGAGCTGTATTGCCACTATTCCCACTATATAGACCAATTGATGGGATAAAGTGCATTCATTTTCCCTTGCCCTGGGTTTTTAAAGTTGAGGCGTAGCTTTTCATGATGCTGTCAGCAGCTTGATTTTATTAGTGCTTCTCAGGCATACTGTGTGGGTTGCGAGCTGAGTCAGGTAGCTCAGACAGTCAGGTAGCTCATTCAAGAGGCGAGAAATACCAAACACTTACTAGACAGAGTGTCTCAGGGGAGGCAGGCTTAGTTTGGGATTCCCACCAGGTTGGTAAGCAAGGTGCCCAGACACTCAGTCCAGCTCAAACAAGGGCAAACCTGAGCACTGTAAGGTTCATGTTGTCTTCAGGGCTAGGCAACAGCCAAGGAAAAGGTTTTGGATACTAATTTTAGACTTAAATTTGGCATAAACTTCACTTCAGGTGCTGTGTTCTTGATTGGTTTCCTCCTCTAAACACTTGCCCTCACTCAAGAGGCCTTCAGCATGTGCCTATATGTCAGGCATAAAGCTTAGATGATGTCTTGGAACAAGGGTGCTTTACTCAGCTTGATAAGTGTGACTAGTTACAGATATAGGTAAGGATCTTAGAAAGTAATGTGCTGATTTCCTTCTGATTCCTTTTATGAACTATGTGGTCTCATCTGCTTTTTAGCTTTCTGTATATAATACTGGGTGTTGCTTTGCTTTTGATTATACAGTTTTTGAGAAAGGTTTTGTATTATTCAGATAATATTCAAATTCTGTTTGTTTTTCTTTGTTATATGGTGGAGACAGAAATTGTAGCACACTGCCTTCATGGAAATTTGTAAGAATAAAAAGGAGAGGAAAAGTAGGTAGATGGTAGTCCGACACTATTGCATAGACATTTGTTTCTTTGTTGCAGTGACTGAGCTTATGCTTACTCATTTGCAGTAAAGATGAGGATCATGGGGAAGTGAAACGGTATTTGCTCAATGTTTCTTTTCTCCTTGGAATCCAATTGTAATGCTGTAGTATTTTTCCTGTTGGTGTTGTTCATTTAATCGGTAACTTCATCTCAATGGGCTTTCGTGCCCTGAAGAGATAAATGGGCTTGCAAGGATCAGATAGTGTAGGAATATAAAACTGGGAGACTTGTTGACTGCATGAATGAGCTAGAAAACTGCAAAACTGTCACCTGCAGTTTGCTAAAGACTAGCTATTGTCACAACTGAACATTCCCTTTTTTTCCAAACAAGAAAGATAAAAATGCAGAAGTTTTGAACATGTCTTTCATTTTTGGATCCTTCAGCTTCTCTGAGGGGAACTTCTGATCTGATATGAATCCTAATGATTGTAAAAAAAAAGCTAGTTTTGCTTCTAGATCCCTGAAGGAATTGAAGAAGGTTTAAGAGCCTTCAGTCAGGTGTTGAATTTTTCTGTACAATGTGAGAGGGGGGATGGTTAGACACCTCAGGCTGGCCCTCACTGCAGCCAGTGTGCAGATCCAAAATATGACCTAGAACACATAAAAAAGCAAAGAGTCTTACCTTGTGCAAGTAAATGCCCTCCTGAGCACTGTGTCAGGCAAATGCAGAATACAGGTTGACATTGTCAACTGAGCCATCCCTTCCAAAAAGAGATATAGAGAGATGCCACTCCTTGCTTTCTAAAATGCAGACTGAGAAGGTAAGCGGTAACTGCACAACTTCCAGTAACTCTTGGCTAATTATATGAACTCTGACTAAGCATTGTGTCCTGCCAAGGAGGAGACAGCTTTTGGTAAGCACAGTGGGTCTGTGGAAGTCTAGGAAGCTTCACTTTAAAAAATTTGGATCCCCACAGTTGTTTTGTCCTACGTTTGGTATCTTACTGGCAGACATCAAAGTCTAAAATAATCACCCTGAGCACCTTCTACAGTCAGTAGTGGGACAAATTGGGTCCCCAGAGCCTTAGCCATGGGCCTGAGGACTTAGGTGCATGCTGTTACCTAGATACATGAGAAAACACTTAAGGCACATACATTGTTTTACAGAGGTGGGTCCTAGTCATGTCCTCAGAAGTTGCAAGCATGGAAAAAGCTATGTGACCCTCTCCAGGCTACTTCTGTCCTGAACTGCAGGGAACTCTGAAGTAGATCAGCTTCCCTTCTCATTTGGCCCCTGACTTCTGATAAGACTTCCACATGGAACAAAGGCAAGAGGTACGGGTGTTTTTAAAATCAGCAAATAGTTGGTATACCCAGGCTGCTTAAAAGCTGCCAGATGTCAGATTTTATGATGGGAAGGCTAGCAGAACAACAGAGAGAGATAAGAGTTCATGACAACATTAGCAAAATGAAAGAAATACAGGATTTATTAAGATAAAATGCTTGCATTTTCATGATTAATTTAGTAGAATAAAGTTTTGTTTTACTGAGTTATTTTCGTTTTATTATTCCTTTGAATTTGGCTTCAATAGCAAAGTGAAAGAAAAAAAAAAAAAAACACTCCAAAACAGTGTGCCCTAAATATTTTTTATATGTGTGAAAGTGTTGAATCATTCAAAGTTTGTCTTTCTAAGTGAAGGAAGGCGGTCCTGTTCAGCTGATGGGTGAGTCAAACTCAGTGGGTGCAAAGAAAGCTTGTAGAAGCCTGTGCAGGATAACTACTTTTTACCACACTTGTCACCATGCCACACTCGCTATCGGCATAGAATCATATATTGCTGCTGCTGACACGATCTATTTTTTTTTTTTTTTCCCCACATGCTTTTCCTGCCCAACAGCATCTGTTTTTGCTCAAAGAGGCCTATGCCTTCCCTCACCTTGATGCTTCATTGCTGTCTCTTTCTGGCAAAGAACTCAAAAGATTTGGCCGGAAGGTTGCACTCAATCAATCCTGCCTTTAGGATGTCCTAGAAGTGCTTTCTTGGATCACCATTGCTTCCTCTTTCCACACTCCAGTTCCCTGCATAGGAGGTACTTGAACATATGTACATCATTGATCCAAGCCATATGTCCAGCCCATTACACCTGGGCCTTCCATGTGGATACACTGCAGGAATTCATCACTGGTCAGCTCAGTGTAGCATCTGACTTAGAGTAAGACACATAGGTGCCTCTGGTGGAACTTCTCCAGCTGGCAGATGTGCTTTCTACACTACGTCAAAATCTTATGTCTGTTCAGCACAAGAGCCTTATGCAATTTTAGTCTATGTGGTAGTCTGATCTGACACCAATTCCCTATTTGCTTAGTAAATCTAGCAGAAAACTCCCCTAATTCTGTGAATGCAGGAAACTACCACTCCATCAACACTGGCATAGTCATTAGAAATAATTTGAACGTAAGTGAACCCGTGTGCAACAGACACCTCGTTCTCACTGTGTTTAGTGGATGGGACAGTATGTTCTTCTCCATGTTGACTGGTACACCATCTTGGTCTGTCTTACATTTATGATTAGTCTGATATTTTGTTTGTTGTGGAAGTAGCATATTTGTCTGTTAAGAAGATCTGAAGATCCTGAGTAATGTGAGTCACCATTGTGTAATGATGAACATATCAGTGTTCTTATGTGCTCTGCTTGATAACATTAGGCTTGGTGTACAGTCCTCTTGCAGCTCAAAAGTGAGTCCTGATGTTTAGGCTAATGTTGCATTCGTTTTACATGATATATTGCAATAAAATAACATTTTCTCCATTAAATGCATCAAGTACAACAGAAAACAATACTCTATTTCATAAGCAGTGATTAACAAAAACAAAGTAGGAGACAATCAGAGAGAGTCTAAATGGCATACGGTCTAAATAGAAAAGTAAAGGTAGAAGGAAAAGGAAAGAAAGGAGAATAAAGTGTAAGAAGAGGTGTTTGTGGGTGGTATAAATGGACAATGAACACAAGAGGGAGGATATTGAGATTAAAAACTAAAGAAAGAAGCTTGTCATCATAGCCCTTAGCAAAGGAGTGAATGAAACTACTTCATAAGAGCCAAAGCACTGTGTAATCAAGAAGTTGCACTCAAAACACACTTAAGTGAAATTCTGGAGATACTGGTGGTTAACAGCCTCTCAGAAATATTCTCCCAAAGGAAATGTTTAAATATTTGTGCATTTATTTATTTATTTATTTATTTTGTGAAAAGGTGAATTAAATCATGTTCTGGTATAACAGTGGAGCAAAAGGTGACAGAGACCAGTTTGACTTTTTTTTTAGGAGCTCAGTTCTGTATGTTCACTTGAACACCAAAGACTGCAGTGCTAAGCCTCTGTCATTATAATAATCTCTATGATGCCCAATCTTCATGATACTAACTGAATACCCAATTCATCACTATGTTAATTCAGCTTCACATCTGTGTATCTAGTAGATTTGGATCAACTAATCTGGAGGAAGAAATGGACTGGTGGATTGTGGTTGATATCCTTAAATGTCTGGGTTTTTATTTCCACATTTGCACAAGTTTCAAGAACCAAAAGTAGTTCTGCAGAGTTCAGACTATGACTATGTCAAAGAACAGCTGATATAACAACTCTTTACATGTATTGCCTTATCAGCAAAATATTCAAGGGTGCCTTAATGACAAATAAACACAAAACATTTGGCTTGTTCTCGTTTGTTTTGAATGATTGACAAGATAACACTGTTTTATGAAGAATCTAATTGAAGATTTGGAATAAGTAATTATAATCTCCCAACAGGAGTTCCAGGGTCTTTTTTGAAGCAACAATGTTCTTGGATTACAAAACACTGACAGAAGTCTTAGTGCTGTAAGCCATGTGAAGAAATCTCAAATTAAGAATGATAATTACAAATGAGTCATTTCTTCTTAGGTTTTCTTCTTTCTGTGTCTCTTTTCTTTAAAAAATGACAACTTGGACTTTTAAAAGGCATGAAACAATGCTATCAGAATTTTTTCCCATGTGAAATGTTTGCACAGGAGATACAGATACTGACAGTGTCCAAATACAATGTTGTAGCATGCAACACCGTATCACAACCTAATTTAAGGAGCCAGATGACCACTTCCTACAGCAGTCTGACTTCAGAATTGTCTAATTCTGCAATAATCCTTTTATTACTAAAGAAAGGGAAAAAAATAAAATATTTCCCATTTTCTCTTATAATTTTTAAACATTCTTTACAGATGTTCAAGTACTCAAAGAATGATTTGAAACTGTTATGTGAATCTATGGGAAGAAGTTTAAAATATGTTAACCAAACTGTTCCACATTGCAGTAATCATATTCTTGTGATTAAGAAGGATCAATCAAAAATAGTAATCCAAAGTGATCAAGTCATGCCTCCTAGAGAAAGAGTTCAAAATCCATACATAGGCACATGGATAAGATAAAAAAGTTTGCAAACAAGAAAGTGAGATTACATTGATTACAGTGTGATTTGCAGGCATAGCTACAAAGCAGTAGGTTCCTTATTGTGGATTTAGGAGCCTAACTTAAGGCATCTGAGTTTACAAGGGGCTACTACCTTGTAATAGGAATCTGTCGTATGTGCTTATAGGTATCTGTAAGGACACATGTCTGAAGGGATGGCGTTCTTGTTTTGATTAGTATAAAACTTAATAACCATGTCAAAATATTCTCAGACTGAATGCCATAAACTCTAAATTAAGTATGGAGATATAAGGCCAGCTACTACATTCATTTGCATATGGGGGAAAAACATAGGGTTGTTGGTAAGTTGATTTGACTGAATTTTTCAGATACCAGAGTTTATTATTTTGGAATTAGAATCTTGTGGTCTCAGCTGCACCTTTTTTTTTTTTTTTTTTTAATTTTTACTACAAAGGAGATAGCGAATTACTCTAAAGTATTCATTTTTTCAGTTCCAATTTTCTATATATTAAGTAACAAAAAGTTCAATTATAATTATTTAATTGAGTAGTACAGTAGCAAGGTATGAATAGCAGAAAAATAATTTAAGTTATATACAAATGAATTTCCAAGATTTCCTTAATACTTTTGAAAATATGAAGTGAACTGTGTATAACCTAAAACCTTTCCATGAAAATTGTACAAATGTAAGATATCTGTGCAACATACAAAAAAGTCCATATCACTTGCACAGTAGGAAAATAAAACTTATTGTTACTGTTTAAACAAAACTATTAATCATATACTGCTTCCTTCATCTTTGTTTGATGGGATTTAAATGGAGTTTGATACAAATTTAAGTACACCTATGATAAGTGCAATGAATAGGTTATCATCACCTCTAGTTATTTCAGTTTGATTTCTTTTGATGTAAGCTAATACTGATTCTGATTTTGAACAGTCCTGACAGATACACAGGCAGGCTTTTAAGATCTATATTATTTCAAAAATATTTCTTCTAAATTCTAAAACCGCATTGAAATTCTAGATTAATCTTTCATCTTTAATGACCTGTACATGAAAGTTTGATGTTGTTATCCTGTCTGATTAAGAGGAACCATACTTTCTAAAATTAAGAGGCAGAAAAGCATGGGTGTTTATGCCTTTAACAACTGACATGGCCAAAGGACCTCTTTTCAGAAAAAACATGGCATCTCACTTTTTTTTAAATATATGTATATATTTATCACAGTTACTTGAGTAGTTTGTTTTAGCTAAGAATGGGTTTGCTGTACTTCAGATGGGCTGGCTATCTTTTTTTGGCAAAATGGGAGGCCAATTTCAAACTCAGCCAAAACACAGGGATCTAAATTAAGTAACCTGTGTTTCTTACCATATGGGAAACCTACCAGCCTACCAGAAGTGGGTATTTTTGTTTTGTTCTGTTTTGTTTTGTTTGTTTGTTTTTGTTTTGTTTTGTTTGTTTGTCTGTGGTTTTGTTTGTTTGTTTGTTTTTTTCTTTCACTAGGACTGATGGTATTTGCTTTACTTGTGGATGCTACCACGACATGTTTCCTTCAGAAGGAGCTGACTGGGGCTGGGGGCTGCCCCTTCCCTGGAGAGCCAGGAGTGGGACAGCCTTGTTGGCCAAGTGTTTCAAGCACAGCAAGGAGTTTGTCCACTGTTGAGAAGAGGAGGGAACACACAGAGAGCAGGGCCTTGCAGAAGACATTAAGAAAGGCTGCTGAGGGGATCAGAGCAGCGTTTCTGCACATTTACAAAGGCAACATACTAGAGCCAAGTCTGGAGGGCAACACTGGTGTGCACATAGGTAGAAGTTTATAAGGTTCTTTAATTCTGTCTTGTCTTACCTTGACATTTTGAATTTTATGTTTTCTAAAAAGGTGACTGTCATTTGTCCAAATGCAATTGCCATTTATGTTTAAATACAACAAATACAAAATATATGTAAATACAACTCCAGAATTTATAAGGCTTTTTGGTCTTATACACGTCCTTGCAGTTTTACCACAAATCTTCTAAAGCTTCTGGATGTTAAGGTAATTTTAGAGTCCTGGTAAGAGCTTACAAACTGCTCAAGGTACAATATTAAAGTATAAATGAAGATCCAAATCTGTATTCTCAGAGAGAAAGTGTGCTTAACATTAGTTTCAGTATTAAGCTTTAGCATTAAAAACTTGCTTAGATTTTATGTATAATCTGCAGTTTGTAAAGCAATGCAAGAAACTCCCCAGTTCCTGGCCTCAGTATTTGTTTTTTTGTTCTCACACACATAAAATATTTGGTTTGTGAATAAAATTTTTAATTTTCACTATTACACTTAGAGTCTTTCACAGTCAGGATCTAGTTAATGTATGACTTTCAACTTAATCTTCTTGTTTTCTTTTAGTCTTAGTTCTTCGTATTTTTCTTTAAAATCAGTTAAAGTATAAGTCAACTGACATCATTCATAGGTACAAGATAAAATAACAATATGAATCTGAGTTTGTCAGAGATTTTCTTCTTGGATTATTTTCTGGTATTTTGTTTTTACAAGTAACTGAACTGTATATGCCCATCAAATATGAAGGTCAAAGAAAAACACAACATTTTAAACAGGAATTTCGTTAGTGCACACAAGCATAAAATGTGACTTTAATACATTACTCTGCGTTTTCTGAAAAAAATGATGGATAAAATAGTCATTCCTTCTGTTCCAACTAATCCTTCTTGCTGGTGATTTGTTGCACATTGTACTTGTGAGTAATCAGGCTACTGGAATAAAGGCTACTGTACCCTTTGTACAGGATTTAATCTACAGGAGAACTGTAATATTTTAACTATGTGCCACTATGTGCTGCTTTGTAATCTACACAAAAATAGTTAAATGATTTAACAGCAGAGTGTTATGACAGATATTTTGTAATAATATAACCTTGTTACTTTTATGGTATATTCTGTAGAAAATTAGCAAATAGCATAACTAAAATAATACATTTCCCTATAAATTAGAATTTCTTTTTTTTTTTTTTTTTCATGTAGTAAAGGCCCACGCCTCCACAGGTCAAATAAACAGGCTGACTTGATTTCCACAGATTTCTTTTGGTCCTGTGTGTTTTCTTGGAAGAAAGACTCTGCCTCTCTTAGATACAGACCCTGCTACAATAATCCACCCCTTTGTCACACTGAGATAAAATCTTCATAGGATTTTGTGCGATGCTTTGTGCATATGGCTTTGAATCATGTATAAAATATGGTCTGAGAGAGTGGTGTTCCACCATCAACTCAGCTGTGGTCCTGGTGCAAGGTTCAATGCAAGGCTGCAGGTTTGATCTACCTAGTCTAAAGGATGTGAGGTGGAAGTGCAGTTTCTGTCCATGGCTTTTTACATAGGATTTGCTTTTTAGCATGGCCTATCTTCTTTGAATCATGCTAAAGAGCTTAGCTTTCCCCATGAGATTTTCTGCAAGGTGGTGTGAGATTTGACTGTAGCTCAGTGTTGGTCATTACTACACTTCTGTACCAAGTGAGGATCTCTAATGTGCATATTCCTTGGAGTAGTTCATTAGTGTTTGCTTATACGTTAGAAGAGAAGCATGCTATTTGAATTGGCATAACTAAGTTGTGGAAGTACAAATGGATCTAGTTTATACTGTTGACATGTAACATAGAAGTCTGCCATCACCTTTTCTTATTTTTCCAAGCTTTTCTCTCAAATAACTCACAGCTATGTCAAATGAGGAAATGTATTATGTATATTTGAAAACTCTGATAAAGAGGGGAAAATTGTTTGCAGACAATTTGATTTCAGAGAAGCCCAGACAACTGTATCTGAAACCCCTAGCAGCTCTAAGTGATTATCCTTAGAGAAAAACCAAGAGTCCACTACCTGAACCTTGGTTTTGTAAGGGATCTTTGTCCTGGGATACTTGCACCTATCTGGAGAACATGTTTCTAAGCCACCGGTCAAGAACCAGTAACCACCTTGATATCCACTGAGTTTTACTTTGTAGTTTTCAAACACACACTGCAGATTGTTGGGGATTCAGACTTCAACCACAGGTAGACCAAATGATAAATAATTTTACCTTAATTCACACATTTCCTTAAGAAGAGAGTCCCACCTAGTCTGAATAATCTGCTTCCCAAGGGTCCTGGAGCTTAAGTACATTTGTTGTGGCAAGATCAGTTTTGTAAAAGCTTGATTAAATGTCTTCGGCATACCTCTTCCATCCACATGGTTTAGGCTAGTCTATTACTTATTGATGACAATCATCTGTGCTGGTACTGACTAACAATTTAAGAAAAATATTCACATGTATTTTTCAAAAATTTCAAATGACAGTTTGAATTTGATGCACTTGCATCTTATATATTTGTGATGCATAAACACCACTTTGAGCTAAGTTTTATTCCTGTAAGTTTTCACTGTAATTAGAGAAGTGCAGTTATTAACTTTTCACTATCCATAAAGGTAGAAAGAATCTGGGAAGATTAGATGAACCAATCAGGGTACAGAAACAAGACCATGCGATGTGGGTGATCTATCACTAACCTTCAATAAGAAACAGAAAAATGGTTGCTATGAGTACCCCATCAAATAGTCAGTCTCAGCACTACTCATAGATCAAATATATCAATATGACTGTTGACTGAAAAGTGCCAGATAGAAAACCAGTCAGTCATGATGATCTCCTTGCAGATGGTTCACTCTTAGAGAAAGTGGCAAGGTGCATGTGCCTTTCACCATGGAGAACTGTTCGGAGTAGTTTCTCATGTGGTCTTCACTGTCTACTTGGTCTTATTCAGCACTAAATTAAACTATCTGATGATAATGTGAGATGGTCAAGTCTTAAATGTTAACAGTAGGTTTTACAATACTCAGCTAAACATATCATCTTCATTTGGAATAAAATATGCTGCTTACTAGCTTCCTTAGAAGAAATAAATACCTGGATGAAAACCAGGCAGTTTTAGTTTAGCCTGAGCTCATTAGAGCTGCTGATCAAAGGAATAAGTATAACTCCATAATGCAAAAAGTCAGAATGAGTTAAAGTTTTGCCTTTGTAGTAAGCTTGCTTACGTTTTGAGCACAGTTCTTGGAAAGCAATGCAGTCATCAAACTATTTCCCTCACTGTTCCCCCTTTATGTCTCCATGGTCCAACAGATCCTCACTAACATTTGTGTATGATGTCAGTTTTAAATGACTGCAGGATTTCCTGGTTTTCTTGTGTTTCAAAAACAATGGAGCAAAAATGGAATTATTTTGAAAGTCATTATGAATTTATCATATTTGCAAAATATATTTATTTGTAGAAGATATGCATATAAAGCTATATAAGCTTTAAAAATAATAGTAGATCCAATTGTCTCAGTGCTAAAAAATTAGGTAAAAAAAGGTAAGAATGTGTGAACTATATGTAAAAACTATGTAGCAAGAGGGCAAAATGCTCAGTTTTCCTGAGATTTTTTTTTTTTAATTTAACTATTAACACATCAAATGCAAGTATATCCTGCTAGCAAATTAATCTTCATTTAGCAACAACTTTTATGAGAAAACATTACAATTATTACACTTGAACATTATAATGGGAATTTTGAAATTAACACATTATTCTTTTGTTTAGATTTTCCGTTTTTATCATGTTCCTTTGGAAAATCATACTGCTGAAAAGTCACATTTTTATCTCTCCTTCATTATTCTTCTTTTTGATAACAACTATAAATAATGAAAGCATGGAAATATTACTTTTCAAACATTTATTTTTTTTCTTCTTTTTTTCACTGTGGAAGTTTCTAGACCTTTTTCAAGACCAGAACAAAAGCTGATAGACGAAGGAATAATGAAAACATAAAATATAAAATCTTCTCTGTATCTTCATGAAATTTGCAGGAAAAAGAGAAAAACACAAATTATAAAAATGAAAGGAAAATTATCTCAAAGGAGGGTTTTTTAAAATCATACCTTGCTATAGTTTTTTGTTTTCCAAATTGAATGATCTGAAGTGCTTCCTTAGCAATCCACACTCTTGGTTGTTGTTGCCCTTCTCTGAACATTTCCCAATTCAATGATGTCCTTCTGGAGATGAAGGGAACCAGAACTTGTGCCATTCAAGATGTGGATCAGCCATCTTTTTACTGAGTGACATAATAATATACTATTTTTTCCTTCTAATTTCTTATGGTTAATTTTCCTTTTTGACTGCTAGTGTGCCTCAAGCTGATGTTTTAATGGAATTTTCCATCATAACCCCAAGATCTCATACTTCAGTGGCAGTGCTCAGCTCAGGGACCTTCCCTTTATATGGAGAAGTATGACTTGCTTTACCACAGTCATCAGTGCAGGTTTATCAAAACTAAATTTCATTTTTATTGCCCAGACCCTGAATCACATGAGATTTTTTTTATGTTCTTAAGAGCTGACTGTTGTTTTTTTTGTCTTAATGGTGTCATCAGAAAATTTTTTGCCGGGTTATCCTTCCAGGGATATTAACAGCATGAACCCTAGTGCAGATCACTCTATTAAAAAACCTCCTTCTGTCACAAGAATTGACCATCTCTTCCTGCGCTTTTTCCAGCACAGTAGTACAGTATTTATATGTGCTATAATCCCTTTTGTCCCATGGCTACATTGTTCCCTTGAAAATCTTTTGAATGTTCATGGAAAATATCTTTATCTTCCTATATCTACATTCTATTGTTGGACTCTTCAATGAAGTGTCACATGACTAATTTTAAAATACTAACAAGATAAGTGAATTGCCAGAAGAAAACTCGATACTTTTCCAATAAGATTCAATGTGATTACTGAAAAAAATTATACAGTGTTTTAAATGCTTTTCATCATGCTTATATAAGTAGTGTTTTAAATTTATTTTTGATAGTCAATTATACTAATAAGCTGTTTCCCATCCTGTTTGAAAATCCTGTTCATTCCACTTAAATGCTCTATTTCTGATCAATTATTATCCCATGAAGAATAGAATTCTGAATAGAATGATTCAATATTATTTATCTGTCTAACCATTAAAGAAAGGAAATATGAATTTGTACTGCACACAGTTCTTTAGGAGGAACAAATAAAAGAAACTTCATCATAAAAACAGAAGTGTCATAAAGAGAACAGAAAAATGCAAGCTGAAATCTCTAAGTATTGGAGACAGCTGCACACAAGTAGTGAGGAGAAGACTAATGTTAAATAGAAGTGAGGCAAATGCAGCCAAGTAAATTTAAAATTATAACTGGAGACAGTTAAAGGATTTTCTGTAGGTCATCACTCATTGACAATTTCTCAAGAAAATCGTATGTTGTTACAGTAATGGCAACATGAGAATGCAGTCTTTACCAAGATGACCATAACCAATTATGTTGTGCTTAACATTCAGCTGTTTTCCTTTTTGCTTCACTTAAGACACAACATCTGGAGGGCCTCATTAAATGAAGGTTAGATAATCTAGTAATAAGCTATTTAATTAGGAATTTGCCAGCAGGAAAAGTTATAAAGCTGTTATTTGTCTTTACTCACATTTATTACTGAGAGAAAATAAATCACAGCAGTTGCTGTAGTATTTTACATCTTTGAAAAAAATGTTTTTAAAACAAGCGTACTGTAGTTAGAAAAGACCAGCTAGAGAATTTGCAGTTATAATTTTAAGTATTGCACTAATGCTGCAGAACAGTTTACCTAGCTTCTTTCTGCCTTTCAGATGATTTTGTCATTCTCTTATCCTATCTAAAAAGTTTTTAAAAAATAAGACTGTATCCTTCTGCCCTTTTCATACCGTAATCAGTAGGGAAAATGTTTTTGTAACTTTTTATGTACTACTAGTGGACATAGAGTATTCTTTGACAGTCAACTTGTAAATCACTGACCCTGTGCTGTTTTAGCATCTATTTCAAACATTTTATCAACAGTCTAGTATGAAATACCCATTGCTGTAATAAAGCTATCTGTTTTAGTGTGAATGCTAAAAGAGGACCAATGTTGGGTATCTTCTGAGATGACTGCTCCTGTTCAGTATCAACTGGGTTGAGACCTTCTTAACATGTTTCACTTGTGATCTTTTAAAGCTGTCAGGATGAAATGATTTTCAGTCACTTTGCTCTGCAGTAGATTTAAAATCATGTCCCAAAGGTGGTAGATTAATAGATTAAAAAGGCAAAGTATTAATCTAATGCACTGTCCTGTCTCCTTACCCATAACTTATAGTATAACTGTCATATGATTATGGCAGTTCTCCGATGAAACAAAGTACCTATATTTTGTTCTCCATAAAGCATTTCACTGACTGTTGCACTTTTTATTTCAGTGCATTATTCTGTATGGAGCAGAACAATTAACCAAACTTATTTGTACAGAATTAAAGACCATATGAGCAGTTATTTTCATTATTTTTATACATTTGGATACGGACTTAATTATGTGAAGTAAATCTGAGCATTATGTGGAAGAAACAATTTTCCTGGGAACTTAAAATGTGTTCCTTGTATAGTGCCAACTCTCAAGAAATCAAAGAATGTTCTAATGCCAAAAACCATCATTCACTTCAGGTTTTGCTCTGTAGCTCAGCTGGACAGATGGTGGAAGCAAACCACTCTTGGTATGGAATAAAAAAAATATTTTTCTCTTTGCTAATTGTGATGGAGGAGATTTTATGTTCACTTGTTTGTTCATGTATGTATCTAGAGACTACAAAAATATTTTTTTATATTTCATTTTTTTTTTTTTTTAAGAAAAGTTCAAATACCTTGTGTACCTTGTGAGTTTGCTCTGTCAAACTCCTTTGCTAGGCTAAGACCCATGTTACTGTAGCTGAAGTGTTCCCATGATACAATCATCTCTAAAATAACCAAGTTCTACATATATTTTTAGAATTTGCTTGGAATAGTTTTTTTTTTTAAAAAAAAGTCACTCGTGCATCCACTGATGTTCATGATTCTTACCTGGCATCCCAAACGATCCCAAGAACTTGGTATTTTAGAAGGAAATGGATTTACCTGTTGACTCTGTGGAATTGTACCTTGAACTATTATGGGTAAACTGAGGAGCCTCTACTTGTTGTAAGCATGAATATTGTCTGGAAAGCAAGAAACCTATGATCACAAGGTGAGGCCTATTTTCAGTCAGTGGCTGAAATCTGTTGATATATGATTGTATACCTGTCAGCACAGTTTAACTTATATGTTTGCTGAGACAGAGGCTAAGTAGAGCCAACAAATGACCATTGGCTTAAATTTGGAGCTTTGAATAATGCCCTTCTCTGCTCATTCTATGGTATTTCTTATGTATTATAGTATTTCTTATCCACTATAGTATTTCTTACACATGCTTCCACTTTTCAAACATATGAAGTACAGTGAGATTTCATGCCACGCATGTTTACTAGTGTTTTTCTCATTTAACCTACTGCTCTCAAAAGACATGTCAAGAAATCTGCATAGTTCTTATCTTTTAGTTCACATCCCTGATGAGTATCCAAGAATCTCTCTGGGTTTGCACAGTGCAGCAGAGCCAAAGCTTGATATCCAAAGGAAGAAAACAAAAACGGAACATTAGGATAACTGTTGATTTGAACATATTTTTTTTAAAAAGGCAAGACAGAGTCTGAGAAACAATTTACAAAAGGCATAAAAAGTATTAATTGGATTTCAAATATACCAGGAATAGGAAGCCTGCCAGGAGATCTGAAGCTCAGAGCAGATAATTTTCTAGGGGAAAAAAAAAAAAAAAGTTTTTTTTAATAACAAAGATTTTGGGAGCTTCAAACAGAATAATTCCTATTTTTGGGTGCAATTCACAGGATCTGTCTCAAAATAAAGATAGAAGTAGAAGGAGTGAGGAATAAATCAATAAACCAAACTCTAAAGGTTGTCAAAACCAGCTCATGTTCACCTGCCTCTCAGATTCTGTAGATTCCCCTGAATGAAATAACTAAAATATTAACTGTAGGATATAATTTCCCTGTAACACAGAGTCAAGATGCAGTTTTTTAGGAGAACATTCAGGGACTGATGTAAGTATATAAGGTATGCATGTACCCAGAAAATTAGATAGAAAATAGAGTAAAAGAAAGAATTAGATAAAATCATGGATAAATGTAATATTTTAGGGATAAATATAATAAGGACTATAATATATTAGGAAAGAATCATCATGTTGCTGTAAAAAGAATTCTAGTCAATTATTAAACTATGACTTCTTTGAAGAAGTCAACAAGTATGTGGATAAGGAAGATCAGCTGATGCAGCTCTTCAGTTTTCCAAAAACATTTGGAGTTTCTTCTCAAAACACTCTTGAAATAATTAGTCATGAGATGATAGACAAAATCTTCCCACATGGACAAAAAAACTTCTATGAGAAAAATCATATAGAAATAAATTTTCATGGTGGAAGGAGATCACCAGTGGAGTCTTACACAGGTCTATGTCATATATGTGCTGTTCAATGAACTAATGAAAGATTAACAAAAGTGAGGAACAAGATGAAAAAATTCAGAGGTGTTACTAAGTTAATGAAGGTTCTAAAATGATAGACACTTGCAAAGTACTGTACAAGGACATAATGATGATGAGTGAGTGACAGACCAAATGACAAATGAAATCTGAGGTAGATAAATTTGGAAAACTATGTATGAGGGAACACTCCTAACTTTGCAGTTCTGTGAAAACTGTGCTCAGCCTTAGTTAAAAAGAATGTAAAATATTATGTAGTATGATGACAAATAGAGCTCAAAATAGAATATGTTACTGTTGTACTGCATAAATCCCCCATCTGCATCATGAATATTGGATGTAGAACTGGTATCCCAACCTTGAAAGGAACACCACATCTGGGAAAGTCAAAAGACAGCAGGGATGATCAGAGGTATGGAATGACTCCCATGCAAGTAAATATCCCATATGACTGGGATTTTTTGTAAAGGAGATGTCATGTCATAGGAGAGATGTGACACAGCTCTGTACTTTCATGATGGGAAGGTGAGAAGAATAGTTAGCACTGTTTCTTCCACTGCAATAACTTTAAAGTCATCAAATGAAACAAGTCCTTGGCAGGTCGCAAACAAAGAAGGCAGTTTTTCTTATAATGTGTGGTTAGTTGCAGAATCCCCTGCCAAAAGGATGTTTTGAATGTCAGAAATTTACCTGAGATAAAAAGTGATGGTTTAAACTAATGGAAGAAAAAATTACAAATTTTTCCAGCTCAGAAGTTTGAGCTTCCACTGAGAGATGACAGATTACCCAGCAGGAACATCAACACAAGTTTGTCCTGTTTCATAACTGTTCTGGAGGTGCCTTCTGACAGGTATTTTCAGATAGAGGATTACAGGAATCTTCAGTCTGACAAGATGTTGCTGTCCTAGTGTTTTCAACTGTTCCCTTCCTTCCAGACACTGGCTGTTCAGAAACCCATGCCCCAAAAGACACTATCACTCACTGACACCGGACAAATGGGTGTGGTAGTTCAGCTGTGAGGCTTGCACTTATTCCTCTTTCAAAGGGAGAGGTTGAGCCACATGAAAGCTCGCTTGCTATAAGCTTGCACGTGTCAGCTGCTTGTGGAGTGAGCCAGGTGTTTGTGCTCATTTTGCTTGCTGTTTGCACTGTTAACATGAAGAGAAGGAGGTACAGGAAGACTGAAGACTCAATTAGGCCAACATAGAGCCTGCTTCATGGGGAGCTGATGATAGGGAGACCCACACTGATGAGCAAAATGAGAAGAGAAATAGTGTCTCCAGAGCTAACTCTCGCTTACACTGTGTTGCAGAGACACAAACTATGAGTTAACTCAAAGCTCCAGCACATGTGGGCAGTCATGAACAGGGAGTTAAGGTGCACATCTTCAGGCTGTCAGTATAATTCTGTGTAGGTTTCCTCATGCAGTTTGCCTCCTATCTCTAATGCTTACTTCATTCACAATATTGTAACAGTACTGAGAGAAGAGGGACAAGAATAGTCTGTGTTACTGAAAGATACCTGCTCTACCTTTTCTCCTTCTCTGCTTTAAAAAGACCCCTATACACCTAACACCCTAAAACAGGCTTTCTCTGTAACAATTTGGAAATTAAGACAAATTCATACTGCAGCACCTGAACAGAGAAATGAGAGAGACCACAACTAGAGTAATTTCCTGCACTGACTAATGTGAAATGTAATGGGCATGTTTGGAGATGCATCAGTTCACTGAAAATATAGACAGAGGCAAAAAAAAAGAAAAAAGACAGGCAAGATATCTGCCAGTCTGACCTGCAGTTTGCTAGTGGAAATAACCTGGCTGAAGGTGAAGAAAGAAGAGTTGTTCAAACAGAAACGTTTATGGTTTCTTCATGCACTTTTTCAGCTGCCTGGGGCAAGAGCTCTGCAGAGCACTGTCAGTTTAGAGAGGGACCTTTTTGTAAATCTCATTTTAGAATTAGAAAAGTGCTTCTTAGTAACTCCAAACTGGCTAAAAAACATTGCAGGAGGAAGGCGGCATGTCAGTCCAGACAAACAGCAAGTGTTGAATGGCAAATGTATTACAAGGCATTTTTTATTTTGTTAAGGAAGACACAAAGGGCAGAAAATAGGTATTACTCTTTGCTTTCTTAGACAACAAATAGGGATCTAGCCGATGGCAGAAAGCCAGGCTATAGTCTATTGTCGAGCTATGAACTCTGTCATGCTAAGTAACATTATTTGATACAGAAGTAATAATACCATATACTGGCTGATAAAAACCACTAATTTTGAGCAGGTAAAGATTAAAAACACCCAAGTCTGCATTGGGTATATTCAGTACAGGAGTAGTTCTCCCATTTTAGGCCAGAGATATGTTACACAGCCAGAGGGGATGTCACACTGGAAAAAGAAACATGATTGGTTTCTCTGGTGGCTATTCAGATCTCATCTGGAAATGAAAGATGAGAGGTGAGACTGGGGAAGGCAGACAAAAAGTCAGAGTTCTGTTTTGTACCAAACCAGACCATTTTGGGAAGGACTAGAAGATACCTTTTTTTAAGTGCTCATAATATGTGAAAAATACCCCATAAAAATATTTTTAAATTATTTTATTTTATTCTCCTGACTTAAGCACAGTTTAGAAACTAAGGGCCAGGATCAGAAAGAAGCAGCAAATATGGGAAGTAAGGGGTCATGATTAGCAACTGGGAGGCCAAGGCATAAAAGGATATTTAAATGATCATGTATCCTGGAAGAAAAAAGGCAGTTCATGCTTATCTAGTTATTATTAAACACCAATCATTTTGTTTCAAGAGCAAATGGCTATTATGTTCCTTTTAACCTGAAATGCAATGGGTTGCATAAATGACCAGTCTTTATAATTTACTGAAGTCCATCTCTTTCTATGCTACCCTCCCATTTTAGCTTTCTTTCAGACCTTTGATGATGATATCAAGTTATGTTGGGCAAAAAAATAGATCCCTTCAGCACACCACTAAAAATAGGTTAGTTAGGTGGTGAGTGCCCTTTTGAACTTGTTTATACACAATTTAATATTTTCTCCATTAATATGGTATGTTGGTAATACTTTTAATAGCTCTTTCTCATGCTACTCAGTTTGATTGCATTTTTTGTAGCACCAGTTGTCCTCATAGCTTTAACAGAGCCGTGTATCAGTAGCAATGGAGAGGCTGTGGCACATGCTTCAACATCAGTTCACCAGTACACCTGTACTGGGTATCTAGAGGGGTTGTCTAGTGTTGTTTCACCCTGTCTACTGCCCAGTGCCTTATAGAAGTCCAGGCACATATATACACATAACACAATCAAACCTTAGCAGATAGACCTGATTTTTTTCTAAAGAATCCTTGTCAGGTCTATTTGAAAAATCTTATTTTCCATAAAATGAGTTCTCTGCAACTTCCTGGTTAACTTCAAAATGTATTAGTCTATGAGCACCTCTATACCTTGACTTTTACAGATTTCTTTTTTTACCAGACTTTTATTTTTGTATGTGAAAATTGATGGGAGTTGAGCCAGCGGTATTCCTTTTCTCTTGAATTTGTCAGATGGGAGTCCTGAGCCCAGGATCACAAAGGAAGATGCATTCTTAGGGAGGGAGCTGGGAAGTCAATTGCAGACAGTTGCTTTCTATCATTTCAGATCAACTAGATCTGGACTGGCTCCAGCAGGAAGATGTGCAATCACATTAGCACAGCACTGTGCCTGAAGGAATGATCCCTGCTGGATTCAAGTACCTGCTCTGTCTGAAGATACTTGGCTCTTCTGTCTTACAGCTCCTCCAGACTGTCTGGGGTAGAAAGCATGTAGGAAAGAGAGAGTGAAATGGTCATGACTGGCTGATGAGTCTTTTTCCCCTTATGAGTGAGGAGCCTAGGATTGTACTTATTGCTCTGTGCATTTTGGATACAATAGTCATCGACTAAAATAGATGGGTAAGCTTTGAACTTTGAAGCAAGAGCTTCCTCACCCTTTTCTACCCCATAAATCTCAGGCAAATTACCAAATCTCTATACTTTGATTTCTGAAATCTCTGATAAATCCTGCTGTTAGTGCTTATAATGCTCATCCTAAAGTAATAATACTTCCTTATAACACTGATCTCTAAGTAAAGATTAACGTAAACTGCCTACATTATTCATAGTATGTTGGTTCTGTTAATCTTGCGAAGATGAAAATGGTATGATCACAAATATGTTAATTTGAATGTAACTGTGTAGTTAGTATCTTAGGATCTATTTGCTGTCTGTGACTGAGATAAAAAATATATATAAAATATCTTATTGCTCCTATTATCCAGTAAAATTAAAAATAATAAAATAAATATTTCATTGCAGAAGAAAAAATACAGTAACAGTGGGAAAGCACAATCTACAAAGTAGCATTTATGAGTGAAATTTGCGATTAGAATTTTTAATGTTTTCCTTCTGTTAATGTACCTGCACTGATATGTTTGTATGCTGGTGGGCTGAAGACTTTTTATGATATCCAAAAAGAAAAGACTTTTTAAGGCAGGCATGCTGCATTGTCCAGAACAACTGTCTCCCAACTCCATCCAGATACAACTAAAGCCCACTATTTAATGCTCAATAATTGCCGAAAACAGCCCATTTTTTAAGAACCCGTTCTTGATTGCCTTAACGTTTTTCTTCCATGTAAGAAAATGGTTTCCTAAGAATGTAGTTACTTAAAGACACTTAAAAGCAGTGAAAGATTTTCATTCACTAACAATGGAACTGTGTATGCCTTCTATAATCTCCATATAAATTTATAATATTAACAGTAAAAGATGGTACCTAAATATTCATCAATTAATTTATTTTCCAGTCCCTTTGCTTTGTAGTGGAAGTTATTTCTACAGAATTATCAATGGCCTGGCAACAAGTGGCATGCAATTTATTTTTTACCTCTGTATGTGAATATTGCACTATTTTTTTATAATCTAATAATATTTTAAAAATACTTGTTAACTTTCTATTATTCTTAATAAGCAGAAGAAATAAATACTTAAGGTAAGGTAGTGTTTATTGCTTACAACTTTTTACCATGATTTAAAAGTTGTTCATGACTCTAAATAAATATCATCACTGGTCAACTGATAAAAAGGATTTTATTGTAAGCCATTAAAATTTTTGAGAGGACTGATTGTCTGCAAGTATTAAGCATCAAATTCTGGCCCTTGGCTGAAATGGGACACCACACCGCCTTCTGCTTTCATCTGGTGACAAGTTGTTTCTCATTGTACATTTCTGCTTGTAGAGGTAAGTACTTTGGGATTTAAGAATGCAAAGGACAAGCAGCTGTTTTATAACCACTTCAAACTGTTCTAGTCACAGATGAGAACAGTGTTGCCCTGATTTCTGGACAGTGTTTCTTAGCATCAAGTAGCACATGGCTAGATCCAAATATTCCCATTTCAGAATTTGTGCACCTGTTCGGACATGCCCTTTCCCAAAGAAACTTTGTCTTAAAACGCTAGGGGCTCTGCAAGGTGAGAGTAACTGTTTAAAGGAGGAATTTTATGGCTTTTCACCCACACCCACACCAACCTCCTTTCAGCTACTGCTCTGCCAGATGCATTTAATTATTGCCATAAACTGTAAACACTACTGCATGGCCATTTCCCCTTTAGCAAGATTGTGTGTGTGAAAAAAGTAAACAGATTGTATAACAAAGTGTTCTCTAGCTGTCAGCAAGGGCTTTGAAAATAAAACACTTCCCTCCCGACTCACAATTGGCTGACAGTCGGCACATAATGAATAATAGCTCCTGGGGACCAGCAGAAAGATGTGTGGGAAAACTTTAATTAAAAGCTTGTCAGTACAATTTTACCTGGGTGACATCACCTGACTGAAATCCTGCTGCTGGGCTTTGTTGTCTATAGGATCGCAGGTAGCGCACTTGTTTTGCTGACAGCAAACAATTCAAAAAGTACTTTAAAACACTGGGGGGAAGATGCTAAGCTGCCAGTAAAATACAATCATTTGTGGTGTTCTAATTTTCTAATTAGCAGCTGTAGAAGGCTCTTTGCCATTATGGGAGGAGAGTGACAAACAGGTTTTTGTAGCTCGTTATATATGATGCCCTCTTGATTATGTATTTTCTTAACATTCCTTTCCAGAAAAGTGTGTTCCAAAATCAAATACATTTCCAAATGGAGACAACTGGACTTGAGCCAGAAATATAGACCTAGCATCAAATTCCCAGCTCGAAGCTCTTTCATATATGCTAATTCAGAGCACTGAATCCAAGCAGTCTAAAAGTTCACAGCAGAGCAGTTTCAGGCTGTGTAAAATTCCTAAGGAATAGGATATTTGTGATGGCCCAACACAACAAAGTGCATAGTCTGGGAGAAGAGTCATAAGGATGGGTTGGATTCTTCTCAACTCAAGCTGGTGGCAACTAGTGCAATGACGTGGCAATCATGCTTTTGTATGGCTGTTACTGCAAAATGGCAATGAGAATGGGAAAGCCTGAGCTTTGACCTAAAGTTGTAGTTACTAATATTAATGGAAAGAAACTCTTGTCAAACACTATTCATTAATATTAGTAAAGCTTGGATATTTTACAAGTAATTTGTAGTAATGGAGAGTAGTTTTTCATAATTTAGTGCTAATTAATTCAGTTACATCATGATCTAACTCAAGTCCTGAGCTGACTTCAATACAAATAGGCTGGGTCTGATCCAGAAGCCACTGAGGCCAATGGAAGCTTTTCCACTGATTTTGAGAGAATTTGGTTTGACTGTTTAGTTGGAATTTGTTTACCTGACAGAGGAAAGACTCTCACTGAATTGTGTGTTTGCCTTCTCTATGAACATTCTCTCAATTTCCTTAATTTTATGTAATTATGATTTGCAAAATCGTATCTAATTAGTGGTGAACAAAAGTAAACAGGAGGTTTATTTTCTTATTACATGCTAAAATTAAATGCTGTTCTTAGGCATGTGTATGTGAGTAATAACATAAAGAGCAACTTCCAGGTAAGACTAAAGACAAGGCTTCTAAACTCAAACATTTATGGTAGAAATTAAATGTGCCAAACACTTAGTCTGAAGATTAATGAACAGGTTTTATCACTTATTTTGGTAGAAGAGGCTGGAGTTAGGAAAGTGGGAAGGAAAACAACTAGAGTAATTGCTCAAGAATTTTCCTTTATCTTTTGCTGGTCTGACACACTGTGCAATAATACTTAATTCTTTAGAATCATAGAATAGTTTGGGTTGGAAGGGAGATTTGAAGGTCATCTAGTCCATCTAGTAAGAGATATGCCCATCTGAGGCTTTCAGTACATGGATATTAAAGGAGAAGCAGGTACTTTCATACTCCAAAAGACAAAAAATATTACACTCAAATGTAAAATAATCATCATTTGCTAGACAAATTGTTCATTGCTCATTCATTGATGACCAATATTTGCGAATTTTGATTACTGATTCATGCTAGAATCCAAAGCTAGATTCACCAAGGTACCTCAAAGAGTTTTGCATTAGCTGAGCATCAGGATTTTCAGTGGGGCCTGGACTTCCAGTGCTGTGCACCAGTCAGGAATTTCTGATTAGGCTTAATGATAGCTGACATTTTCAGAAAAGTCCCCAAAGCCCTCTTCCATGTGAGACTCAAATCTGTACGTGGCCAGGCCAGTACCCTAACAGTCAGGCCACAGAAAAATCACTGGCTTTATCACTTTCCCCCTGCAATTATTCCATTTTATGTGAATGAACAGGTGAATGAATATGGAACAATGTTTGGAGAATGAGAGGAAGGAAAGAGAAACGGAGCATCGGTGTGGTGTTCAGAATATCCCTGTGAGGAGGGAGGTACTACAACTTTAGTTTTATGTATTTGATGGAACAACAAATAAAACTCACTGTTCAAAGCCTAAACTGGGGAGATTTTTCTGTTTCTGTCACTATTTAATTTTGACATAAAAAGTGAACAAAAAGTGAAAAAGCAGTGTAAAGAAAAATGCATTGCACCCAGCTACTGTGGAAAAACTTTGAACTTCTTATTTAGAACATTCTCTCATGAATTCCTGATGGCAAGGGCAGAACCCAAACCTAGATTTCCTATAATCTAAGTCAGAAGACAGAGACAAGTTTGCTATGTTTTTAGAGCAGTACAGACAAACACCCATTCATTTAGGTTAGGTTTCCCTCAAATATGCTTGTGACATGTGTTGGAAAGGATGAAATTTTAAGCATGATTCATAACATCTATCTCATATGCCTTCTTGCTTTCTTTAGTAGTATTTTGCTGAACCATCTGAAGAAGCCATGGGTTTTCAGAATTGGCTAAAATGAAAAGCAGATTTTTCTCTCATTGCTGGCTTCATGCAACATGGAGCACTTCAGGTGGAGGCTCTTTCATTCGTGTTTATTCTGGCTACTGGAACAGTGTCATTGTGTTGGTGTTGCCAGCCACTTATTCGTACATCATTATTCAAGAACTCAAGCTTCAGAAAAAACGACCTTTACTAGCTCACAATAGTAAATTTCAGGATCCAGGATAGAGAAACCTGTCAGGTATGGGGCGCATACCTTAGTTGTCTCATGAAACTAGCTTAGTGATTTCATTTCAGTTTCTGTAGTCAGGAATTCTCATAACAAATTCCACAATAATTATGATTCTCAGCAGGGGAATTTAGTGGATATTATTTTCCTTTCAAGAAGTCATCCTTCACAGTCACATACATTAGTGATACAGTACAAAGATAATTGCAGTCTTCCTTGTGTATATAAATCCAATGTGATACACTACTGTTTTGCGTAGATGTATAAGTGAACTCACTGGTGTTGCCTTTAGTAAGTAAATTAGTGTCAGGTAAAGCATTAGGCCAAGCATGAGAAGACAAGGTTTCAGTTACTGGCATAGGCTTCCTGTGTAACCTTGAGCAAGCCATTTATTGTCTAATTCATTCAAACGTTAAGCGATGATTAGATGTCTACATTTTAGGCTGTTAGGCTGCAGAATTTGGATACCTAAGTGAAGGCAGTTTTTTAGCTCTTAGGTTTTTGGTATGGCATGTAGGGTGATTTAGGAGCTGAAACAAGCACATATGAAATGGAACATAGGATTTCTAGGAAGGGCAGCAAGAGAAGGCTGCAATGAGTGTGCTGTCAGCCTGTATGAAATCCCCACATCAGTATGGAGAAAAGAACCTTTATCCTTTAGAGTTTTGAGCTCAGAAATCTCTTCTAAAGGAACGTGGGTTTAGAAGCTTAATATTTACGGTCATCAATAAAACATTAAACCTGTCTCTTGCCTCTTGATATCTTAGTTGCAGATTCATACTCCTTCATGTGTTGTCTTTATATAGCCTACAGTCTTTCTCTCCTCAGTCCTGTATCTTCCATAAGGTAAAGGAGAAAGAACATGTTCTATTTTTCCTTTTCTAGCCTGCCCACCTGTAAGCTTAAGTGCTAATGTGCTTCCTTGGGATCCAAAAGATACAGGTTTGAATTCCTCTGAAGAGAAGTGGTGAAGCCTTCTTTGTATGTTGTAGGTGACCATGGAAAACAAAGCAGCAGTACTACTAGTTCATGACTTTCTCTTTGCAGAGATGACAGTGGATGCTGTGTTTTCCTGTGAATATGATGCTTCAAGAAAACACACTCCAAATAGCCAACAGGATCAGGCACATCAGGGGTGGCTGAGCCTGCTCAAGGGCCTTGACGGTGGCCAACCTCATATTAGTGGTATCAGACTTCTATACATGTATGGAGCAACTAGATAACTTACGTCCATTGAGGTCATCCGTTACAATAAATATAGAACCTGAGAAGAAATCTTCAGGTGGCGACAAATTCATCCGCAGGTGAAGACGTAACAGTCTGTTGCCTAAGTCCTATTCAGGTATCTAAATCTTTCAGACTTTTTTTTTTCTTTTTTTTCTTTTTTCTTTTTTCTTTTTTCTTTTTTCTTTTTTCTTTTCTTTTTTTCTTTTTTCTTTTTTCTTTTTTTTTTTTTTTTTCCTGTTCTATTCATATAAATAGGCTGTGAAATTCTTGTTAATGAAAACAAATATACTCCAAGTATTTCTTCAATCACAACTTATGAACCTACTTGTGTAGGTGGGAAATATGCCTCTCTATTGAGATTTAGCTATGCCTTGAAGCAGGGCTTCAGAGTTCTTAAGACCATGCCAGTTATACAAGTTAGCAGATGATAGTTGTTTTCATCACCACAGGGTTGTTACAGAAGCTAGTAAGAAAAGTATAAGCAGTCACTTTTATTTATTATTTACATATTATCAAAGTGAAGTAAGCCTCTTTTAATTTAAGAGAGCTATGAAAAAAACTATAGAAAAACAGCTTTGCTCTTGGTATTTGATGAACTGTAATCTTTGATTCTACTTTATGATAAATTAGGTGGCTGGTCTCTGTTCAGTCTGATTTACAAGAGATTCTTTTGAAGTGATAAATGCCTATCAGCCTGCAGTGTTACACTGTAGAACAGAAGGATCTGAACATACTTGACCAAACAACATTGTGTTTTGTTTCTAATAGATAATCCCAATGACGCAATACTGAAACATTTTAAATCAGTTAAGAGTAGTGAATCCATTGTGTTATATATAAGAAAAAGTACTTTATTTTAAGACTGACAAGTCTGAAAACAGAAGTTAACAGAAAGTCACAAGTCATTCTTGTGACAAGTGCGTGAAATCTAAAGAACAGATTCCATATGGTATCATATTTCAAGTTGTATGTCAATGACTTCATCAGAAAGTTATACCCTTCCAGTAGGAGAAATGATACCTTTGAAAACATGTGTGGCTGCATGTAAAAAGTAAGCTCTCCCTGTCTTCGCAGTGAGCCAAGACACTTTCTGCTGAACAGGCAGACAGAAGAGAAAGAACAGATGTAATTATCAATCATACACTGTCATTAGCCCAGCTCTCAGGATCTGCAGAAGAGCAGAGTATATACTGGTCAGTTACTGGTGCAAACTGTAGCTGCCTTCATTATAGATTTATTGGCTGCTGTTTATACTCCAACATAGTGAAAGCAGGATTAATCTAGATGTCTGACAGTTTGGGCATGAGGATGGCTGCCAAGTTCATATGTATTTTTTACCACTCGGACATCTCATGCCAATGGCACAACTGAGATGGGCTGAGCCACAGAATTACACGCATCAGTGTAAACACTAATCAACATCCTGTCCAAATTCTGGCTTCTCTTTGGCAAGGCGGACAGTGGATCTGCATGGTTCAGATGTGCTGCAGAGTTCAGATCTACCCTTTCTGCAAACACGGAAGAATGGTCACACGCAGTGTGGAAGTGAGGCTTCATACCACTCTTCAAAGAAATCCAAACCCACGTCTCTAAGATCCTAAAAGAATGTACTAACATGTGACAGTTACACACAGCAAATATTTAGTTCATTGTTTCTCCCCTGAGCTATTTCTACTGTAGGAAAACATTTGCATCTATGCTCAGGTGCTACAATGTTGTGGGTAATTATATATTGCTGAAGATGTAGCTAAAAAGACAAAGCTTAAAGCACTTTTCTGCAGAAGTGGAAAAACCAATGCCAGTATTTTAAGAGGTGCTTAAGTTCAGCATCTGTATTTATTTCCATTCTGGATGGCAATGAGAGAAGCTGCTAATTAGAACTACTGACCCTGATTACATTACTGAGCTCTTTAAATGGAAATTTACAAATATGGGGTTATTAGTCTCTAAACATGGATTAATGAGACTGAGTTTTCTCATCTGTATTTGAAAATATAGTCTTGAATCACTCACTTGAAGTCACCTTGTCTCTCTGTGTCTTTTGAATCCAGATGAGTTCCTGTAGAGACTGTAGCTCCTTAATACATTCATAGAGTCATTCTTATACATTTTTTGTTTTAATTAGGAGCAGTATTTACCATGCCATTTATATGTACAGCCTGTAGAACATGTACCTCACAAAAAGGAAAGCTACCATTTAACTTCAGTTTCTTCAAGGGAACATGAGATCCAAAGGACTGCACTTGCATCCCAAGGTTTAAGGAGCAGTAAAAATAACAAGACTACTACCAAAGGCAATAGCCAGTTCTCCAAGGTTAAGAAATAATGAGGGAAACGCTAGAATTTCCTCAGCCTAAATGACTTAGTGATGTCTTCGGAGAAAACCCTACATAACAGCTGTGAATATTATTAAAATTTTAGTTTTCTATTGATTAAAAATTTTGTTTCAGCAACTTTGCATTGACATTTCAGAACAAATTATTTTGTCTTGGACTTTGTTCTTGTTGAGTAGGAAATGTTTGAACATGTACAGGGATACCCTGTTTGTTTGCAAACAGTGAACTGACTTATTGTAAAACTTATTGTTTCAAACCTATACTATATGCTTAAGTCTGTGACGGGTAACCAGCATAAAACAATGGGAATATATGTAAGTGGTCAGAAAAAAAGATACATTACTCATCAAAATGCCACTTTCTTCACAGTAGGCTGGTAGGTCAAGGGGGGCTGGGTGATTATAAAGAGCTGTGGATTCTCTTTTCCAGAAAAATAGATAATCCATTTGGCGGTTCTGAATTCAAAGCTTTTGGAATCAAAAAGGGAAAAAAAAAGAAGATTTCAAACATATTTATATGATATTGTGTCTTGCACAGATGGTTGAAATATTTGCACAACAAAACATAAGATGTAATAGTTTTGCTTAACTAGAGAACAACTTCTGTATCAGTAATAAACAGTAAGCTCAGCTACTTATACCATTTACTAACCAGAACAATCTTGACTGCCAAAGGCCTGAATCTTATCTTGAGGACTCTGCTTGAAGGATGTGATGTTCTGACTTTTCTGACTTCTTTAACCACAGGAATATTTCCAAAGTTCAAATCCTGATAAAATGGAATGGTGAACACTGGTTCTTTTTAAAACATAATTCTTCCTGGGGAGTCTTTATAGCTGGAACCAACAAAGATATCTAATGCAAATGAATAGACAAGGGTCTTTATTTTGTTTTAAATTGGCCTGACTTATTTCATGGTATTCATTTCAGTGGTTTCCAAACCACAGCCTGAGAAGCCTCTTAAACTTATCAGACAGTATTCTGTTCCAGTAAAGTTTTTAATCCTTATGTATCGAATGGACAAATTCTCAATGCCAAAAGACATCACAAACTGGACATATGGTAAATCTGGGGACTAGTGAATCTATATTTTATTGCTGAATATTAATTTTAATTCATAAAGCTATGTAAAATATATTTCTACGTGTTTATACACAATGCATATTTTTAATATATGAATAAATAAAGACATAAGATACATATATATATTTACATATAGTAAACATTAGGTAATGTTAGTATGAATCATCTTGTGTTTATAACAGACTCTGCTCATGAAGATCTAGGAAAGTTACAAGGCATGATCTTCAGTAAACCAAAGAAAATCTAATCATAACTCTCTTCTCTACACTATTGTAAGATCTGGGCTTTTTGTGTGTGAGATGGCTGCTGTTGAAAAATGCTTCAATACTGCAGTGCTTTTTTCTTTGCCTCCTTTCCTTTGGAGCGAGTGCAGCACCAGGTGTCCAGTGTCTTAAGTGGAATTTTATGAGAACAGAAGTGAATTACCTAGAAGAAATTAACTTTTTGAAGGTGCAAATGTGGTCTCTCAGGTGCAAAAGGATGTCCTGCCCACAGTGTCCTTGTGCCGCAGGTCCCATCCAGCAACAACCTCTGACTTCTTTGACTGGGAAAACCCCAACTATTCCCTGGGGTCTTCTAGAAAATTATCTACTTTCTGTTACTCCTGACATTCGGCTCCTTGTGTTCCTCACAGCAGGTCTCTTACTCTGCGCCCTTGCCGCAGGTTTGCTGCTTGCTGTGTTTCTCCCCTATTGCCAGTTACACCAGGTGCTGCAAAAGCAGCACCCAGCTGTGTATGTTTGTTGTGACTCCAGAGAAGAGCAATCTCCCCTCCAGCCACAAGCTCCCCTCAGACTCAGGTCGTGGAGCCAGGGCAAATCACAGATGCAGCTATGCCCTGGCTGTTTAGCTACAGCCTTTCTGAAGAATCATAATATACGGCAAACTGAAAAGACTATCAGGCTGTTATAATCCCTCTCACCTCCCCACCTGCTAATGTGTTTGGGGGTGAACTACAGTATACAAAGAAAATATTTTCTCTTTTATAGATACATTGCTTAAATGTAATTTTTTCACCATTTAAAAAAGTATTTTCTTTCTCTTTTGCACTTTCATCATTATTTGGTCAGTACTGTCTGGTTTAAATGAAACCTTATTTTCATAAAAAAACCCCACAAAAGTTCAAATCTTATCTTCTTTATCTTGAGAAGAGAGAAGGGAAATGATTTGTTCAACAGATTTCACAAAAACGAACTTAGTTTCCCACTTGCCAAGCACAAAAAGCAAGGGATTTTTTTTTCTTATTGTTTTGTTCAAGTTTCTTTTGGAAGTTTAATATTTTATTTCATTACCACTATTCCTTCTTTATTTTGACTGGGATTTATCTTAATTATTCATTTTTAACATTCCATTCATGTTTCACTGGTAATGGTTGTGTTCCTAGCTCCAAAACACCTATATATACATAGTGTTTACTATGAGGAGGTGCAACAGTTCGAGTATCTGTCTGTAATGAAATCAACAGCCAAATTAAGGGTGATGTAACAATTAAAAAAAAAATCTCCTACTACTTTGAAATATTTCCATAAACACATTTATTGTGAATTTAATAAAATGCTTATTTTTTTATTTGTGAGACTACTCATTACAGGATGATTAAATCCAAGCTCATTAGTAGGAGAACTTCTGAAACATCATCCAGTTTCGTCTGGCTGACTGGATGTGAAGTGATCTTTCCCAAGATGGTTCAGAGCTCTCATCTGTAATTCACTTTTCTGCGTTTCTCCCTTTCCGAGGCAGAGGTTTTTCATATCTATCCAAGAAGGTGGTTAACATATGTCATGAAAGCACAATGTTTACAGTAGGTTTTACAAAGCAGTAGTAAAGTTATCTCAAAAACCAAATACTAGGGTTTATCTACTTGTTGTGGACCTAATCAAGTGGATCTCAAGAATAAGGTATGAGAGTATATTGACAGTGGAATTCAGCTGCTCTGCACAAGGAGTTGACTCCCAGGATTTTTCTGGAATGGAAGGGATTCCCAACTGTTTTTTATGTTGTCAGTGGAGTCAAGTCAAGGAAATATGGCTCAGCCAGGTACCTCCTGAATCACGTACTGAAGGAGCTTTGAGCACTAAAATACTTTTTTATGATTTTCTCATTCAACATAGTGGGAAGAGTGTGTTTTCATGTGCCTGTGGTTATTCAGGCAAACCCTCTCTTTCGATGAATTTTGCAAAGTAAGGGAAATAAAATAGTACATAGGTCATCTATTTAATTAAAAAAAAAAAAAATTCCTCCAAATTTTTCTGGTGAGAAAATAAAGGAATAAAATACAGTAATTCTTATTACAAACTTAACTTTTATCAGACTACAAACATTTTAAGTGGACTATATGCATTTAATGCTTCCTCACACTGTTAATGTGGTGTTAATCAGCCACACATGAACAAAAATTAGGCCTTGATAAAAACCAGTATATTGTAAATTGCTGAAATTATTTTTTCTAACTTGGTGGGACAAAGAAATTTCAATATCCACCTTTGTACATCTGAAAATGCTTTTCAATACTTTATCCAGACCAAAGAAATTAATCCCACCAAGAAAGGGCAAAATAATTGCCAGTTAAGCTGGGAATATATCCTATAGTTCAGAAACATGTTTTAGTTGAATAATTTATTTTGTCTGTGGAAAGATCTACTGTTTGATAGGAAGTCCTTTTCTTCATTTAGTTGATTGCCTTTGTGAAGTCTCAAAAGCAATGTCCGGTGTGGGATATAGATTCTTAGAATTTTATCACAGTGTAATCCGGGCCTTCTGGGATATATTCTACATTGTATAATTTCTTCTAGAAAAATGTCTTATGTTGGATTGAAGAATGGATGAAAACACATACAGAGAGCAAATAAACTCAGAAATATACAAATGTGAAAGACCAAACTGATTTTACTTTTTGTTTTGTTTATTATTGTATCTCATTCCCCACTAAATGAGATCTCTAACGTTCCCTTTTCAAAAAAAAAGAAAAAAGAAAAAAAATATAGTAGCAAATCAGTTCATCATACCTCAATTATGGTGTTTATTTAATCAGAATGTGAAATATTCTCCAGTACTTTTCCACTTAAGTTTAGATTTTCTGCCTTTCTAATCTGTTATGCTTTACATAGTGCCCTTCTCCTTTCTATGTTTGTGGTGGTAAGTCTCCCATTCCAGAGAAGCCAAATGTCAATGTAGTTCAGTTTAGTTATACTGGCATTTAAGAAATCACTTCTCAGAAATTTGTATCATACTGCAGATGCCTTGAGAGAGATCATGGGATGATGATGGAATTGTAATGTCACTCAACAGGAACTGTATGGGGCCTTTCCCTCCTTCTAAAATCTACCACAATCAAGAGAATAAAGAATTGCTAGATTTTGCCAAATATTAAATATGGTGAAAGACTTTAATATTGCAAATGCTGTGTCCTAGGTGTATATGTCAATGTGAGCTTAACATATAACTTACGCATGACTATTCATCTTGAGCTTCTAAACGCAAAACAGAGGTAACTCCAAAAGATTTTGATTACCCGCCATCCCAAATTTCTCATATGCAAGAAAAAAACATAAATAGAGATGTCAGTAGCTGAAAAAAGAATAATGACTAAAAATCAACAATTGTGTTGACTTTTTCTTGAAAATATACAATTGGTATTCTTGCTATTTAGAATTCCAAGACTCTGTCTCTTTCTGTAAGGACACCCACATTCTTCATGCACAGAATGTAGTTCAACACAGTGAGTGGGTATATTGTCTCTTCATTTGAAATGTGATCAAAGTGCAAGAAACATTTGTGGGAACTAGTGAGCCTGTTTCTTAGATAACCAGCATTCTGATCACAACTTTATCTCTGCATGAGACACAAATTTCATAGGTATTTTGATTTTCTTTTTAAATTACTCTTTTGAATAAGATAGCTGTTCCAGTGAAAATCTAACTGAAAATCAGATGGGTTTAATAGTGAAATTATTAAGTTTTGAAAGTAGAGAATACATATATCAGTAAACTAAATGTATTTTCAAGAGTTCATTATTTTATATGTAATTTTTTGTTCTACTAGCTCAATGTGTTCTGTAATGATTGTAGCATACTGGATTGGGCACAGTATTATGCACTAAAGCAATCTTATTCTTAAATAATACAAATATCTATACTCTCGGTTAAGACTTCTGCATATTACTTTAGAAGTGTAAAGCCTAATGAGCAAAATGAGTCAAGTGTAAGCATGCTTTAAGTTACTAACTTTTGCTAAAAATATATTTATAATTTAAAACAATAGGTTAACCGTTTTACTTAAAAATATTAAAAAAAAAAACAACAACAGAAAAACCAAACACAACACCCTTTTTTTAATCTTAAAGAGAGAACAGAACAACTCTGCAGAGTATATTAAAAAATCACTCCAAGTTGTGGCTACTGGTGAAGGCTGAAGAGTGGTGGCTCAGCCAGACTCTTGGTGTATTACAGCGAAATAGAAATCACAGCAGTAAAAATCAAAGGAAAGAAAAAGCGTATGGTGGATGCATTAATGTGCAGAAGTTAAGTCTTTTCCCAAGGCTGAGTGACTACTTTTTCTTTGTGATTAGGATCATGCAAAAAAGCTCTGAGTCGTAAATGGGAGAGCTATATTTCACTAAACAGTTCACTACCTGGGTAGAGCAGTTAATTAACAGATTTTTCAAGAGGTGGACTCTCAGCAAAATATCCTTGACAGATAACTGTTCCTAAGAAAGTTGACCATAAATCATTTATTCAAAACAGTAACTGGAAGTTTTGCTTGTCAGATTTTTAAAAGCAGAGAATTGTTCCCTTGAACTTTTGCCTGACTGGCTGCCAATATATTACTAGCACCTGGGAGAAGCCTCAGGCTCGAACAGTCAGAAACATATGAAGTTCCATTTTGTTTTAATAAGGGTCCCCTTCCTGTATTAGACTTTGTTGTATTATTTAATTTATTCTACTATTAAAACTAAAAAAAAAAAAAAACCACAACAGAAAAGCCAAACAACAACAACAACAAAACAAAACAAAAAACAGAAAACAAAACAACAAAAAAACCCACAACACCACTAAAAGCCCCCAGTCAAAAACCAACAAAAAAACCCCAACCAACCAACCAACCAACCAAAAAAACCAACCCCAAATATCTGGCTTACCATCAGAAGACACTGGAACTTAGGTTTATAGCAAAAATCACTCTTATTAAAAAAGGTAGACTAGAATTTGATAGCTTTTCTAATGCTTGTTGAGCCTTACTCATCTCTGCAAATACTGTAAGTAAAACAAAAAAACATGCTTGTGTTAGGAAGAATTGCATATGTGGATGTCACTGTCAGGTGAGAATATGTATATGTTTCTGATTTGTAATGGACTCAATTATTATACATGGCTATGTAAGTGATCCTGGAGGAGAAATGTTTCTTTTCAGCGCAAAGGAGACAGGAAGACTGAGGTACCATCTCTCTACTGTACTATATTCTGGACTTGAAGGAACAATGAGGCAAGATAGTTCATTCTTGAGGCCAACCCAGGTCATGGTCTTTTTGCTGTTCATGTGTGATGGCATCATCATATTTTACGTACTGATGGTTTACAAAAGTGCTTTTGGACTAACACAAAAGAAGAATAATATAAAGCATTTGTGGCATGAATATATAGAAGAGCTCAGCCAAGTGAATGTCCCAGAATTTGAAAACTCAGAAGTTCACTAGAATATGTTTTTTATTTGCTTCCTTTGAGAACTTCAGAAAGGAGCTGAAGCAGGAGGAATTAAAACAAAAAAATATGATCTCATTACTGCAATGCTTCTGACTTAAGGTTTGATTTATTTTCCCATTTAATTCTCTTTGTGTAGTATGTAGCTTCTTTTTTACAGGAGTAATTTGGCACATATCGTCAAATCTTGTGAGTTCAAATGTGAAGGCAAAATTCTTGAAGATCTCATTTTATAAATAATTTGAACTTTTTTGAACCCTTCCGCTAATAAATGGGTCTTGTGAAACATTCTGACTTCTCCAAGAATCTTATAGTTACTTTCTTACTCACTTTCAAATATACATTGCAGGAAACTAAATTGTGGCTATAAAATTTACTGCCTTTTGCTTTTTTTTTCAATGCTATTTCAATTACCCTTTACCAAAATGTCCAGGATTTCCAACAATTCACAACGGTATTTTAGCCAATCAACAAAATGAGAATACTTATATTCAGACAGTTGCAGCATCAGTAGTTGTCTGACTGGCCACTGACTCTCATTTTTCGAATGATGTTCATGTTACAGGTTGCCACAAGGAAATGGCAGACCTTTTTCTTATAATTTTCAATTATATATTTGAACTTTCAAGCCTGCCAGAATATGGCACAATCATAATGTACTCTGACTTCTCAGAATATGTAACAACTGTGTTTTGTGGCAGGTGATAGCTGAAAGACTGTAAAGGCTTTTCCATTATAAAACTTGTAAGAGAGTTTTGCGTCATGTGAATGTCACAAGCCTTTAAGAGAAGGAAAAAACTCACCTGTTATGCTATCATAGGCAGCCATAAGGATCACTGCTGAGGTTGCTATTAGAATCTAAACTTTCTATACCCTACTTCAGAACACCTTCATGCAGACTCAGCTGCATAAAAGGATGATAAATGTTTCACTGCCCATAAGGATCATAGATAAAATATAATCTGGGATGTATATATTCTCTTGCTACCAGAGAGGCAATACGTGAATCCAGTGGCTAATATGGATGTTTGGAACTCACGTATTTAATTTTCTTCCCAGTTAGTGCTTTGTATTCTACTGCTTGGAGGCAGCTGGTTTCCAATCATCTAGGACTGTAGAAATTGATGGGAAGAAGTGGTCTAGGATATGACTTGACAGGCTGCACAGTCATGTTCAAAGACCTGTACATATTGTATGCAGAGTCAACCACTAGGCTAATACAAGTCTGACATACCGGTCTGCTCTTTGCAAAGTCTTACTTACCAAATTAATCTTGTTTATAAAATAAGAGGAGAGGGGAGAAGGAAGGATGCCTACATGACTGACACATATGCTAACAGGAGAACATCTACTCTCTAATGAGCACTTTGATTTGTTGCATCTTCGCTGTTTGCAAGAACAATTTCATTGTTTTCTTGAGCTGGCTGCCACATGAGTATATCCAAATGCACAGTTCTTCTATTGACCCCGTCAACTCTTCACAGACCACTTGCCCATGAGAAAAGAACAGCGTTAACATTTATGAGTGAGTAGGGTTCTGGATGTTGAAAGAAGCTGCACTGAAGTATATTCACTTCAGATAAACTGTTGAAGTGTTTTGCCTCATTTTTATTCATTAGAGTGCCAATGCAATAACTTTGTGGAATACTTGATTGGAAGTCTTTTAAGCCTTTAAAGCATTTTATGTTTGTTTGGGAACTTGCCCGACTTTACACTTTTAAGGAATTTTTCAGTAACCTGCTGTGGTTTATGCTGGATAAAGCAATTGCTTCCATACACTAAGCTAGCCCTACATCTGAATGTCACTAAAGGACAGTCATTCACAAAGCTGTGGTTACAAAACTTTGTGTAAAAAATGCACTGCAGTTTTTGACTACAGTTCATTGATGTAGAGGCGTGCTAAAGCAAACTCCACAGTCACAAAACCATCATAATTTTCTTCTGTGTTCCAACACAGTCACAGTCAAAGTCAAGAGCAGCAAGTACAAAAGTTCCAGCAGGGATTTGATTGGTTCATATGACCATCTAAATAGGCCTGTTCTGCAGCATACTTAGATGTTACAGTAATGACTGGTACACTTTTCTATTACACCCTTCTTTCGCAGTTTCAAGCCTAGGGCCCCAGTTGTGGGTGTATTGGATAGTAACTACTCCAGTTGTACTACTTCATTGCCAGCTATTTGCTTTCAGAAAAGTCAGAAAAGATATGTGGCTTCCGCAAATTGAACTAGCTTTTCAGGTGGATTGCTCACCTGTCATTGTAGCAAATTTTTGTTCACAATAATAATCACTTTTTACTAATAGTTATCTTAGTAATAGAGACAAGCATCATACTTGGTAAAATATTTTTCAAAGATTATTCAATCAAAAAAACCTGAAATACTGAGAGTTAGAGTAAGTGCTGTGAAGAAGCTTCAAACTTTTTTCTTAATCATATCCTTGCCTTTGAAAGAATATTTTATAATTGGAACGATGTAAATAAAAATAAAGCAATCGTAGATCTAAAGCAGCTTATCACCCACAGCACTAATTGTTCACAAAGCCTCCCAGAGGCCATCACCTAGCTGGTCAAAATGGGAGCTATTTACAAAGGCAGTGGAAAGGCTGGGGTGACTATTTTGGTAGCCAGTCCTCCTAGGTAGGAAGAAGCTCAGCCTTGAATACTATGTGGAAACTTCAAACTCTGTTTCTACAAGAGGGCTAAGCATTGTGCCTCTTGTGTGCTGCCAGGAGCATCTCTGGAACTAAATCCCCTCTGATTTTTGTATGAAAAATCTGTACAACTTTCTCTTCACAGTTTGTTGGCTCTGGATCACACATCCATGTGGTCAACGTGGTACTCCTAGTGATCGTGTCTGTTGGTTATCTTTCATGAGAAAACAGTTTTGGACCTTATGATTGTGGAGAGGCTTTAACAGCTAAATACATTAATAATTACTATGGAAAGGTATTTAGTAGACAGTATGAGTGCAATATAACTCCTGAAGAGTGAACCTGGAACAGCAGATGGTTATTCTGGATTCTTGGGTGGAGGGGAAAAAGAGACAGGCGGAAGAAGAAACAGATTTCCCCACAAGCTGTTTCACATCAGCCTGCAGAGGGGCCTTTGGAGACCCTTCAGAAGGAATGCTATGTTTTCTGTAGGACTCTTGTCTGGTAACTCTGTCTCTTACCTTGTTCGTGTATCGTGGGCATGTGAGTGAGCTCATGTATTAGGATAAATAACTACTACCATGCCCATGTGATTCTGAATGCAATCCCTGTGAGCTTTGGGTGAATGGCTGAAGCACAGCCAAGCAGGTACAGAATCTGCTTCTCCACTGTCTGAAGTTTTTCCTCTAGATCCATAGTGAGGAAGGAGTTACATTAGTTATTTCTTGAAAAAGAGTACTCTCTTCAGTCTGTATACGTGGGTGACCTTTGTCACTGCTCTAGTTTAACTTAATTGAAAATCAGCAAGGCAGCACAATGGACAAGATGGGCATCTGAGTAGTTGTCTTCAGACCCTCATACAAGTTCTCCCCTTAGGAACGTGATTATCTTCTCTGCTCTCTGTCAGGCCTAAGGAAGCCTAGGTCTGTTTTATGCTTGCTTGTCTTTTGCCTCCACCATCTAGGTAAAAAAGGCAACACATATCTGAAGTCACCATGAAGGGTTTCTCTTGCTTCTACCGCATAAAAATAGTGCATGGCTGTCAGCAGAGGAAAGGACCGAGCCTTGCCTACACAAGGACCTACATCTGGCACAGATTTTCAGACGTAGGTTTTTTTTTCTAAACATTTATTATACAAGAGAAGTCATTAATAAGAGCCATTAAGTCCAACACAAAGAGATTCAGGCATCTGTGAAAATAAATGGTTATAATCCTAACTTCAGAAAATCATAAAAATTTGAAGACCTTGGAAAGAAAGCCATATACAGGTATTTAATATCTCAAAACATTCAAACCTGGCGTGGCCTTCTGAGAAGTTTATGAGCTTTGGAGATTACCAGAGGGGCAGCAATAAGAACTAAAAGATCTGAAATGCTTTTCTTGCAGGCCTAAATTATGTTCCCCACCTTCCCCTCACCACCACACATTTTGAAACCTGTTAAACAGTCCCTGCTCCACAACACACCGCTTGGGAGAGGTAGCTGGGAGCAGTAGACACCCATCTTTGCCTTGGGGCAGCACCTGAGACTGCTGCTTTCTCTGGAATGTAGCCTGGGGTTGTCTACCTGTTCTCCAGACCTCCACCAGTGTTTCCCTCTTTCCAAAGCTCTGGCACCATGCAGCAGATACACACAGATGCGGTGAATTAAACCTGAGGCAGATGACACAACCATGAAGATAGCTGGCTTCAGGCAGGCAAGGTAGGACAGCTGGAGGCAATGTGACCTGCATGGCTGGCTATGCCTAGACTAATTTTGAGCTGTCTGATGTGGCTGTGTTCCCAGGCTATATATCTGGGTAAGAGCAGATAAGGGTGAGTTTTTCCCCTTCCTCCTGCCCCTGTCTTTCTGCTCCTCCCTGTCCTCCCAAAAAACCTTGGTGGGAAAGAGATAGAGGCATGTCAGTCAGGAGAAAACTGTATTCATTCTAGTTGGGCCCCACCACTCAGTCTGGCTATGAGAAAGTGCTTTACATGAGCAGGGGAGATGGCTCTTCTGACCCTCCATCCTATAAAACTCACGTCACCCCTCTTGACAGTAAAGACCTGAACTTCAGGACTCTATTGTTGAGTCTACCAAGTTCTGTAAGCCTCTCGGCATCCCATAACATGGGATGCCATCTGTCGAGCTGCCAGCAGCTCTTAAGTTGGCATAGTAAACATCACTTTGTCACTAATGGTAACAAGACAAGAATCTTTAGCTGTGTCCTCTCTGGTGTAGCCTCAGTGCTCCTCTGAGGACTGAGGACTTTCAGTGCTTAATGGGGAAAAAAGTTTTTGGGATTTTGTAATTTCTCACTTAGGTTCTTAGGAAGAGTATTCAAAAAGTCCAGCTACCATTTCCCAGAAGGGCTTTTGGTTAACACCTTGCACCAAACTCTTTCTTGATGGTTTCCTTTCCAAAAAAAAGGTTTTATTTTGCAGCAGTAATTCATGCTTCAGATGCACCCATGCTGGACCTTTAGTAATCTTTGGGTATATATCTCAGAGATCCTCTGTTCTCTTTTGTTTTTTCATTAATCTGCCTTTTTTTTTTTTTTTTCTCTTCTCTGTAGAGCACAAGTCTCTTCTTAGATGCAAAATTATCATAGAATTTGTATGATATATGCAAGACAGGTCAAATGACCTGTATTTTTTTGTATTTGGAAAGGTTAGTTTTTTTAGAAATATTTGTTTAATATTTATACTCAGAGCTGAAAGTCCAAAGCAAAAGTTTGTCCAAGCAAACATTTTGATAATAACTTTAAACCACTTTTTTTTTTTTTTTGGTAGCCAAGAATCTGGATAAATGCTAAGTGTGAAAATGTAACAAAGTGAAAACTTTTTCTCCTTCCTCACTGGTTCTCTGTGTGACTGTTCTTTCTACAGTGCTATTAAAATGACCTCATTAGTGTTTATAAATATATAAAGGGTGAGTGTCACAAGGATGGAGCCAGGCTCTTCTCGGTGACAAACAATGATAAGTCAAGGGACAATGGGTACAAACTGGAACACAGGAGGTTCCACTTAAATATGAGAAGAAACTTGTTCAGAGTGAGGGTGACAGAGCACTGGAACAGGCTGCCCATGGGGGTTGTGGAGTCTCCTTTTCTGGAGGCATTCAAAACCCACCTGGACACATTCCTGTGTAACCTCATCTAGGTGTTCCTGCTCCAGTGGAGGGATTGGACTAGATGATCTTTCGAGGTCCCTTCCAATCCCTAACATTTTGTGATTCCATGATTCTGTAAAATATGCTACTACTACTAATAGACTAACACTGAGTTACATGACAGCTAAACATTACTCTCTTGAAATTTCTTTCAATTTAAGAAAGAAATAAAACAATTTTATATAAATATATGTTGTAAGGCTGTCACAGTGAGGTCTCATGCATCAGCAGTTTTCACACAGCTATATAGTCCAGCATGCACGGAAACTGAGTCATTTCCATTGTAACTGTTACATCAAACAGATCTTTTCACTACAGACACTTAAAAATCAAGCATTGGTACTATCATTAATAGTAACACTGAGATTTTGACAATAGACTGATTTTACATTCTTTTAAATCATTACATATGGGGGAGAGGAACATTTCTCTTTGCAGTATTATTTTTATTTTAACTCCTTCAGTATATCGCAACAGCAAAAATTAGTTTTGGGATTCAGTATTCAAAATTGTTCACTGACAGTGAACTTTAGTAGTTTAGGTTTATGTGATGGAACTACAGACACAGAGAACATGAGAGAACACCTTGCTCTTAAAATCCTACAGTGAAAGTCTATATTATTTATGCTATGTGATATTTTGGAAAGGTAATGATATTTCCTGTTACATGTTCCAATAATATTGTCATCTAGTTCATTCTGATTGCAAATAAAATTGGTATAATAACTAGTTATTCACACTCCAGCTCAGGTAGGAAGACTTGCCAACATTCTCAGCATGTTAAAGTATCATTTTTCCAGTTTTCAAATAGCTAACGGCACTGCTTTATTAAATTTCCTTTTAAAAAATAACTTATTAATTTGCAGTATGTACTATCTTTACATATTTTATGTTCAGTTTGTTTTTATTTAATTCCTCTAGCTTTTGTTGGACCAAATAAACCCTACAAAGCTTTCTTCTTTTCCCTAATAACTTTTCATGTGATCATAACGCGGCACTTACTGCAGACTGAAAAAACAAATAAACATCAAACCAAATTGAAAGGAACATTAAATAGCTTTGCTTTTTTCCTGAGAAATCTTGTTTTCAACTGCTCTCATGTTTCCCTCCTCTCTTAATTCCAAATAAAAGTTCCAAGATAGTTAATTGTCTGTACTTGTGCTAATGAATAGTAGAGTTTGGAAAAGTGCAGTTTACTAACTTACTGGCCCATTATAAATAAATGCAAGCATATATTGCAAATATATGTTTGAAAGAAACAGTGGAATCATGTAAGTCAACTTAGCATGCCACTGAGCAAAATGATGTAATTCTATTTCAACAGTTTCTATGCCTCTAACTAGTCTTTAAAAGTTTTGCTGCATGTTTTCTAAACTGTAAGAAAACAGTTCTCTATAGGCATTCTATTACAAATGTTGTAAGAAATTAAGAAAACATCTTTTAATGCCCATTATGAATCCAGCCCCACATTCTTTATGTAGCTGAAGTTCCAGCTGAAGCTACAGCAATGATGGGACTGAACTTCTAGTCACACTATAGGTTGCTTTCTCAGTTTGTTTGAGTGGCAGTATGCCTCAGTGACCATGTGGCTATGCTAATGGCTTGTTGTGCTAATTGGTTTCTCTTTCTTGGTCTTTCCTTTTGTGAAGTGGGATAATGGCATTGAACTTCGTACTGTATCCTAACATCTGCACATGAAAATAGAGCTAAGGCTTGTGTTACATTTTTTTGTGTTACATGATGTTAAAGCAATAAAACTCTTGGAACACATTATTCATTATGGGAAAGTGTGAAGGAACAAGGTCGAATGGCAAGTGAAGATTCTTATGGTAACAGATGTTTGTTTGGTGCCAGTCAGAATATTACACAAAAAAAGATGTGTGCTGAAAGCTACAGATGAGTCATAACTTTCTAGTTGAGGTGGTGTCTTATAACACAAGATGTTTCATTTTCTCTTTCTTTCCTCCCAATTTTTCAGAATTTCTTTTTCATTTGACCCACAGGGAAAAGGAAGAGATAGAATTGTGAAAGGAAGAAAGAAAGGTAGTGGTGTTCTGAAGCTCATGAAAGAAGAAAGGCCAACTTGTGATTTAAGGTATAGGTGCAGAACAGAATGATCAATGGGCAGAATGGAGACAAATGAAGAATGGCACTTGATGGGACAGATGTGGAAATAAGGAAAGGCAGACAAGCTGGGCGTACTCATCAGTGCAGAAGCACCAATGTAACACTGGTTCCCTGCTCAGGTCAAAACTGGAGTAATGATGTCTGACAACAAATTGGAGGAAAAAGGGCAGATCTTTAGGATCACCTGGCAATAAAATGAGAGCTGAAGACTTCCGCAAGATTACGATTGTAGCAGTGGGATGGTTTTTATACACTTTCCTAAGGCATTTTAAAACTACTGAATACATATATTTCATGCACAGCATGTAAATACTTTTATCATTATTCTTTGCTTTCCCTGGTGTAGCTTTTATATTTGTGAAAAGTTCATGACTGAGTTTAATACATGACGTCGATGCTTCCAAATTCATAAGTTTTTCCTCTTCAGTAACGAAACTATGCACACTCAGTTCACATGTCCAGTTTATGATAAGTCTGTGATTAAGATGAATGTTAGAAAATATAAATGCATTTGACTACCTGGTCTCTGGTCAGAATTCAACTCTATGGTGCTTATAAAGCATCTAGCTAAGTAATTTCAAATATCAAATGTGAACCAGTAATACACTAGGACATACTGTTTGCTGTGACTCTCTTTACATGGCAGTTTTATGAAATTATTAATTTTTCAGGTGAAAGAGGAGATGGAAAATGCTGCATGTGTGCCCAATAACACATGCCTGTTTGTGCCTAATTCATTGGAAACATTGCTCAAGAACTGTTCAGCCATGTTCGAATATGCTGCCAAGGTCAATGAGACCTTTCCAAAAGCGCTGGTTATGTGAGGTAAAAGTGCTTGAGGCAACTTCAACTTAAGCATTTTTGTTGCTTGTTTTATTTGGAGATAAGATAATCTGATGGTTCTGGCAGGCCCGTCTCCGAGTATTATTGACAATATAACTTGCAAGGCTCAGAAGAGGGGCTTGGTTTGACCAAGTGTCTAGAAGCCAGTACCGTAGTACAGAGCTACCTATTACAGATCAGCTGAAGGTCCTGAAAGTGTATTCAGACACTGCAGACTTTCAAGTCAAATTCAATTTTTATGGTAGTGGCAATGGAGAGACAGAAAAGAGCTATGTAAGCGCATTAAATTCTGGTTCTATCAACATTATTTTGTATATTTCCAAAAGTTATCTAGAAAATGTGGAAGAGTTTGTTCCCATTCTGAAATGGCCAATATGCAATATTTGAAGGCATTTTGAAATCAAGTTAAAGAGAACAACAGTACCATGTACTGAATACTGCTGTTCTGTGTGGCTCTGGAAACTGTACTTAGGTTAAGAAAATCTACCTAAGTAAATATAGGGTTTGTGCGTATATATGTGAGACTAGCTGAGTTGGTTTAAAAGGTTGTAGTGAGTGAGAAAAATTGCTGGATAAAGCCTGTCCACATTCACCTTAATTGTCTGTTCTTCCAGCCATTGTTTCTTCAGTGTGGTTTGGGTATGGCTTCCACCTATTGCAAAGAGAGACTCCTTCAGCAGACACTGAAGGAAGGTTAGAATTGAAACAATTCCAGCATTTGGTTAAACTTTGAAGTTTAACATAGCCCAAGAAGAGAGGAAAATTTATCCTGCTCCCATGAGAGTGTGAACAGAATGAGGCATAAAAAAATGCTTTGCTTCCCATAGTTCTCTTAATCACTAAGTTTGGAATAAGAAAGACTCATATATAAGCAAGGCTGCTCTGGGTGTGGTTTGGTTTCCAACCTGGTGGTTAAAAATCACCTCCAGCAAGCTTTCTTGCCCTGGCTTTTGGGAGTTGCAATGTCAGTGCTTGGCTTGGTTGAAGTTTTCTTTGCCCACAGCTTCTGGCTCCCTAAGGCTCAGACCTGGAATGGCTGATGTGTAGCTCCACCTCCATCCTTGGCTGTTCTTGGAACTGGATGATATTCCTTTGGCAGAAATATCCCTGAGGCAAAGCAGGGCAATGATACAGATGATACAAGTTCACCTCGTTTACTGGAATGTCACTTGTAGAATCCAGTGCTTTTTGCATTGTAATTATTTCCTGGGGGTAACTGCATGCTTTTTAGACTTTCTTTTGCGCTCCCATGCTCAGCGCAAAAACTGCCAGAGGGCATTGCTGAACCGTTCCCAAGGAGAACAGTAGCATCTACTAGTTGCTTTGACATTATTATTTATAAATCCTAAACAAAATAAAATAAAGAGCTAGATATTGCTAAGCCAAATCCACCTGTTTGGGGTACAGAGCTGGTCTTAAGGTTGACAGTACTTTTCCCAGTCATTCCCAGATCTAGATTAATCATGTGCTCTGGTGTGAAAACTTGAGCTACTTACTTGTGTTATTTCAGAAGCAAATGTGTTGGGTATGTATTGAAGTGGTAAAAACCCCAAGCATTGCTATGTGTCCCTCTTTACATGTCAGCTGGGAAAGTTATCCAAAAGGAGAATTCCATACTCTATACCCCAAAGAAGTGAGGGCATGTTTGTTTGTTCAGAGGAGGATTTGGGTTCAAGAGAAAAACTCTGAATTGCAATTCTTAGATGGTGCTGCTCTCTGGTGCTGAAGCTCAGTACCACCATTTCCTCCCATTTCTCTCTAGCTTTAAAAAAAATGTTTTGTGACACTTTTAATTATTAATTCTTTCCATTATCTGTGAGGAGTAATGTACAATGACAAAATAACTTTGGTGTGCTCAAATATTTCTCAACTTCAAAGAAAAAAAGATTTAAATGACTGCCTAAAAGAAAGAAATACAATAAGAATACAAAACACTCAAAACTCATCTACCTTAAAGGGGTAAAAGAAATGTCCATTTTGCAAGTAATGTAAAGTGTCTTACACACTCTACAAGAGTATATAATAGAGAAGAGCTAGTTAGGGTATCTAAGTAAGAACTAACAATATTAATTATTCATAAGTTTTCTGGGTGTTATTTTCACATACTAGGTTGGATAATTGTTTTTAGTTTCAAGAAACTACCAGTTTATTTATCTCAGTTGAATTCACACTAAATAACTCAACTACTTACTATTTAATAAGAACTACCGCAAATTACTTGTAGAAAGATTCTTTCACTGCTCCCAAAAAATTAAAAGTATTAATTTAGAGTAATTTACTTGCCTTCTAAAAGACTCCTCATTTAAGGGTGATCACCACAGATTAAAACCCAACAGAGTTAAACACACAGAATCAGCCACAACACTGCAAAGCTTCACCATTGTATGCATTGTGAAACTTGCATAGTAATCTTACGAGTAAGCAATGGAAACTTCAGCTTACTTGTGTGTTAGCAGTAGAAGCTTGCTTCCACATTGGGAAACCTCGATACAACTATGTAGTATAGCTATAGTAATTCATCTACTTTTTTGCTCCTTGAGGGAAACTGGTATAAATTTTCCCTAGAGTTTCAAAATGTAACAGAAGTTTTCATGGGGGAAGACCTTCTTTTCTTTTAAATAATAGTCCTTAACCATGTATGAGGAAACTCAGTTTTCATTTCTGCTCAATCTACAATTTGCCCTTTTCGAATTTTATACAGGAAAGTGCCCTGAGATCCTGAGTTCATATATTAATTGTATCTGAAGAATTTGTAAATTCACCTCTGCTATCTGTGCAAGTTAAGCTTAGAGTGAGCTCTGTTTATGACTTTTCTGGAAATTAGTTCAACAGGAAAGTTTCAGGGAGGTTAAGTTCTGCCACGACATTTGTATGGGATCAGGGAGGGAAAACTATGGAAATAAGAGAGAAATTTTAGAGTAGCACAGATGGAAGTAATGGGAAAGAAATTTTGTTCCTTGTTGGGCAAGGAAGCCTCTTTACTTTTATGAAGCCTATGAAATATATAGACACACATGTGGAAGCCTATCTACAATGCTTTACTACCTGCTTGCAACATAGTGCCACCCCAAATGCTGCCACACTTGACTGAGAAACCACAGAGTTGGTCAGAGACTGAGCAACCCATTCTGCAGCCAGGGAAAAAAAAAAATAATTGAATGGAACTCAAGAACATACCTGTCCTAGTTTTGTCGAGTGACAGTAGCTGTACACTTTAGCTGTGGCCTGGATTTTCTTCCTGGTTTTAAAATGGCTAAGAAATATAGCCTTCCCTTTGATTTACGGTGTGCCAAAGCACACATTTCAGACCTCTTGGATTGTGCTATTTTTTAGCTCTACTTTTTAATAAATAATGGACAAGACAGCAGAACTAGAACTGTATAATACTGACTGAAAACGGTGAAAGAGAAACTATAAGGAAACCCAGCCATCCATCTGACATACTGCTGTTTTAGAACAGTCCATTCACTGTGTCCAAAATAGTACTATAATTTAAAGGTTGTCACATATGGAAGATGTTAACAGTTTCCACCGCCTCGTTCCACTTGGTAGATGCACCCACTGAACCTATACAAGGTCCATTCCAAAGAAGGTGATTTGTGAAAAGTTTTCATGCTGCTGGTTCTTATAAAAACTAATATATAACCAATGTTTGAGTTTCATTTCATTTTTGTTTCTACAGTGTGAGCATTTTATTTTAGAGAAAATCTGATGATAGCACTAACTTTAAGAAGTTTTAATGTTAGTAGGTGGAGATCTCTTGATTAAAGTCTATTTAGTCATTAGTACTATCTGCATGACAAAATGAAAGCTTATTTCTAATACAGAGTATTTACATGATCTTTATCATTTGTAACTATTACTGAAAAATGATAAATTAGGCATACACTTTCAAAATAACACCTGGAACAGCACTCCCTCTATAAACTTGTTTGACCTTTTATTTTTTAGTGACAGATTGGAATTTATTATTTTGAAAGTCTTGCAGCACCTGGTCTGTGATTTTATCAGAGTTATAAGAAATGCCTTGAAGGCAAGGGTGGGGGAATGGTTAGAATAAGAACTATGATTCTTTAAAAAGTGCCTTTTATCTTAACAACAAATTTAGTTTGAAAACTCACAATACTCTGGACTGCAATTTATTCTGACAAATCAGTGGTTAAGGTGTTAGTTATATTGCAGTTAAATAATCTTAACATCTTTGCTGGCTTCCCAGGTTTAACCTCTCACCCTGGGAAATCTGGTTAAGAGATAAATGCAGATAGAATAATATGTCAAATATTTGTTGTATTTCTCTCTCCTCTGGAACAGTTGTCAGTATAATACTTCCTATGTCCTAAATATGATGATGTGTAGTTAACAGTACATTTAAAATGATGTGGACAATTTAAAGCAGTTCAATATTGATTTATCAAAAATTTACTTTTTAGACAAATACGTGATGAACTTCGTAACTTTTCTGTTTTCTCAGATGCAAACTGTGCCACTTACAGATGTGAAAGAGGAATAGTTATCTCCTTCCGTTCTCTGTCACAAGCACTTAACAATGTCAGTATCAGAGGGACTTCTTTTCACCATCGAACATTTAAAATGTCTAAGAGCTGATTTTTCTCTGATGTGCTGCTCAAACCATGATTGGCTCCAATTCTGCAAGGCACTGGTTGCAGTTTCTTTGTCAGAGGAATTGCTCATATCATCCCAGGACTGGGGCCTGGGAAGCCTGCTTATAAGTTAAGTGAAACTGTTACTCCATGACTGGCTCATTAGCTAGAATTTGACAAAGCTAAGCTTGAGTGATTGCTTCCATTTTAATTTTTTTTTACTATTAAGAACAGCCTATCTTCAAAATTGGACTAAAGCTGTTATCAATGCAACTAGAGACACAGTATTTTTGTGTTAACATGGATACTCGGCTTGCTGATTAGCATGTCTAAAATTAGACTGGCATGAAAGTTCAAGAATGCAAATCAGCACTAAAACCAAGGTCAGCATAAAACATTCAGATCGCTTCACAAAGGAAAAAAAGGAAGAGTCATACAATTTAAAAACACATTTCTGTGCCTGCAGTAAAGCAAGTGCACAATCTGGGTAGCAAAGGAAAGATGGATTTTTGCTCTAGCACAGATCAACTAATTTTGTTTTCTTTCCCATCTGTCCTCCATGTGAGTCTGTCCACATGAAAAATCCCGCTTGGTGAAGCCCCACAGGGATGGCATCCATATCACAGTAAATGCTGGGACCATTCATCACTTTGGTGCCTGGGATAATTTTACAATAACCTTGGCGGGCCCACTTCTACGAAAGATGATTTTCAGCTGTAGGCCTGAAACCAGATTAGATACTGTTGTTTAATCACCAGCATAGTCATATTCCCAGTGCTCTTAAGTGAAGTTTCTTTGTGCTGTGTATTTCTCATTTCACTTTGGATGCATAAAGGAACTGCCTGTAGAGTCATCTGAGACATTCCAGTATTAATCTTGGACAAAAACAAAAGGGGTAAAATTCATGTGATATAATTATTCAAATTGTAATTGAAATGAGATTAGAGTTTGTCAGATTTTTAAAGTTTCTGCCCTTCATAAAAGGAATAAAGGATGAAAAATACAGGGTTGGGGTAATCTCAGACAGAATAGGTGAGAAACAATGAAGTTTTCAAAAGGAAGTTCACATATGCCTGTATGACAGTGAGATTTATGATTATTCTGGGTTGTTCACTTCAAAGTGCCTTTAAGAATGGTTATTGTAAAATAGAACAAGGCAGAGTGAATTTCACATTGTGAACAAAGAAAAATTATCATTGAAAATTATCCACAAAAGCAAATAAGAAAAATTAGCTAAAGTCATTCCGATTTGCTCCTGGTTTAAGACTAGTGGCATTCAGAGATGTCTAGAAGAGGTAAGTAAAGGTAAAAGGGGGAAAGTTCTTCCTTTATATTATTTGTAATAACATATTGCTAATAATGCCCCACAGACCAGTGTTCCATGAGGCTGCTGAAAGCCCCAATCAGACTCTAATGAGTACCGGACCAGGGCCCAGGTGAGTGCACTAGAAGCTCATTTCAGATATTTTTAATTATTTTATTTGAATCATAGGCTTGAAAAAAAGTCTCTGCTGTTTCGAAAAGACATTGAAACACAAATGTAAGAGGTATGTGGAGTAGAAACATATGTACTTTCCAATGAATTGTTTTGACTACCATTCTGCAAAGTTTTCACTAAGAAATCTACAACCATTAAAAACATTCTAGAAACTCACTCCTTCTTTTTAGAAGCATTGAGGAAACCATGGCCTATTCTTGCTGAATGTAGGTTGATTTATGCGAGTGAAGACAAATGGTTCTCAGTAAGCAATCATCAAATTCAAAGTGAAACTTTAGAGTCTTGAACCCACATGACCTGAAGCAGAAACCTGTGTTCACACCAACCCTTGCGGGGCAAAATTGCCATTCATCTGAATAGCGAGGTAAAAAAAAAATGTTTCATGAATATCAGCAAAACAAACTTATCTTTTAATTCATGAAATACATTGCTGCATTGTTTGGCACTCTCTCATTCCTTGAAATAAATACATATTGTAGAATGTTTTGTGAGAAATAGAGTAATAGACTGCTACCCATTTATACAGGCAACAGGAGCAAAATTCTAGAGTGAGTGTATGCTTGCTTTTGCTTGTAGGAGTATAACAATAAGTATGAAGGAATACAAATGTTCCTTTTCATGCACATATATGCTAACAAAATTATGAACTTCTGTGCATGATTCCGTGAGAAACAATTTTCAAAACTAAGCATGAAACCACATCTCTATGTACTGGAAACTCAGTGATGATCAGTTTGATCTCTGGAATGTAGGCTGGTCAAATAAATTGATATTACTTTTCAGTGGAATCAGAAATTTGCATATAGAGAGGCCTCTCCAGGTATATCTGGCACAGATGTAGGTAAGGCTCACCATCCTGATAAGGGGTAGGATCAATTCTTGCTTCCCTAGATCAGACGTTTTATATCACCAGGTCTTCTTTGGAAAGTCACTATGTGCCACCTCTCATCATTCCTCGGATGCTCCTATTAATCCTGTTACTCCTTCTTCAATTCCAGAAGGCCCTCACCATCCTTGAAGCTGCATAAATGACAGCCTCTTGTTTTCCTTCTTTCCACCATTCTGCAATTCCCATTGTTGTTCCTTTTCCATTTGTATAGGAAAAGGCATCATTCAGGATGTCAATGTAGTAACCTCTACTGAGGTGAAGAGCTCGTTTGGGCTCACAGTATTTTTTTTTTGCAGCTGGAAGGCTCTAACGCATGTCCTTCACACAGCCAAAAAGCTAGTACTGTGTGAAATCATTGCAGAAAAGTAAATGGATTAAAACCAGACTGGCTGAGTTTAAAAATAGAACAGCTAAAAGGAGTTATCACTGTGTGCAGCCATTTACAAAGGAACACTAAGATTTCTGTTATGCTCTCCTTTGCAATAGATTGGAAGGACTGTAGAAAACCTTTGCTAATAAAATTTGTACATGGTACAAAGACTGATGGAGCTGTACATATAAAATGCTCATACAGGGAGCAATCCAGACATTTTGGTAAACTGCATGCCAGAAAATCCCAGATGTTTTAAGGTGGAAGCACAGGACTGACAGAATTGTCTTAGTGACTGAATCGAGTCAAATATGAGTATCTCCTACACTCCTTCACATAATGATCTAACTCTAGGAGGAAGTTTTAAGGCTGTGATTTATAAATCAATCCCCAACATCTGAGCTGTTGTTTCCCATTGAGCTGCTACCATACTCAATGGTTGGAGAAATGGGTGTAGTGAATTGTCATTCTAGTCTGCATGGACACTTGAGGAGACCCTGGCGTCACTCCTTCCAAATGTATCAGTGTTTCTACATCTTCTTTTTGGGAAAACCAAAGCACTTCCTACATTTGACCAAGAGTTATGCTGTGCCTTGACACTTTAGTCATACGAGGTCTCTGTAGACTCATTTCCTAACAAGTCATCCATTCATCCCTTCTGCCTCTCAACACCATTGTACCAAAGCGTTAGCAACTCATCACTGTGGCCAGCCTCAGCAGTCCAGAAACAGGGGTGGCATAAAACTCAAAAAAACTGTAGAAAAGTAACATTTATCTCTTTAGAGCCTGAGTCTGTATGGTCAAGAACAAGGAGAGGCAAGGCGGTTCTTTCCAGCTCTGGCAACACATCAGTGTTACATACAGGGCTATTGGCTGCTGAGTGGATGAAAATGCCATTCAGTCTCCCAAGAACACTATTTTCTCAAGAAAGGAGAGACTGTAAAAAAGTTGGGAGAAACTGTTTCTATTGAGATCTGCATTACAAGAAATTTGGGACCCCTTCCTCTGAAACAAGATTTAGGAAAATGAAATGAAGTCTGAAATAAGCTGCACATTTTTCCTGGTGATGATAATTAATTATAGGAGTTGGTTATCAAAGGATGTGCTAGATTTTGCACCACCTGCAATCTTTCAGCAGAGCTTGGATATGTTAGTGATTATCTCTTGTTCACCTAGAGGTTACGGGCAGCGTTATGTAGAAAATCAGATTAGAAATTCATAATGGACCCTTATGGCCGTAAAGGTACATGAAAGTCAATGGCATAAATTTCCAACAATCAGTGATTTGTCTCAGGGTTGAAACTTCTAAACATGGATTTCTGTTTTGCATTCCGAACGATGAAATGTCTAATGCAACAGGAGCTGAATTCTGGCTGCAGTTAGGCTGATGTAACTCCAGTAACTTCAGTGGAACTGCAGGGTTTGATACAAGGACTTTTCAAACCTGTCTGTTTGACAGAAGCATTATTGCTACTTAATCAAAAGCTTTTGCCTTAAGAAGCTTGTTGCCACAAGCTTGTATTGTGAGGAGTAGGCTTTTTATTTTTTTTGGGGGGTGGGGTGGGGGGCAGGGAAGGAGGGGGGAAGAAAAAAAAAAGGAAAGGAGCATTTTAAAATTATAAATGTATCTGACTGGTTTTACTATGCCTAACAAAGGAATCTGTTTTAAAAGGATAGAAATATCAGATTCAGTAACCAAAAATAAGTATTTGATTCCTAATAATCAAGCCCAAATTCACTGGCTAAGGATGCACATAAGCCATGAGAAGTGCTTTGTTTCAGGAGGAGTTAGGATACCTCACTCTCATTCTTTCAAGTTGCTACCTACCATACCAAGCAGAATCTCACAACTTTACAGGTGGAGCCACATTGCAGCTAGTGACACAGACAGATTACATATTTATTAGCTTGTCAAAGCTTCCTCTGTTTATGGAAGACTCACCCAGCTAAACAAAACAGTCTGCTTCCCATTGGCTAATTGAGCTGGCCCCTGTTGAGAGTCTCAGCAAAGTGCTTGATGAGGCATAAAATGATGATTAATTAATTTACTGCTCAGTTGATCATCAAACTGAGAGGTTTATGATTCTCACAGCGGTCAACACTCTCTCTTCAATGTGCAACAGCATGAGCAGCCTTCACTCTGGCCTGCTGCTGCCTTTGCTATGACCTGAGATATGGTGGCTTAACTCAGGGGAAATGGGGAAAAAAATTAAGAGAAAAGTTTCAAAAGGGATGTACCCAGCAGCCTCTTTTAGAAAGGCTCATGAGTGCCAGAACGCTTCTCACAAAGGGGCTTTTCATATCTCAGCATTAATAAAAGCTACTTTGCTGGACATTATTTTAGTTCAGTGGATTACATAAGAACCTCCTTAAACATGACAATTTATTGTCTGATTACATAGCTAAAAGTCAGAATTATAATGAAGTTAGATAGAGACAGGGCTCTACAATTGCGGGTATAAGCGTGTTAGAAGTGACCAAAATGCCAGTACAAATACTGAGTGGAGTTCTCTATTTTTTAGTCCTAGAGATTAATTTTAGTAATTTAAAACTCCTTAAAAAATTATGAAGATTTAACAGATGCATTCTGAGTATGGTGGACCCCACATTTAAAAACATTATTCAGGAAGCATGCTTTTGCATTTCTATGCATTTGCAGCTTGTGTGTAGTCACCAAGTGTTTTACATGTTTTTGTGTGCAAACTTTTAAATATTAGCATTTATGAGAAAATTTTGAGTAACTTTTCCCTGAAATTTTAATGTGATGTCCAGTGTTTATTCCCAATGTGAAGACATCTAAATTCTGCTTAGTTACAGACAGTAATTTAATTCCAGAATAGTGCCAAGTGAATGAATATACATATAAGAAAGCAACTGAATCACGTTGTTGGGCAAGTATATTTTATACCAGATATTTGGTCCAATTTTTGCCATGAGCTAGGTGGCGGGACATATACATTGGCATGTATGCCAATGTATACACATTTGGAAGTTTCTTCTCTCTCTTTTCTGGAAGATTGTAACAGAGTTGCAAGACATAATGGAAGACACCAGGAAAAGTCTTCTAAATGTCTGCATGCCTGAGCCTCTGAATGGGAAATAAATGGTTGTCTGCATAATGGGAAGAGAGGGTCAGTTTGCAAATTAAGCTTTTCTCCAAGTATGTATAACCCATTCTTAGACAGGGTTCTGGCTAGGAAGAACCCAGGCAGAAAATGAAACTATTTAATATAACCTCACTCTTGTTAGTTGGCTCAAAAGAGCAATGAGAACGATAAGCAAGTGCAACAAGGAATTGAGTAAGGACAACCAGTAGATCCTTTGTTTATGAACTATGTTTCTTCTTTCAACCTTTAGGAAACTTAATCTAGTTCAGAAAAACAAACAAACAAACAAACAAACAAAAACAAAAAAACCCCACACAACAGAGGAAGCAGTCTCTTTTTCTTAGCAAAATGGTGCACAGAAACCTGAGTTTGCATATTTACACAGATTATGGTATAGTGCAGGAAAAGAGTTCAGAAAGAAACAGAGCAGAAAACCAATAATTTCTGATAGAGCAATTTAGTGACAAGTAAAAAAAAAAAAAAAGAAAGAAAAAAAGAAAACACTGTGGAAGATTGGATGAAATATCAACGTGTTCCAAGAACTTGCACTTTGGTCAAGGAATGGAAGAAACCTCACTAAGCAATGTAAATCACTAGATTACATGGACCTATTTAAATAGTACACTTTCAAATGCAATTCATCTATCTTTGGGAAAAGGCATATATATAGAAAAGCATAGGTGAGAAATGACTTTCAAAATATTTAGATGCAACAATGGACAAATATTTAGTGTGAACATTGTGACATGACAAATGGGCTGATGTTGACTCTCAGATGTATAAATGGAGAATAGTTTTCAGGTGTTGGAGGTTTTTTACCTCTAAAAATGGAACTAATGACATTGCACAGATTTTATAAAAAGGAGCTCTGGAAACAAAATTCAAAATCATGTTCCAGCCAATGAAATTGATCTAGTGCTACCTGATGCAAGCTTTATGCTGTTATTTTCAGATTTGTTAAAGTACTGCTGAAGACATCTAAGAGAAGTGATTATGGAATTTCGTGAATTGCTCAGAAAATAACATAGGCAGTAGAAAAGGTAGACTTAATTCTGCCATGGTCAGATATTGATTGTTGGATAGTTATGTTTCTTTTGGGCATTTTTTATTCTACGATTATGTTGCTACTCTCAATAAAGAATAACTGGAAGTAATGGAAGTTCTGCAGCCCTCTCTGCAGTGGATAGTTTTGTCCATCTTTGATCTCTCTGACTTTTCCCCACTGTTCCACGTACTCTCATGGCATAAAATTCGTAATTCTGTAACCATGTCTGCTTTCTCTCACACTTCTTTTTACGAGCCCTTTCTGAGGGTCTGTATGAAGATACATAGTGCTTCATTTTTATAGCTTCATAAAATGGAATGGCAGAAAAACCCAAAACATTAGCTAATCTGGTTGACTACCTTTGAAACATGGGCTGTAGAATTTCACCTGGTTATCCCTGCACTGAGCTGAATAATGTGTATTTGACTAAAGCGTATCTTCCAGATGGATATCTAGTTTTGATTTGAAGACATCAAAGGCCACTTCCCTGACAGTTTTGAAAACATCAAAAGAGTACTGATCTTGTGGAAGATAAAAGAAAAATGAGCTAATTGCCTGGATGATAAAGGGAAATTTACAGCAAATATTTTGCTCCTATTCTGGCTTTTAAAAATCTGGCTTACTGGAAAGACTGCAAGCCATTATTACAGAAGCAAGTAAAATTGGTTTTCTTTTTTTAGATCCAGGCCTCACATGGTAGACAAACAGGTCTTGAGAAAAAAAAAAAAATGGTGTAAGATCTACTGTGGTCTGACATTGGCAGTCTTTGCAAAGGACAGGCTAAAGCACAAGAAGGTAATCTGTATGACTTTGAATGCAGAATAAATTGAACTCTCTTGGTTAAGTTGTAAACCAGGAAAAAATGAAAGTTAAATCGCAGAAAATGGAAGGAGGAAAGGGAAGGTAGGGAGTCTAAGCATAGTTTAGCCATTTCAAAGGGATTTATAATGTGTCTTTAAAGACTGTTTCCTCTTTCCCTTCACACTCTGTCATAGCAAAATCAAGGTTTAAATAACCTCCTTCTGGGAAGTTGTGTTGTTTTGTTTTGTGTTTTTTTTTTTTTTTTCCCTGTAACTTTATATCTTTTTATTTTCTTTTTATTTTTTTTTCTATATAGCACATGTTCTACTTTCCAACTAGTAGAAATCAATAATGTTAAGAACACATATTCTGATTGATTTAATTACTGAGTAGCATTGTAGGGCAGACATTCTACCATGTGGAAAGATTTATATTATGGCTAAATGAAGCCCCTGTAACTCTTTTTTGGCCTTTTTTGAGAGCATTAAATTTTGTGCTTGGGTAATCAACCAACAGCTTTTTTATGTTCTAGGACTGAAGTGTCCCTAAGAACTAACCATCTTCAGTAGTAGATTGAACTATCATGTGTTAGCTTTCATGGATACAGAAACCACTTGATAGCTTGGAAACATTTGATAAGAACAATTTTGAGAACAGATTGAATTACACTGTTGAAAGAATTCTCCAAATTGTTGAAAGAATAATAAAGAAGTTTTCGAAAGAATGGAATAGTGTTTAACAGAATGAAAATACATGGCACCTCAAACAGAATGAGACCTTCCTAACAGCATGGCTGAGAAGAGTGTAAGGTACTTTTCTTACACGCTTACCTCATAGATTGACCCCAATGAACTGTCATTCACTGTAGCAGTTAAGAAACAAATGAAAATGAATGGAGACTCTACTTGATTTTGTCCTGGCACTTATGAGATATTATCTTCATGGAATGTGACTACTGCTCAGTTGAAGAAAGACTCATCACACTCTAATAGTTTGTCATAATGGCCTTGGGAGAGTTTACATTAATTACAAATATCCTTCAGCTGATCACATTCTTTGGGTAGTAGGTTCAGCCATGGAGCCTGGACAGCTCCTGACAGAGCAAATTGTTGACCTTTGCCAGGGAATGTTCCTACAACACGGTCAAGTGGGTGCAACAAAGCCAGAAAATTTTATCAGGTAGCTTTAAGATCTGATGGATTGAACATCCTCTCTCTATGAACATAAAATTTAGTGGGTTGAAAAAAAATCTTCCTTATTCACTGAAACGAACTACCGATTCTTTGAGAAAGATAACTTCTTGTTAATCAGTCTGTTAAAGCTGGTACTGGGGGAAGTGACAAAAACAAAAAGGCAGAAAACACTCATCTCAGTCTGGCTTAGGAATAGCTGTGGTTAAATCCACAAGACAGAGCACGCATACTGTCAGGAAGGAATGAGTAGGATGGACAGAAAGAGGCTAGAAGGGAAACGAATTGTTACTATTACAAATAACTGATCTTATGCAGAAATGGAAAAAAAAACATTTGTAATAGAGGTGATCTTGCATAACACTTTCCAAACAAAAAATGATTTGTTTGGAAATCATTGGTAGACAAACAGGTCTACCTGGCCTGCTGAATTTGGAACATTCCTTTGTATTCTTGTAGTTGCATTGAATCAATAGGAAATCATTACATGAAACTAAAATCAAGACATGCAAACAGTGACATAAAATCAAGCAAAAGTGCAAATATGTATTAATTGAAATAGAATTTAAGTCATCAGCTGATGTCTACTTGCTCAAAGCATGTCCCTCTGCATGGAGTTTCCCAATATTCCAATCCCTAACATTCTGTGATTCTGTGATTCACTTTCAGTAAGATTATCTGAATAGGTATGATGTTTGAAGACTACTATATGACTGCTCCATCAACTTCTTTCCCTACTTTTGTTAAACAATATCTGTCCTCAGACGAGGACCCCACTTCGGAAGGCACAATGCAGTACAAAATATTGTTTCAGCAATCATAAAACCCTGATTCTAGGTAAAACAGAACAGCAAATCTTCCCAGACACGAATGTGGACCTGGTTTAATATAGAAATGTTTGCTTTAACTGATGAGCACCTTGCTGTGACAGATCAAGACTGCTACCCTAACAGTAAAAATACTTGACAGCTTTTCATTATATTGTCCTGATGATCTATTTGCAATTTCAAACAGATTTGTTTGTTTGTTTCTCCTGTAGTTCCATGGTTACTTAGCTACTTGGTACTTATGCATTTTGTTTGCTTTGTTTGTTTGTTTGTTTGTTTGTTTCTGATAGGGTGACAGGCCAGTTTCCCAGGCAGAAAAATCACAAATCTCTGTTTTTTATACAAACATGTTGTTGTTGTTGTAATCAGTGTTTGAATATACTAAGACACATATATTATCAGCAAAAGAAGAAAACATCCAAAATATAGAACTAATTATGCTTAGTTTCAGGAAACCAGCAAGTTTACTCACACAACCAGAATAAGAATTAGATAAATGCAGCTCAGAAAAAAAACCCTCTATTTTCTAACATCAGATTAAAAACCTTTCACTTTGAAGGTAACTTAGTTCTTTGTACCTTAACATGTCCTCCAGCTTAAATTTTGCTGTGGATTTTTGGTTTTCTTTGTTTCATTCTTTCTCCATGTTTTTTTTAAACTGCAATTGAAAGTAAAACTAGTTCAACTTTGGGAAGTGTCCTGGAAGGCATTTACTAAAACTAGACTTCTATACTGGACAAATTATAAATTATTATAAACTTTACACCAATTGCTGTGAATTCAGTTAGATACTAGATTATATTACCTAGGGGTTGTGTTTTTTTGTTTTTTTGTTTTTTTTTTTTTAAGAAGACACAGAAACTGCGAAGTTAAGAGATCAAAATATTAAATTTAAGCTTAGCGCTTGTGTGTAATACTTTTTCTCCACCATAAGTGCTTATATGCTGTCATTTGGTTTTTCTGTGATCCATGGAAATAGAAAAAAAGTCTCAATGATCCTGGTTAAAATAAATTAGGTACCAAAATTCTACTCAGCTTCAAATTCATTTTTATCTGCATATACTTTGAGCAAACAATCACCATAATTTTCAGGAGAGTGAATATGGATTGAGAGCTATAATTGCATGGAACAGATCTCGGCTGTGCTTTACCATCAGAGGCAGTGATAATTTTGTAAAACTAAGTCTTAAAAGATCTATCAAAGCCAATGAAATAAGAAAACAAATAACACTGTAAATTGAAAAGCATAAGTGTAGTGTTTAATGAACACTTATAGACCAATAACCTGCAACTAATGTAACTATAGATTTTTACTTTGTCTATTCATAGCTCTAAAAGGCAGTCATTTGAAGCTGTACAGACAATAGGGTGAAGTGATGTTTAACAGAAATGCATTTTATTAAAAGCTAAATAAAATAAGACTGAATTGGAAGTAGATGAAAATGTCTGCCTAGTTTAATACACCCTTGTCTGTTCCTATTGTTCTGTCCTGATGGTCATTTAGTATGTAACATGGGAAGGTAAAAATCTGACGTTGTTGTGTGGGGTTTTTTTTTGTGTGTGTTTTTTTTGTTTGTTTGTTTTTGTTTTGGTTTTTTGTTTGTTTGTTTGTTTGTTTTGTTTTGTTTTGTTGGTTTGGTTTGGTTTGGTTTGTTTTTTTGCCATTGCCAGTATTTCTACCAGAATTCACAATTTTAGCTTGATTCTTCTCACAATGAACTTGTAAGCTAGCAATGTCTTGTAATGAGTAAGCAGCTGGTCTTCTAAAGCCATTCAATAACAAGGACTGTACACTGCAAAGTGTACACTCTTTATGTGGGACTAAATTGGACAATTTATATTTACACTGAGTGCCATCTCACCATGGGTAAGACACTTTTTGTTTTAAATAAGACGTATATAGAATTCATGGTTTCCTGTTGTTTATACTAGAAAATAAAGAAATCTTCAGTGGCTTAATTTGTGCTAGAATCAAGAAGAGCTTAGAATCTCCAGATGCAACCATAGGAAACATCTATTGGACTTAATAGTCCAAACATGGCTTTTCTAATATAATGTAAACCACTGATCACAAACACAAGACATGATACACATTTACCAGATCAAATTGCATTTTTTTTAACTGTTAAGGTAATAAAATTGATTCAGACATTGTAGAGCTGGATAATTCTTCAATATAAATTTGTAATCTCATTTAGATGTTCAAGCCATGAAGCAAAACCAGGAATCATATGTGTTGCCAAGTATCTCAATATCAGATGTAGTGTAAGAATATAAATATTTGGAGATGGCAGTGCAATAGTACTTTGAAAATGGAGCCACATGTTGAAAGAACTGGTATTTTAATGCACTTTACATTCAACTTATTTCAGAGAACTTTAAGTAAAATGTTTATTTCTCAGTAATAAAGGCCAAAAACTGAAAGAAGAGATTTCATACAGCTGTTTAAATTGGTAACAAACAAATATTGTTTGGGAGTGAGACCTAGATCCAGAAAAATAATTTTGTCCCAAAAGCAAATCTGGCCAATAAACAGAATACATAGCCTTTTGGGATTTCACCCTACTGAAAGGGAGGATATTTTTTAGCTCTTCTTATTTATTTTCTGTGCACATTATTGCTGTGTGGATTGTCTGTGTATGGGGCTGACACATGAACCATTCTTGGACCTACAGGGCTCTGGCATACTTAGAAGGAGGGTATTTTCCCCTTAAACTTGCCCAACCGCAATATGGAAAACAGCTTGGGTTTCTCTGATTGTATAAAGTTTGTCTTTGCTATGTGAAAGAGTTAGGCTTCTCTGATCAGTTCAACAAAGCAGAAATGCAGGCATGTGTTGAATATGTAGAGGCAGGGTGCCTCAGCCTGCCAACAGGAAGGTCAAGTTCTACTTAGCAGCAGCAGAACAGTTGATTTGGGTACCTTACTTTGGACTCCTGGGATTTATCATTTGGAATTATCTCTTGATAAATAATAATAAAAAAAAATCCTTCTCATTCCTCACTAACAGTCTGAAACAAACAAACAAGAAGGTATAGGACAGTCAAAGACCTGCCCTGAGTTCTCTTGTTATTGGCATTACTCAGAAATTCAGGGATAAGTATTAAAATGTGTTCATATATCAGGCTATAGCAAAGAGTATTTTTTCACAGGAATCATCATGTCCTGTTGAGACATTTAAAAATATAAGAAGACTTAGGATTTGGGTACACCATCATTTTAATGGTGAGGTTTATTGTCAGGCAGATGCGACGTTGCTTCAGAGTGGGCAATAAACACGTGAATCACATCTGTTCAGGGGAGGTGTTTGGAGATTCACAGCCCAAACCAGAATGCCTGGGGCATGTTACCACACATTGCAGCTGTATTAGAAGAGATGACCACCACTGTATCTATCCCTACTGTAGCTACAGTAGCTTGTTTGCATTTTCTGAGGGTGAAGAATGAGGCAGGACTTTAGAGGTACTTAAAGAGGTTGACTCCCTGTACCTACTTATACCATGCAGAAGAAGAAGCAGCAGAAAGTTCTTCTGAAATTCCCATAAGGTACTTGTCTGTTTTTTGGAATTTTATCCATGGAAACATGTAAAGAAACTGTTTTCAAATTGCAGCAAATAATTCAATTTTTAAAACATACAAATGTTTTAATAAAATTGTCCTTTTTTTTTTTTTTTCTCAGAACATACAATAGAGTGCAGCTTAGCTAACAAAACAATGCAGTGAAGCTATATTTGTGCACTTTTAATTCAGTGCTGGTTTTCATCTAAAAGTTGCTTAGTATAAATCCTGAGGGGGAGGGAGAAGAAGAAATGATCATCTAATCACTGAAAAATGGGCCATTCTTTATCCTTAATACAATAATGCAAACCTTAAGAATCAAAATATATTTTAAGCTATATAACCACATGAACAAAAATTAATTGACATGGTTTGCCAAAGAAATGTTATATTTTGTATGAAGGCTATATTTGGTGAAGAAGCTGCACATTTTGAAGGACAGATCATCAAATGAGAATGCATCTTTCTTTGGGAAAAAAAAAGAAAATAAAAGAAAGAAAATAAAGGAATAAAAATCAGGAATCAATTCAGCTTAAACAATGTTCTATGCATTCTGATTCAAATTATTATGAAAGTTGGCAATCTTTTACCTAAGTCTATTCATTTTCAGTACTTGCTGTTGTAGGTACAATTCCCCTAAAAAAAGGGAAAGCAGAAATCTACCAAGATCATTCCTCTTTGCCATGCAGTCTGCCACAGGGACTGTCATGGCAGGTCCACCGCTTTTTGTCCAGATAGCAATGCAGGAGATCTGCAGGACTTCAGATCTTGCATCCCATTTAATTGCCCCTGGGACTGGCTAACTTCAAGCTCCAGGGCCCAGTATAACTGAAGATTTGTTGGATCAGGAATGAGAACTCAGGTGTCCTTTTTCCAGATAAGTGTTTTGTTCAGTAAGTTAGTGTCATTCATTTTTTCCCTCCAGCCCAACTGATGTTGATTTTTCACTGGAAACATAGCTTCCACCAGCACAATCACAGAACATTTACCCCATCAAACCCTATAAGTGAATAATTATGGATTCCATTTGAGAACTCTGTATTATGAGCTGAAAAGTGCTTGGGCAGAGACTAGTGGTAAAAACGTGCGGATGAACTGACTGTTGTCTTGTTACATAGCAGGAGATAACTACCACTTCTACACTTGTAAAACCTTGTGTGAATGAGCTGCCTTATGTGCCTATGTGTATAAGAAGAACCTGGGCAGTGATTTCTGATATATTAAACCCCAGAGAAGGGTGGCTTGTCCCTCAGTTATTTGTAGTCTGATGTCCTGCATTACCGGTTCTCTATTCAGTATCTAGTACAACCAACTTCTGATGCAGGGGAAGGTGGAAAGAAATTTCCATTATTAACTCTCCTCCTCAGAAACCAAATTCTGTTAAGGAGAGAAATAGTTTTCTGACCCCACAGGTAAAGCAGAGAAAAACCATTATAAATCTTCTCAGGGCCTAAACCGATCTTCTCCCCAAAGCATATTCTGCATTCTTCTTTCCAAATGTGTTCAGCTGTAATTTGGCTGAGTACTCCAAACTCCTCTCTTACCTTGGTGTCTCTAAGTACCTACCTAGCTTTAGCAGCTCCTCAGATAACATGCTAGCACTTGGGATCTTGTTCTTAAGCACCTTTTTCTCTGTCTTTAACCAGATAAGGACATCAGAGAGCTGGATTTCACAAGTCTGCCAGGTTTTTGGCATTCCTGGTATCATGATACGTATACTCCTTATTACTCTAGCCCAATGTGCCTCTCAGAACAATTCCTAAGCCGGTGGAGCTTGGAATAGCTCCCCTCAGAGCCACATCCAGTAGACACAACTAACTTCTAAAGCAGGAAGCTGGGGGAAACATATGAGCTTTTTAATGAAATAGTCTTTTTAATGCACAGACTGCTTTCCTGGGGTATTTTCCTGTAGTGTAATCTTATTTGACAATAATCCTTACACTGACAAAGGGAGCTTTCAAGCAAAAGAAAGGAAAAATATCTTTTAAAACAGAATACATGAAGATATAATTGACACAGGGAAATTAAAACTCAAGGTGAGCTTCAAGGCACTAGGGGGTGGAGGTGGAGGGAAGGGAAGCAGTGAGCAATGGCAGTGATTGAAGAAGGGAAACCATAAGGAATAACAGGGCACAGATTTCCACATGGGCTTCTCCATAAGACTCCGCAAAGCAGGTGTTGGCCTGCCCCCTCCCCAGCAGCCCTCTGCAGCAATATAATGCCATGAGTGCTTTTCTATGGCTCGTCCTTTAAGTGTTCAAAAGGGTAAAAACCTGACATCTTGACACCGTTTCCATATGTGCAGGTGATGAAAGTGCATGAAATGTAGGGTTTACTAGTATTTTAAACTTTGCATTCGGCAAACATTAAACCATAGTTTGTCAAGGCTTATAGTTTGTCAATAGCTTCATTTTAATGTAAACAGTGGAGTTATGTATAGCGGTGAATATACAGCTGTGTTGTTTTGTCCATATGGTCAAAAAACAGTCAGTCCAACGCCATCTTCACTTGGACAAAACTTGCACAAGAGATTTAGTCACAATAATTCAGAGACAATTTTATAATGCTCTAACACAACGTGTACACTTGATATTCAGAACAATAAAAAAGAGCAATAAAATATATTCAAGATAAAGTTTGTTCTAATTCTTAAAATGCTGAAGGACTGTTTGGTTTCTAAAAATGCCTCTCATTCCCTTATTGCTTAAGAACTACAGTCAAAAATGGTTTTCCACCACATACTGGTGTTGCCAAAGCACTATTGTACCATAAACCCTAAAACCTTTCTTACTGTTAAGAGTATACTTCTTTTAGAAAAGTATTTGGAAAAAAAAAAAAAAGCAAAAAAGCTTTGCAGTTTACACCAGATAATTATAAAGACCGTAATAAAAAGCTATGGTACCATATAATGAAGCAAACCTGCAGATCAGGAAAACTATTCATGGAGAACACTCTAGTAATGCTCTTAGAGAATTTGCCAAAGCTATGTCAAATGCCTTTAAAGAACAAATCTAATGTAATGTACAGAGAGGCACTTAGCCCAAACCAAGCCACACAGGACTTCATAGGAGAGCTCTGTCTTAAATTCCATCAGGGCATTAGGCAACAAACAATACAGATTTCTGCACTATACTCACTGTTTGCATCTTCTTTTCAGAAAGAGAGAGCTGCAATTTCATCATATTGAATATTATTGAGATGCAACCTTATAAAAAATGAAATTATAATTGGCATATTGGTAACAGGTTTCTCCTAAACAAGCTTTACTCCTAGTCCCAATACAGGAAGATTTATTTCTACACCAGAGACTCTTCTGCTCCTCTGATGTCACAGTCTGACAATCAATATTTTACTCTTCTGAAGGACTAGTAACATCTGATTTTCCAAGCAGATATGAAGTATCTTTCTGATATGTAAATATTTTCAGAGATTTTTGGGAATACTTTGACTTTTGGAAATTGTTTTCAAAAATAAATGTTGCGTGTATACATGTATGTGTGTGTGTATTAATATATTTAAAGTTTAAAAGGACAGAAGCAGAATAAGATGTGTTTTATTTTATGAAAAATTCAACCTTTTGGTACAAGTTATCATTGTACATTCTGTCATTCTCTAATGTGTATTCTGTACATTTATTGCTTATAATTTTTTTTTCAGTCTACATTTTTCAGTCTACATCTTTCAAAAATAAAAATAAAAGGGTGTTTTTTTTTTTTGTTCTTGTTTTGTTTTGTTCTGTTCTGTTTTTTTAGCTGAGGATGATGTGGAAAATAATTGGCAATCCTTGTGATACTGATACCGGGATTATCCATAAGAACTAAACACAGCCTTTCTTCTGTATATGAGTTCTGCTTAAATTAAGGATGTGGCATCATCCCTAATAAGGGAGGTTCAGACTCTGTTTTCTATAGCTACCCACCAGAGGGAGACAAAGAAATTTAATGTAAGAACTGACTGGCACAACTCATTAACAGCAAAAATGCAGAGTGGGTGAAAAATTCCTCAAATATTTAAACAGTGGTAGAAGCCTTAATGTGCAAAAGACCCGATGTGTACTGGAACTACTGTTTTTCTACACATTTTTAAAACATCACAAAATCTTTATGTATCCTTTATGTACAAATATTTACGGTTATGCCTTTGTGTATCTACATAGGTATATATATGCAAAAGTATAGGTCTTGACATATATGTTTGCCTCCTGCAAATACTTCAGAAAGTAGAGTGTTTAGTAAACCAGGAAGCCCACACGAGTACTGCTGAATATGGAGACTGGGTTCTTAATTGCAGTTATGTAGCTTGACAGTCTGATTCTAACTTTTACATATGCACAATTAACTAACAGCAGGATCATCCCATCCTTCAGCCAGTCTGGTCAGCTGCCCAGAGATGCTAAATCAGAGGGGTGGTGTGCCTAGGGCACTTTGCAACACAGTTTCTGTTTCATTGATTGTTAGCTACTCACATACAAGGCAGGGGATCGACAGCATTATTTTTTCCCAGTAGTGATCAAAACACCTTGGGATGGGGCTGGGTAACCTCACAGCACATTGGGAAGGTTATGTATCAGATATTCAATGTTGATAAAAAATCTAAACTTCATGTCAATGAACCACAGGCCTAAGTAATAATCAGAAAGGACAAGGAAATTGATGGAATGCCAGAAGATTATTGTTGCTGGGGACTGGAAATCTAATGCAGAAAGCAGCCTCAGGATGCATCACAAAAGCTAATATGTGGCAGGACAAAACTGAGCAGAATTCAGTCTTTGCAATAACTAATCCTGGAAATTAGTCACAAGGTTATCCTTGTCATTTTGTTTTAGAGGTCTATTAAAATAAGTTGAGCTGATTACTTGGGTAGACTTGGTTCTTATTAAGTAACTGAAAATGCTAAGTCAAAGAGAAATAGACTGACCCGTTTGTGAATTATGACGAGGCTGGCATCCAAAAGACTTTGGAGGGGAACGATTATGAAATGTCTGTCATTTCATCATAACAGTCTGTCTTCAATCAAAGCATGTTGTAAATAGAAGTGTTCAGAAATTATCAAAGGAAACAAAGTTTTGTCAAAAAATGCTACTTCATTCAGTCTGAAGTATTTCATTTAAAACATCTTGGGTTCAATGAGGTTTTAGCAAACTCAAGGCAGAGTTCAAAGAGAACCCTACTTGGATTCCTGCAGAGTCTGCCTGGGCTACGAACATTGGAAACAGCCACTACAGGTTAGATCAAAACTAAATTAAAAAGAAACTTCCAGTGAACTTGGAAACCCAGTTTTGGGTCAGCTTTGCTTATGAGGTATTTTTACTGCAATTTAAAAAAGAAAACTTTACATTTTGTAGCTACAGCTCAGTAGGGTGATATTTTTTATATATTTTTTTTTTTTTACGGAATAGATTTTATCTTCAAGAAGAGCCACATAAACTATTTAAAATTAGAAGAAAATGACTAAAAATACACATTGTTCTTCTGCTGTGATCTCTAAAGAGGCTCCGAAATTGGAACAAATTAGCCTACAAGTGAATTTTTAGGAATATATACATTAAATATATATAAATAAAATTTCTAGTGATACAGATGCCTCACAGCAATTCATTTGCTATATTTGGTGACTTCTAAAAACAAATAAGGGACATACTGCTCATTACCAAAGTGTAAAGTGAAAAAATAAATTAATGCAGACGTAAAATATGAATAAAGTAATTTTGCTTAAACATGTCCAGGGTCAGTGTCTATTCAATAGATAAATGTCTAAAATCTCAAAAGATAATTTTGCATACCTCAGTTCCTTTAGAATTATTTCAGTTATCTCTTGCTACTGTTAATAAAGTGGTTTATGGTTGTAATATCTATGGACTATGTATTTAATATATGTAAATACACATATTTAAGTTTCCATATTTTTTTTTTTCACCAAAGTAACTAGCAAACATATAAAGCAAAAAGTATTTGCTTATCTTGTTTATATGTTTCCTGCCTCAGATAATGATGGCATAGCACATACGTACTAGGATGTAAGGAGAGACAGTAGACCAAATGAAGGGTACATACCCAGGCAAATGTTTTAGCATTATCTTCTTGTGCAAGTTATTTAACTCAACACTGTCTTTAAAGCTCAGGAAAGTTTTCAAATAATTTTTGTAATCCAGAATTGCTTCTGAACCTCTCTGTCTGTACTAAAAATAAGAAAACTGGTGTGTTTCTTATCATCTTATTTGAAAGAAGAATCCTATTGCAAACTGAACTCATTTTGGTTACATGCTGAAGTGATTGTGCTAAAGGGTCTTACTGTATAAATGGAGCACACAAGCCAAAAACAATACAAACGTTTAGCTGCTGGCTTTAGCCAGCTTCTTTCAGTGCAAATCATAATTGCTTTAGGAGTTTCTGAATCCACTTTTGAATTCAAAGCTTCAGACAAATAATTGGATTTCCTGAAAACATGCTGAGCTATGTTGCTCTCCCTGTCTTGCTTTATGTCCTCAGGGCTCCAGTCTCTGCTTTATATCAAGCTGCACCTAGCAGGCTAATTGGAGGGATGGGTAGATCACTCTGCATTAACATGTCCATCTGTATTAAATAAAATCTCCTCAAAAGTCTTTATCATCTTTAACAGAATTATCACTTCAGAGTTGAAGAAACAGGAAATCAAGTAAAAATGGCTATGTAATTTACCAATGGCTTGGATGCCTCAGCCCTGTAAAACTATGATCCAAGCCAATTATATTCTGGCTGACTTATTTTTACAGTACTTTGACATTGTATACTCACTTCATGTGTCTCACTGACTGCAGGGCAGCTCTAAATATGCTCTGGGCTATCTGCCTAGACATTTCTTGCTCTAGGTAAAGCACAGTTGAAATACCATTTGAGTTTGATCTGTAAGGCTTGTAAATATGTAATATCAAAGATTAAGCCCTTTGGTTTCTCTGCATTGTGACAGGTGTACAAAAGAGATCGTGTTGCTTTTTTATTGTTATTATTAACATTAATGGCATGTAATAAGCCAGTGACTTTTTTCCCACATGTGTAGAAAATGAATAACCAAGCTAGAGTGACTACTGAGGCAAAAAACTGTCCATTGCCTGTGAAATCTCTGGGGTCAAGTTTCCTCTAAGAATTCTCCTGGTATAAGTGTGTTTCTTCAGAGTCTGAAAAATTCACACCTTCTCACTGTGTTGGAAAATGCTAAAACACACTACTGTGAGGACACAGTATTGCTCTAAAGGAGCTTGGGATGGCTTCACTTAAGACATTTAAGGAAATGGCATAACAACTCTGACAGTAATTCTTTTCTTGTGTCTCAGCATCAATTTGATGGCACTTTTCAGCCCTTAGCATACTTATTGTGACCTCGTTTGCTACTGCTACCACCTCTACCTCTTTTCTCTCTTTGCTGACCTGTGCATAGCAGAAGATGGAGACACCTGTCTAGTCTTTATGGTTAACAACTATATTCTGCCATTTCTGTTCCTTAGCTTTATGGGGTTTGCTTTGCAATTCTGTTTTTTTGAAGACTTAAAAAAAAAAATTAAAGTTTCTATTTTTAATGGTTGGTGTGTTCTTGGATTCTGTTATTTTGTACTTACTGCCAGTAGTAGCCATTTTGGTAGCTGAAGTAGAAAGGTTCCCAATACTGTAAAGAAGCATGCATTAAAATATTACTGTGCAGAAGCATACCTACCAGACCCTCTTTCCATTCTATTGCTCTTCTGGTCTGGGTCTGGATGAGCTTAAAATTGTTTTTGTCTCCTAAGCTTTGTACCTTTATATGGTATATCAAAAGAACCTTAATAGAAAAAAACCAGAGGATTAGTGTCAGAATACTGTCTTCTGATAGTGGCCAGGAGGGTAAGAAGGGCTGGTGTCACCTGCTTCCCATGAGGCAATAAGAATCAGTAAACCACCAGTCACTTCAGGGTTTACCCTCTGCTCTAGACCAGTTCTGAACAGAGTTATCAGCATAATCCCAGTACTGACCCTTTTGAACTCCACAAATTACTTCTCTCCCTGTTGAAAACAGACCATATATTCCTACTTTCTCTGTCATGCCTCTTAGCCAAGAAAGACCTTCTGTATTCTGCTAAGGCTATGCAGTTTCCTTCACATCCTGCCTGATTCAGAGCTTCCTCCTGTGAGAGCAGATTCTTAGCAAGCTTTTCTTTTTTTTTTTTTCTTTTGGCACTGTGGAGGATACTTGCTTTCGGTTTGGCACAGCTGGGGTATTGTTACAGTCTCTGCCAATTATGGATGGATCTTATTATTGAGGTTAAGTTCTAAGCCACCCATCCCCACCACCAGTGGAAGATGTGTAATAATTTTGACAAACATTAATGGCCATTCCAGATGCCCATTTATTGTGGAGTGACCCACAAACGATCACATTACAAATGGTTACAAAAACATACCCACCATCTGTGGTAATGCTTGAGTTTTCTATGCAACTCTTGACATATAAACAAGGAATTCAGTTAAGTCTTGTAATAGAAAAGTTGGTCAAAGCTGCAATTAAATCCGAATATTAAATAGCGTATAACATCTTCCATCTTTAATAGGTGATCTTTTTTCAGAAACCAAATTTACTCTGATGAAGAAACCCTCTGTGAACAATGTAGCTGTAACCATTATGGCTCAGACTACAGTTTCATATGTTATTATTCAACTTATGTCCAGATAAGAGATATTAAGATTAAGGACTCTAATCCAACCTCCTGCTCAGAGCAGGTTAGCTATGAGGTCAGATTAGTCTTGAAAACCTTGAAATGCTCAAGCATTAGGCTTGCACAGACTTTGCTTTACTATTTCAACTTATGCCTTTGGATCTCATCCTCCCACCATGCACCACTGAGAACAGTCTGGTTTTATCTCCTCAGAATGCTCCTCTTAGGTGCCAGAGCTGGTATTGGGTTGTACCAAAGCTATCTATTCCCAAACTGAACAAACACTATTGCCTCAATGTCTTCTAAAAGGGCACGTGCTCCAACCTCTGACTATCTTTGTGGTCCTGATGCTATACCTGCTTCATTCAATCAACATTTTTATTTTTTGAGCCCAAAACTGGACTGAGTTGGTGAGAATGTTTGCTGAGTAAAGAGGAAAAATAACTTCCTTGGCCTACTAGATACAGTCCTGTTACTTTAATCCAGGATACAGATGAATAGGTATGTAGATAACAATGCCAGATGGTGGAAATGTCTGTGCTATGACTTTAAGGGGTTGGTCCTTTGTGGCATGAGCACCTTAGGACAGGGAAATCACTGTTTAGTGTTTTGAGAAACAACAATATGACCAGACAGTGGCTGTAAGTTTCAACCAATGGAACCACTTCAATCTGTAGATATCTCCAGGTCATTCACTTTTGTGAGTACCTTGTGGGCTAAAAGATGTTCCTTGCAAAAAGAAAAGTTGATTGTTAGAAGCATCGAACGCCAGAAGCAGTCAAACACAGCCTGACTTGAAAGAGTGTGCACTTAACTTTGAATATTGCCAGTCTGATTGATGTGGACTTCTATTCAGAAAACTGAATCAGTAATACGGTCCCTCTACACCTGTTTTCTCCCAGATGAGATTTTCCTTCCCATGGGATTTCTATTGAAATAACATAGGTAGGGGCACTGTTGCAAATTCCATCTACAAACTGAGGTCCACCTGCTTGACAAGCTGAAGGAACCTGGCATACAGAACAAGTTGTGTGGATGAGCCTGTGTGACTGCTTAAAATACAAGCAGACATACTTCTGAGATGCCAGTGGAACTGCTTGATTGGCATAATTCTTTATGGAAGTATTTGGTTTTACTCAGGAGTTTGGCTAGGTTAAGGCAAAAACTTTTACCTAAGAAACTATCTCCAGAATCTTGGATGATGAATAAGTTTCATTTTAAAAATTGTTTTTAAACTTCATACTTTGATGTTAAAGATGGAGATGCAAATATTTTCTTGAGACTGTAAACATGCTAGCAAGGCTGTGGTCAGGAAAAACCCGCAAACCTCACACCTGTTTTGGAACAAATCAAGCCTAAATGACACTTAGAGGGGAGACTGCTTGGTTGAGGGAAGATACTGGATTGTCTTTATTGGTGTGATGTGGAAGCCCACAGGGCTCTGCTCTTCTGCTTTCTCACGACCTTGTGTAAATTACCATTTTATGGCCATTCTAGGCAGAGGGAAGTTAACTGCTTTGTCAGGAGAAAGATGAGTTTCTCCTAGCTTTTCAGGAAAAAGTTGTTGGCTTTGCATCAGAATTAATATGTTGCAGAGTCCTTGCAGCCAGTTATTATTTAAGCAATAAAATCCCTACAGCCTTTTGGCATCAAGCCTTAAAGTTTTTTGTGGGAAAGGAAGAAGTTGTATCATTTTCCTTCTTGCTATTCCATTTTTATCACAGAAATGGAATATCTTTCACAGTTGAATGTATGTAGGTTTGTAATTCATAGATGTAAAACCAAAAGCCCCCTGTGATTCCTAAATATCTTGTAGCCAAGCCTCTCTCAAGACTCTTCCAAAACTTAGTGCACCACTCAGGACAGAAAACAGTACTTGTATAGCTCTGTTTAAATCCCTCTGCCAGTCACCTGACAGAAAACATGCCTGTTCTAGTGAAGTGGGGAGGAGCCCCCTTTACTTTCCTAACAAGAATATATTTTACAAAACCTTATTTGAAGTATTTACAAAGACCTTTTGTTGATCTAATGCCCTTTGGGTGTTGAGAGTAGCCATCGATATGTTGGCAACCTCTAACGTTTTCCTTTCAACAAAGGGATACAAGGAGGAATGTTAGAAAATATTGTTGCCTTGCAAGGGACAGCCTCTATATCTGGATAATGACTTGAGACCTGGGAATATTGTTTTAGATGAAAGGAATAGGAAAATCTCAATCTATTGTGTTCTTGCAAAGATGGAGATGGGAAGTAACCTTTGGACATGCATGCAGTAAAGACTTTCAATTCTTTAACCTGTGTGAAGAATGTGTAACAAGTAATTAGATGTTGAAACTGGACAAAAAGAAGTTAAAAGTCCTTTTTTTATTTATCTATTATGGTAATTAATTCCTTGAGGAGCCCTCCTCAATCTGTAGTATTATTCAATTACTTAGAGTCTCTAAAGCATGCTCCCAGAACCTTGGCCATGATTCAGTAATTGCAGTAGTAGATCCAACTGCATAAAAGCTCATGATCTAGAAGGTGGTGGAAATTAAAAGGATTGCTTTTCAGGTAAGAGACAGAACACTAGCTTTATCGAAGCAAAAATGCAGTAGACCGTGCAATATCAGGAATAATAAAGAGAGGAAGGTGGAGAACTAAGGTGTAGTCAATACAAATAGAGATACCGTATGCAGAGGTAAAAGCAGTGAGAGCAGGACCTAGAGAGCACTAGCAGAGATGGTATCACACCACTCACAGGATATTATCAGGGTGGCATGGAGGAGGGCAAGGAAAAATAGTAGTCCTATGCACTGGAAGACTAGTGCAACATTGTGTCAGGCCATTCTGAGCAACTGTAGAGACTCTCTCCTAAGAAGTTTGCAGGACTTAGCTGTACAAAGCTATGGCTGACCTCCTCTGTTGTTGGCTGTTAGTCTTGTTTCAAGGCAGTGCTGGGGTCTTACCGAGACCTCTCTCCACAGAGGTTTCTGTATTTCTGTGATTCAAACAGTATCAGCAGAAATAGAGGGGTAGTGAGGATTCCGAAAATGTTGTGACATCTTAAGATCTTCAAAATGACATTCCTCATCTACTAGGCTGTTAGATGCTTTTAGCAACATTTTCCTTGTCACATTGCTATCTGTTTCACTGTTAACATGGGATGCAAGAAAGCTTATTATGGAAGCCAAGTTTGAGAGCTTGTGCTCTGCAGGGAGGGGACACACACAGAAACACACACAGACATGCATTAACCAACCTTAGTTCTTGATTAGACAGGAGAATTTGTGATTTTTCATATATTGGTTTTTCAGCAGAGTTCATAAGTAAAGATTTACTTTGCTTAACACATTCATATTAGAGCTACAGTTTAATTGGTCATCACTGTGAGGTTTAAACACTCAGTTAACAACTCTTACCGATATATTTTTTCTTAGTGTAGACTCTTAGAAATACAGAGCAGGAATAAAATAAGGATTCAGTTGGATGAATTTTCCTAATACCTGGTTATTTTTCAGGAGTAAATATATATATATTTAAGCTTAAAATACTTAATATAATGTTTTCAAATTAACTCAATTTTTTCTTTCTGTTTAAGGGGCATATATTTACTTGTATCCTACAAAATATTTTGGAGAACACACACTCAGGTCTAAGATTTTCAATAACAAATAGTCAGTCACGTAATGATTACAAGTATTTGAATAATATATATTTTATATGTATTTGTTTTTAAATATATAAAAAATGTTTTGTTCCTGATTTTCTGAAAAAATGTCTTAGCTTACTTGGGATACAATGGGAAAAGTATACTCATCTTTTATGATAGGTGTTTTATGCTCATCTTTGCTTTTCCTTAAGACTTTTTATAACTTAAGTTATACCAAACTAAAGGGAGTCTTGACTTCATAATAATTTACCATGCTTTGGCACATATCTCAAAGCACACGGACTAAATGTTGGATGAAATTAAACCAGAAGGTGCACTCCAGGAGTGTACCTCATGAGCTGCAACTGCTAATACTCACTGAGTCATTTAATAGTCATCGAGCTTATCTGAAGAAATGACTCAAAAACCCCAAAAACAAGAAAGAAGAAAAAGTAAAAGTTTTTATCTGCTCAAATCACAAGGTCTATCTCTCCTACAGGAAAATCCATTCTGACCCATAGTGGTATTCTGGGAGAGAAAGCCAAAGCTGTTCTCCAGGCCATGTGTTCACGAGGGCTGGAGTTTGAGATGAGATGATAAAAGCAATGGTACCATCCCACGTTTTGTCCACAAACTAAACTCTAGCTACCTGAAGTGTCACTACTTGCAGATGTTAGGAATAGGATGGCATGTACTCTTCTAGGCTGCTGAGGCTTGCGCCCACCCAGCAAGTACGGTTCAGTGTATAGGTACAGCACACAGATGCTTAAGGTTGCTGTGCTCAAAGCCCTGTGAAATTTGCAAAGAAGACTATTTCCAAACCCACTGTACAGAAAAGTGATAAAAAATGATAAAAAAATGACTGCTTTCTGAGTCCGAATGTCACTTGCAAAATCCTGATTTGGGGAAAAACCGTACATGTGTATACACAACAGGGAGCTCTCCAGAGTTTTCCCAATGGCTTTTCCTTCATCTGGCTTTTTGCTGGGGGTCAGAATATGCAACAGGTGCTGGCATTCTTCTGAGCATCATCTGTGATTCGCACCAGGCTGAGTAACCCACATAATATGAGCCCTCCATAGCATTATCTATTCTCTTCCTTCTCTATACTTTCAGCAGAGGTGATTTTATGATTGTAGTAATATTGACATTTTAATCATCACAGCAAGATACTTGAAATAGTACTACCAGACTCAAAAGAGAAGGTAACTCAAAGACCTAAAACTTTTGTTTCAAGATTTCAGATTCAGACAGATACCTCTGCGTTTCATTCATTTTTTTCTTCATAACCGTCAGGGTCAAAGGCTGATTCTTTTAACTAATTTAAATATAAACTGTGGAGACAAATATGGCACCCTTAAAAATATTATAACTGACGTAATGCAGATGGGACAATTTTGAGCCCTGAAGTTGAAGGAAGCTTCCTGAAGAACTGGTAAGATAAAATCACTAATTTAAGGGACAAAAAGATAGCACATTAAAGGACAGGCGCCAGACCTTTATACTGATACTGCAAAGAAATCTTTGAGAAGACTTGAGGTGAATTGGCTCACCACAGTAGATCCAGAGAATAAACAGGCAAGAATCTTTGAAGCTGGAGGGAGTTTTTTGAAGCACAGATCTTATTGAATGTTTTTATTATGGAAAAAAATATATTAAAATGATAATATATGCTGATGACATGCTGTCAACAGGATGAAGGATTAAACTGGCATACAGGAAGAACTGAGGTACCTTGAGACTGGAAGTAAGGGAAATAAAAAGAAATAATATTACAGAAATATTACAGAAAACAAAATAATGCTTTCAGAGTACTAGTATGAAGAATTTATATAAACTTGTAATTCAACAGTTGGAAATAACAGATGAAAATAACTATATGATTATAAAAGTCAATCACATTAATAACTTGCAAGAATGATATGCACTTCCAGAAGGTGTCCTGCGGTGTATCTTGATCAGTTCCCTCCACCAGGATTTCTTCACGAAAAAGTAGATATAAGAGTCCATGTAGAGCCTCCTCTTGAACTCTCTGTATACTTCTGGATGGACATGTTCAAGAGAAAATGTATTCACATTAAAACATATATAGGGATGATCAGGGAAATGTTGGACCTACAGTGTAACAGAAGCCAAGATAAGCCTGATACGTGTAGCCTAGCAAAATGAAAGCAGAGATGGTTTATGACTGTTTTGAATAAAAATATCAAGGGATGGATATAAACACTGGGAAAGGAGAAAGGCCAGGTACAGTAAAGGATGATGTTCACCCAGGAGCAATGAGGATATAAACTGTTAATGAACAAATTGCCTACAAACAAGAGAGGTTTTGTGGCAGAGTCATTATTTACAATTGCTCTGTAGCAGAATTTTGTAGCTCAACTTATAATAATACATATTTTTAAGATGAATCTCGATCAGTGTACACAAAGTATTATATGTCATAGTTTTAGTAGTAGCAGGAGACAGAACTTAATTACGCTTATTTGCTTCTGTTTTGGAGTATGTATTAATATACCATATTAGCCAGTTAATAACATCCTAGTTTTATTTTTAATGTTGTTCTTAAATATATTAAAATAATTAAGGGAACCTACTTATACATCCCTTACAGGATATCTGCTATATGCCATGCTCCCATTTAGTAAAAATAGAATTTTATGTGTTTTGCATTTTTGGAGTCATGATTCTTAATACTGGAAGCTAACAGCTCAGATCAATTGACATCGTATTTTTAGAAGTGTTTGGGATCATTACATCTCTTACTAAGTTTGTGAGGGATTTCAGTCCAGGGGCAGAAGTACATTTATATAGCTTAGGTGATCATAAATAGTAAATAAAGTAAAAAAAAAAATGTCAGAGGTCCACCCAAGCCTAGATGGGTCATAGTTCTATACTGCTTAAAGGGTGCTGGTTTCTGAGACCCAAGAAGGCTCCTCAAATACTAGCCCTGTGATCTACGAATACAGCAACAAATACAGATTTGTATGGCATTCCTTCTTTTACTGTGAATAGTGTAATTAATTTTTATCCATCTTTTGCAAAACTTCAACCGGATACCGTCATGTTTTAAATTCCACTTGTATCTATTTCATCCAACATTCTTTGGGGTTGTATATATTGCTAAGCGTAAAAGTTTCTCATTTTAACTGAACCCTTTGTATGAATCTATTATTACTCTTTAATTTGTTGTTGTTATCAAACCCTCTTCCTCTTTTTTTTTTTTTTTTCTTTCTTTTTTTCTTTTTATGGTGGTATGAGGGAGTTTATCACTTTGTCATTAACTTTTCCAAATTATATCTGTACATTTATCTTCACTGTGTGGGTGTGTTTTCCCCAACTTGCTGCTTTTTTATTTTTTTCTCAAATTTTTCCATTCTCTCAAATATATTACAAATACTGGTGACCATCCTGAAATTTCATCCTAAAAGGTAAAAGTGGCTTTATTTCACCATTTTCTACTTGTTGTTTGTAAAAGTCTTTGTAGAATTAAGAATATCATACCACTGTACAACTATAAACTATTATTCCTGTAGGGTTTTTTAGAAATTATAATTTTATATACATTTTCAAATATGAGCCTATAATGGTATCTGTTTTATAAACACATTTCTTTCTATTCAGTCAAAGGATTATATCATGTTATTTGCTTTGATTTGGCTCCTATAATACAAATGTTCATGAAAACCCAAAATTCCAAATATGTATTATGATGTATAAAAGAGGAAACTTCTCCGAATGTAACTATAGGAGATGTAGTTTGTCTGCATTTTCTAATAATGAAATGGAGGTAACTGTCTTTTCACACGGAAAGTGAAGAGTACATATATATTTTAATAGAGAATTAGTAATTGTACTGTGAATCTATCCCCACAATACGGAAGAGATTTTAACCACTCTATTTAAGTAAAAGAGATTTCTTAAAAAAATAAATCACCGTTACTCTGTACTAGTAACTCACATGCACAGTGTGCACAGTCAGTCATGGTTGACTTTTGACCCACTATATATCAATATTCACTATTGCAATCTTTACCCTTACTTGTGAGAAGTCACGTTTAATCTATCTATTGTAGCTAATGCTGATATGAGGCAAAAAATAGTGTAGAAGTCCAACAGTTTATTTGTAGTGAATATAACCAAAAGTTCAAGTAGCAAAAGTCTGTGAAATTGCTAAGCAGATATGGAATCCCTTAGTATAGGAATTATGTTGATTATAAACTCAGTAAGGAAAATCTCATATAGACAGCAGGGAAGAGCCAGGGTATCAGCTCTCCCAGCAGAGTTGTAAATCCCTCTCTAATGAGTTTCTTTCAGCTTTGAGTAGAGTTTAGACCTATGCACATGGGTCAGCAGGCCCCTCTTTCTGCCTCAGTGTAGGCAAAGACCAAAAGCAGTTGGTTACCAGTTTCTCTGCTGAAATGATGTGGAGAGAATGGCAGGAACGCACAGGATGTGCCACTGTGAACCATCACCCTCAGGTAGGCACATTCTGTTTCCTGGAGAAATTCAGGCACTCTGAGTCTGTTGAGGTGGCCTCAGGTTTTTGATCCTAAATAAGTGATATGTCAGCTGTGGATGCAGATAAAACATGGAAGTGTGGAAGCTTCTAGACAGGAGAAGTGACCACTGAATTGGGTTTTTACTTTCCTCTGTGTGCATTTGTTTTGTTTTGTTTTATAATATTCTTTATTTCTTGTATATATTCCAGTTTAGATGTTTCTTGTTTGTTTGCTTTATCTGGGTTTTTGTCATTGTTGTTTTTAAATCATTATTAATTTTTTTACTTTCTTTCATTATCTGCATCTAAAAGTCATTTTCAGTGTCGGACCAGTGAGACACACCTTATATCAGACAAGAACATGCTAATATGGAGGGCTGGAGTGGTGCAACTATCCATTGTGAATAAGCAGGCCATAGCTCACACTGTCATCACTAAGACAAACTGGGGAACAAGGGAACTCACGCTCCTATCAGCTGTACTTTTACCCTTTTGCAAAAAGTGACATAGAAAAGCCTCATCTTGAAGAACCCAATACAAATACAATTGGGCCAAAGCTTCCTGTGTGCATTACAGATCTAGTAATTCCGTGTCTTTAAGGAGAACCTGAACATGTGTGTTACAAGCTGAAAATGGGGAGCACATGGGGGGAAAGTTTATAAACTACACTGCTCCCACCAAAAGTATTCATGTATGTCTGCTTTAGGCATGTAGTCCTCTTAAATTCCTATTTATGGAAGATAATATCAATAATACCTATACTTTAGATTTCTTGCTTTTTCTTCTTGAAATGATGCTGTGGATTTTCTTTTTCTTCAAGCAATTTCCATCCCTCCGTTATTTTCACAGGAGGACTCATACTGGATTTAGCAGAAATCATCTAAAGGTTAAGAAAAACCTTTTCCCCGTGAAATTTTACCTATACTTTTTGGCAGAGGTAGGTACTGGAATTTTTCTCACTTGTGCACTGCAGGAAAATATTGGCAGTTTGGCATAATCACTCAACATACTCAGTCTAATGCTGCTATCAAAAGAGCATCTGCAGCAGTGTGTTTTACTGGGAACATCAGAAGCTGTTTAAAGCTGCTGTGGCAGGAGAAAAAGAAGAGAACTGGGACATCTTCCTACACTGTAACCTTCAGATCTAACACACAGCTGGAGAATTTTACTCGCCATATACTCTCCTATGATTTTTAAAGTACTACATGGCCAGGAGCTCTTCCAGTAAAAAAAACAGATGGCTTGGATTCTTTCTGCTTTTCTCAAAAGCCAGTAAACTTCCCTGTATGGCTCTGAGAACTGGACCTGGAATTGGATCTAGCCCTAGAGAAAGACAAGAAGGAATCCCTCCAGAAAGTGCATTTGGAAGCACCTTCCCATCTCTTGAGTTTCCACAATGGAAGCATTCATGTCTCCACAGTGAAGTGTTCTTGATATATGCATGTTTTCAATCTTTATGAGTTTCCTATGTGATTTGATGTGTGTCTGTCTGACTATTTATCTCTCCTCTGTCTCCCCAAATCTTGAATCCTTCTTCTGACTTTAACCAAATATGACTAACTTCCTCTAAACTTCATGAGATCAGAAGACAGATATTCTGTTAAATAACCAGACAGCAGGATAAAGTGATGCATTAATTCCTGCTTATCCAGAGACACAGGAGAAGTAATTTATGAATGCCTCAAAAATGTAAACAGAAGCCAACAACCTTGTAGATACTAATGTCAATCAAGCGACCTCAGTCCTAAGCATACAGCTTTCATAAATCATGGATCACTCCAAGCAAACTGAGAATGTACCTTGACATGGTTTAGACAATAGGAGGAAATCCTATTCACAGCCATTGCAACAAGGGAGAGGGACACCAGGAACAGCTTCATCTCTAAAATGTAGTGGAGAGGGCTTTTGCCATTGCATGTGATCTAAGGATGGAAGATTGAGAGTGAAAGAGAACTGCATAATAACACAGCTGCAGAAGGGACTATTATCACACAGTTATAACAGATATTTGTTTACATTTGGGAAATGATTGTGTTTTGAAAGCATTGACCTGTGCTAATGATACTGATGGATTGTAGAGAGAGATTTTTCTTCTTTTAAAGAAGAAATGGTCAGACTCAGAATATACACAGCAAGAGCTGCTTAGGTTTAAAAGGTCCATGATCATGATGTCTCTGTCACATTCTGCTGTATGTCTTTCAAGAAAGTTTTTGTTGTTTGCTAAAACAGGCTGTAGTAGAAGAAGCAGACAAATACAGCATGTGAACATCGGCTTCAGCGACTAACCTGAAGAGCAAGAGTGCAAGAGGATGAGAGGAAGAAAGCTTCTTTCCCTCCAAGTACAATTCTATCCAAATCAGTAGCAACAACAGTTACTAACAGTAACTATGAGTTTTAAAGAATTATTATATAGTCACAAGTAATTACTACTTATGAGGTAGGTAATGTAGTTTCTACTGTTGGCTTTGGACATTGCTGTGCTGTTCCTTTCAAGTATTGGGCCCCTTTGTACTGAGCAAGTAAAAGCTCTTGGGGTTCCAGGAAGACTTCAGGTTAAATATGCAGGACAAATGTTTCCCTGATGTCATACACCACTTCAGCAGCAAAATGAGGAGAGTTTTTCCTCACCTTTATTGAGAGAAATGCCTGGTATGCCAGTGCATTTTGTCTCTTACCATTTTTCCTTGAATTTATATAAGTGTAAAATATTTTTCCTTTTCTGATTTCCCCTGTACTTCTAAATTTTTAAGACTTGATAACAAGTTAAGACCACTGTTGCAATAATTTACAGCCAATATATGACAGCTACATTTTTTGTGAAAATACCTTTGAAAATGGAAGGCACTCTGCCATCTGAAGTGACTAAAACCACCGATATTTTACTCTGAATTTAATTGATTCATTGTCTTTTTTTGCTGTTTATGATTTCAGTGACCAGACCACCTTTTAGAAAGCAGTATGATCAATTTTTGAAGCAGAATGTCTGAGAGCAAGAACTCCCTTACCCTACAATGTAATCTCTCTGGTTTACATAAGTTTTTGTACTGATATATGAAGTTTCGATTTGATCTTGCCATGTCTCTCACCCACACTGCACTTGGCTGCTGCCCACCAGTGGTGCATTGTAGGGAATACATGAAAAAGAGAGAGCAAAACACTATAGATATTTTTATTATATTAATAGAAATAATATATGTCAAAGCTAAGACACACTGTTTTGTCTCAGAGAAAAAAAAATACAGTTGTACATATTCTTACTACATTTTTCTGTTCTGGTTGCTAATTTTCTTTCAGCAAAGATAACACTATTAAGTATTTGGTCCTGAATGCAAAAAGCTTATTTGTTACTTTTTCTTTTCCATATTGTTTGTCTAGCAATTATCTACATATTTCAGTGGATTACTGAGCTAGTATATTGCTTGTCTAGAAAGACTGAATACCTGAATACTTGCTACGTAAATGTTGGAAGTCATCATACCTTTACACTTAGGAAAAGGTTTTAATACTGAGGAGACTAATAAACTTCTTAAATCTTACTAAACAGCTGATTTAGTAGCTCTGTATACAATTGTGCAAATCAAACACTGACCAAATAATCTGGAAAGTAAAACATTAAGCAATAAAAAGGCACATAAACTTTTTACTATACAAATTTATTGAGTCACATGGAAATAAAATCAATTTTTATGTATGCAGGAAAGAAACACAAACTTCTCTGCTATTCTTACAACATTTTTGCAGTCTTGAGCTATGTACAGAATATCCAAATACCTACTGGTTTGAGGAGTAGGGCTAAGGGTCTGATTCTTTACTGTATTGCAATATAAGTAACGGTTTCCATTGTTCCTTCTATTGGAGGATTAGACTGGAAGCAGTAAGAAGGTATTCTATTTATGTGAAAACAAAAGTATTATATTTTGCAGTTTGGAGTGGTTTTCAAGTGTCTGATTCTATTCAACTGCTGTTGTTATACTGAGAACTTTCTAGCATACAGCTAATATGTATCATGTCTGGTTTGCTCCTTCTGTAACATAAGACATGTAACATTTTCTTTTGATTGGATTTTTATTTGTTACCATTTGCTTTGGAAAGATATCCATGACTTGGTACTTGTCATCCCAAATATAATTTAAGAAAAAAGCATCTTGCATCGGGGATGAAAGATGGTGACTTATCTGTATTTCGTTTAGGTTCAGCTTCAATAAGTTGTTCTTCATTCATGAGCTAGTTTTCTCCAAACAGTAAGTCATTCTGGGCACTGAAAGGGAAGGCAAATTTTGCATTATGTAAATATTACCTCCTCTGGGAGCTATGATGTCTGAGTATTTTGTGCTGTTGCAAGCAGATACTACATAGATGTGAACAAAGAATGTGGGATTGATAAATGAGGGACTGAGTCACAAAGGAGAGTTTTCCCATACCTATTTTGGGTATGTCCTGCCAGGAAGGTTGTAAATCCTTCTAATTCATTCAGCTTGCCTCCAACACCTCTGCAAGGAAAGTCCCCATTATCTCCTGCTGGTGAAGCTGATCACTGCAGACAATGAGAGTGGATATCTTGCACCTATGCATTGACAGGCGGCAATCACCTAACAAAACACTAAAGCTGCTTCTACTCAGCAAGATGACCTAAGTCTGTGTAGTCTCAAATATATAGTCTCCCCATCACCCCAGTGACCTTGCAGATGTTTTTTCCTAGCTCCTCTATAAATTTAGTCAGGAATGGAAGGATTGATGATAAAGAGTGGATATATCTCTCATGTATTTCTTGCAACACGTGTGAAGAGGAAACCTTCTGTTCTCTGAATGAAGTGCTGGCTGTTTCGGATGTGAGTGTCTATGACTGTTCAGGATTGTGTTCATGAACCAGAGAGGGCAGAAGCTCGATTCACAATCTAAAGTAAATTACAGATATCACCTGAGGTGAGACCTTTAAACTTCGGAAGTATTAGTACATTATTACTTGACTAGTATAGGTGAAAGAGATCTGCATTATCTGAGAAGTCATCTTAAATGTGTGCAGTGTCTGTGAAGAAGGTTGACTCAGGATGATTCTTCATAGCATTTAGTGCTGCGTTCTTTGGCAAGTGATTAGTACTCCAAAACTGACACTCTGGATTAGCATAGCTCTGGCAGGTTAACTGGAGGCTTTTGGCTTCTTGTACAGTTTTAGATTAGGGTTGAATAATTGCTGAATAGTTGCTGAAATTTCCACTGCATCACACTTGATTTTTTATTGCTCATGTGGATGCTTCTCTTCTTCTCTTCATCTGGTTGGTGATATTGTAACTTCCCCCCCCACCCCCCCCCCAAATTGTAGCATTGTTTTCCATAATACCATTTTTAACTTGTGATAATAACACCATGGTTCATTGTCTGCCACTGTCATGGTACAACACCTAGTAAATATCAATTTTGCATGTTTGATTACAGACTTTGCAGTCATAATTTCTAATAATGCCCTTTCTGGATAATTTCAGTAATGAATATATACATTTATCTGTATGAGAAAATAATCTATCCATATTTATATGCATGTCACCACCCCCCAGTGCACATTCTTTTTTCTTTTCATAAGTTGTAACATATTTCTTTCTGTTACTATTAGTCTTAAAATATCAACATTATTAACAGCATCCATATTATTTCACTTATAATTTTCTTTATGACATGTGGATGCTTATTATGATTTGGATGTTCCTTTGACACTTCAATATATCTATTTTCTTTTAGCAAGTTTTTTCTTTCCATTTTCATGTTTTCTTGGTCTTCCACAACACCAATTCTGTCACTGGAACTTGCAAGCTGTTATGTTTTCATTTCAATGTAGATATCCTGTTTCTGACATAATTCCAATAATTAACTTGTCAGGATTTATTGTTTATCCTTACATATAGTTTGTATATGCCCCTATTAGGAATTATCTTTCCAGGATAAGAGATAATATTTGCTGTCTATGTTCTATTTCACTAGATTTTTATCTTCAAAGCAAGTCACAAACCTCAAATTCATTTGTTCACCCTTGTCCAATTTAAATTTCTGTTTAATGTAGTATTCCAGTCAATGGACATGGTTTATCTTGAACAGTTCCCATAAGCAAGTCCCCTTCATTAATGTCATTGCTTCTTTTTTTTACAGTAGATGAAACCCTCTGCTGAAATCCTCTTAATTCTGGACAATTTAATTGCTGTAGGGAACATTTGCAGTATCATCTCCTTTATTAAGAGTATGTATGCTTTAGTTCTCAATAGGTACATTTTATTGTCGTTGGAATGCTTTTTAAAAAGAATTTATTTCTTGCAAGTATGATGGTCATGATCAAAAGTTTGTATTTATGTGCTGTGAGTATTTTCTAGTTTTTGCAAAGTCATTCTACTTGTATTTTGAAAATACACTGCAACAAACACTTTGTCCCTCTATGCAGCTTGAAGGTCCATTCCATGCTTGCTTTGCCTTCATCATCCTTTCTCTAAAATTTATTACCTGGTCTTTAGACTTGGCTGTTTTTATCCATTCTTCCAGTACTTCCAAATGTAAACTGAATTCCCCTTGTGGTCCACTTCTCATTTTTGACTCTTTGAAGTCTTCTAAGGATCTGGTCTCAAATTAGGGATTTAATGAAACTGATTTATTTACAGTTGCGTACTTAGCTAAGTAGCCATATATATCCTTCGAATGTTTCTTTGCCTTCTTACTGTTTCCTGTAAATCACATATTTCTGGGAGTTAATTACTTCTGACTCCAGTGACATAGTCTGGTAACTATTCTGTATTTATGTTACCTAAAACTAACTCAACAAGATCAGAAGATACAATCAACACATACGCATCATTTTTTTCTTTATGGCTTCACTCACTTTCTTGAAAAAATCACATTCTGTGTCCTAGTTGTCTACACAAGTTTCTGGAAACATGGGCTTTTTCAACAGTCTTCAGATTCTCCATCTACTTCCCTCCTTTTCCCTCATTTCTCAATTTCAAGACATTTTCTCTGTAATACTGCCCAGTTCTAGTACCATATAGTGTTTATGTGGTTGTTGTAGAACTCTTTAAATATTTTTGTTCAATAAAATTGACTGTTTAATGGACAACAGGAAAGCTACAAACATTTAGGGGAAGATATTTGGGAGAAAAGGCAATATCTACATGGGTTATGTCACTGGATCCACGGAGGATATGTGACCAGTCATAGTGCTTCTTTGTGACGCTCTGGATGCTGGGTTCAATAGCTACCCATTTTCTCTAGGAACACCATCAAGACCCACCAAACATTATTCTATGGGAGTATCCAGCCTTGTCAGCAGTGTCCAGGCTGTTGTGGCTCACAGAGGCTACCCATGGGTCCCACAGGACCTGTTCCACCAGACCATGCTGTGGATCTCCCACCGTGACTTTCTACTCTACACTCTGCTTCCAAATTGCTTTGGAAATGCCAGCATGTCTCCATGGAAGGAGGTATAGACAGAAGACACTGCTTCTTTCCCCAAATATGAACACCCAGAGATTCGAGGTTCACCTGTGCCACAGCATCTTCTTGCTCCCTGACACAGCATCATTTCTTGTGTAGCATTCCTGATCTTCACTTGGTTTGGAGTGATGGTCCCATCCATGTCCTGCTTCTGTTATCTTACTCCACATGGGTGGGAGATGGATGGCAGCTGCTCTAACAATTCAAATACCCTATGTGAGGACATGCAGAAGGAAGGGTGTTGTGTCTGCCAGATCCATGAAAAAAACTGTGTGTTTCTTTTGTCCCCGAGCCAAGAAGAAGACTACTCTGAGAAACTGGGTTTCACCGGAGACTGAGATCCTGTCTTTTATCTGCCTCACTGCTGCCCTAGTTCAGCAGTGCCGTACCAGTGTCTCTGGGTCTGCTGCCCACCTGAAAGGACTAGTGGCAATACTGGAGTTGAGATCAGCTTAGGTTATGATCTGCACATGGAAGTTAGAGGCAGCTGGGTGTTCTGAATTACCTCCTGTCACTTTAAAAAACAATATTTCTTCACCCCTCCTTCTTTGCTGTCCTTTCCTTGCCTCATCCTTTCTCCCCATCCTCTTCTCATTTTACTATCCTCTTGCTACCTGTGTGGACCTAATTTCCACCTTGTGCTCACTGAATGTGTTTGTGTGCTAACTTAGTCCACTAAAATGGCAAAAAAATGCTCATTTTTTTATTGAGTTTCTTTTCTGAAATTTAGTGTGTCAAATTGGTTAACAGATAAATCTAGCAAACACCAGCGTAAGTTATGATGAAGCAGCTTGTATTCGGAAGCAATGGAGATGAGAAGGAGGAATGTGAATTACCCTCTTCAGTAGCGTTGTTAAATCAACTGAAACAGCAACCTTGGAAATACTAGTCTTGAAGAAGCTCATGTAGGACAGCTATCACAGTCCTGTGTCATGGCTGCAGTGTGAGATGAGGAACAAATGTATGGTTTGCAAGGTCACCCTGCTCCCAGCACCAACTGTATCACAGCTGAAGGCACAGAGAAGGAATGACATACTGTTATTGATCATAGTCTGTGTCCTACTGCCAGTGGACCTGCTCCCTTCATTTCGGAGAAAAAAAACCACATGAGATTCAAGGAGTTTGCGGCTGTTTCAAGGTGAATGATGCTGATTTAGTTTCTCTTTGCCAAAAAGGCAGTGCCAGTGCTGTTTGTTGGAGTGACCAAAGCACTGGGAAATAGCTGTGAAGGTGAAATGTACATCTGGTCTCAGACGTGTATAAACCTTTGATTAGGCCAGTTTGTCACTATGCCCTTCATCAACAGCAAGAGTAGCCACACATTTTCTACCTCTTTACTCACCTACTGCATAAATGATGATAAAACAACTTCCTGCAGCAGAATGGAGAAACTTAAAGCCACTCCTGAGAAATTAGGGGGCTTCCCTTTGTGGGCAGTAGATTGGAGATTGAAAAAGCAAGCACTTTATAACAATGTCAGGTGCTTTGATTGCCTTGTAGATTTTCTCAGGTTTTTTGGCAAGCGAATTCCTCAAGAGTTAGACCACTTCCTTATGTAACACAAAATAATTAACTCTGCTTCAGAAAGCCTGTTCAGGACAAGTATCACTCTTACAGGTATCAGGAGGTAACTGTGACAGAACCAGGTGAAGGTTTCAGCCATGTGCAAGATTTATGTAAGACAACTTAACAAACAAATTCTCAGAAATCTGAGGATAATCCAGCCTCTCTCCTTGTACTGGACAAGTTTTGACTATTTCGCTACAAAGTTACAGCAAACAGCTATCCATAAGTATTGTCAAAAATTGCTCATGATAAAAAATGGTATGTCTCCATGAACAGCAGAGAGGGGGATATCAGCTTGTTGAAACCTGGACTCATGATTGCAATGTTCCACATGATTAAATCTTATATCCCAACACATGGCATACAATAACTGATCAAGAGCAAGATCAGTATAAATGAAACACTATCAAGGTGAAGTTAATTGATGTTGACTTAGGAACACCTTGGGAGAAACTTGAAGATCCGGTTTTGTCAGTATTGACCTGGAGGACACTGAGGGGAGGTCTCGTTGCAGTCTAAGTTTTTTCACAAGGGGAGGAGGGGGAGCAGGCACTGATCTCTTCTGTCTGGTGACCAATAATAGGACCCAAGGGAATGGCAAGAAGATGTTCCAGGGGAGGTTTAGTTTAGATATTAGGAAAAGATTTTTAACCCAGAGGTTAGTGAAGCACTGGAACAGGTTCTCCAGTGAGACAGTCATGGCTCCAAGCCTGGCAGTATTCAGGAAGCATTTGGACAACACCTTCAGACACATGGTGTGAACTTTGGAGTTCTCCTATGCAGGGACAGGAGTTGGACTCGATGATCCTTGTGAGTCCCTTCCAATTCAGGACATCCTATGATTGTATGAACTTTACCTGCCTAAGAGTTGCTTTTCATATCTGCTTTTCTAATGATACTTGGAGGGTTAGTTGTGGTTAGTTGACCTTTATCTATGCTGTTTATCCCTGAGAAGCTACTGTAGATAGTATTCATATTTTCAGTGGTTTAGAACAGGGCTGGCTTGTCAGTGGCCTGTGGGCTGTACATTGCCTGCCAGAATTTTTCTCTGAGGCTGCAGCATGATCTCTCCTGCTTTCTTTCCTGACAAGTTTCCTATCAAGTCTCTACAATATGGGCATGTGCTCCTAGGTCTTGCAACTCAGCAAAGAGTAGTGTATTTCCAGATGCAAGACCTGATTCAGACACACAGTCATTTGTCTCATAGGACATGGAGACGAGTCAATGCTGAACATGAGATATATGCCTGACCACTCTAACGAAAAGATGACATAATGCTCTAAAGCTTTTTCTTAAAAAATATGGGTTTCTTTTCTCTAAAATAAATGTAAAACTAAGCAGCCAAAAAACAACCAACCAACCAAACAAAATCAACAATATACAGAGGATGGCACTAATATTTTTACATCTATTTCGTTATTTCGTATGTGTACTTTGCATGGCTTAATTCTGTTCTGTGTTTTGTATGAGTTAGTTTTGGATGGTCTGAATTGTGTGAAAAAAATAAAGAATGAAATTGCATATTTTAAGTCAATATTTTGAAACATTTTTGAAACTCTTGAGCAAGAAAAAAAGCAACCTTCATCACTATATCATCCATCCTTACAATGAGGTAAAAAGAAAAATTGTTTTAAGGTCAAATTTTTCCAAGTACAGTTTATGGATGGTCTCTTCAATCCCTTACTTAATCAATTGCACAGTGGCTCCATGAAAGTTCAAGTATGTCTTCCCTTTTTACTACTAACTCTGTATTACTGCATCTGTTCAAAATAATGGTTTTAAAATCTCAAAATAAAGATTAACTGAACGATCCGAACAGCAGCTGTCAAACATATTTGAAAAAACAGACCCATTTTTCCTTGGAGTTCAGCAAGGTCACTAGTTACACTGTTTTTTTCAGATTCAACTATGTGTATATATGCCCTTGCCATAAGAAATATTTTGCAATCTGTTTTATATACTGCCTTGTGATAAGAAGAAAATTTTTAGAATTTTTACCATTGCTACCAATTTAAAGAGTATGAATGGAGTTTCCAGCTTTGAGTAAATATATGTTTCAAACTGAAAGATCAGTGGCATTGTATCTGTCAGTAATAATCACTCACATGACTGGTACGATGCATGGCTTTGCTTCTACTGGAGAAATTACAGTGTTCTCTCACTGTTCTTCCGAATACATTCTTCTAAGAGATTTTAGCATATAAAAAGCCTCTCTTAAAAGCTTTTTTCTATAATTTTATTTGTATTTTTTTTTAATTATACTTAACCACATTGTTGTGTCAAGACTATACTTGGTATTTTTTAGTGTGACCAATGGCTCTAAGATACGGTTTAATGTGCTCCATCTCCAGCATTATCTTGTTAAATCAATGTATGTCTATTAGTAAAGGATGATTTCCTATTATTATAATTAATGATGGCATCACACATCTGGCCTTGTATTTTTTGCATGCTTCCAAAAATCTTTATCTCCCCTTGATTACAGTTCTTCAGTATGACATGAGTTTCTCATAATTTAAATTTTCGAATTTTTTTCATTAAACAGTGCATTTCTTTAGTAATCGCATGTATTACATAACTTTCTGTTCCGTTAGCTGCACTATTTATTTTTATATTAGCCACATATGGAACAGTATTGTTCTATTTATCTCCTACTGCAAATAGTCTCGTGGAGTGATATAAATCATAAGACATCTCCAATAAAGTGGCTGAGTATGCCTAAGTGGTTTAACCATTAAAATGCTCATGATTTGTTGGTTAAGAAAATAAGAGAGAATGCAAAATAATTGTTTTGTCTCTTTTTAACAGAATGTACTTTTTTACTCAAGACAACATTCTCATTTCTCAAGTTTTCTTGCCAAAGACAAGACACATCTAAAAAGGTGAAGGATTCAAAATAAATTTCTAATTTGTCTGGGAGAGTTTAGCTGACCTTAAAAAATCCGTAAGTATAAATTCCATCTTGATGTGAAATTATTTCTTTTTCATTCTTTCAGTTATCCTTCAAAGCAAATATAAAAAAATAAACAAGTAAAATAAAAATATGTACTGTTCGGCAGTTGAAATCTTCAGTTTCAGTTTTCGTTTTTTCAAAGCTTCATTTCAGTCACCATTTCTGAGCACTCTCTTTGCAACAATGGAAGCCTTATGTGTGAATATATTGCTGTGGTACCATTCATATCTACACAGCTGGTGTAGCATTCAGATTAGAGGAGAACAACTACAATATATGTGCCGTCTTTTATCTCCATTCCTATCATGTAGGTTGGTTTTGCAAATCTGATGCCAGTTGATTAAACAACCCAGATCTCTCCAGCCAGGTTTTGCCCTCTTTGATATACTGATTGTAATCTTTCTTAGTCTCTCCATCCTCTGCCTGATTCACAGACTGAAAAGCTGTCTCGTGTTCTCTTGGGTCTCTGGATTTGAAACACTTAACATGATTACTACTGCCACTATTAGAGAGCATTGTTTGTTAACAAAATATTTGTCAGCCACTCCCTTATTTCTGAATTTCTCATCCCTAATGGAAAACAATTCCTGAGAGCTTCAAGGGAGTGCTATTGAAATTCAGATCATGGATAGCACCACCCTTACATTCAGATGTATACTTCTACCTTCCTTTTGAGTTTCAAAGTAAAATTAACAGCATTTACATAACATACTTGAGTAGTATGCTACTTTTAAGTAGTTCAAAGAGTCCTCTCTAATCTATTGCTTTCATTTATTGAGAGAAATGAGATTCTGTCAGAGGGGAAAGAGCCTTTTCCCCCATCATAGTGGGAGAATTTTGCAGGCTTTTTAATGGTCACCATCAATACTGTTGCCATAAAATTCCCTCTGCAGCTTTTGCATACACACTTAGTTCCTCAAACAACAGAGGTAGTGATACTCCACTTCCAGAGATTTGTGGCTCATGCTGCCTATCATGACTTTCTGAGACGTCTCCAAATCCCTCGCACCTCTCCTCAAACCCTGCACTGAAACATCATGTCTCTCTCCCTGATGGCCACCACCAGCTGCAAAAGGTAAAACACGTATCCTGGCTGGTGCTAAACCCTGGGCACGCTGCCTACCCAGCCTGTCTGTATGTGCACCCTGGCTGCTGGCCGGCCAAAGAAGAACAAGTAATGCTGAGTTCAGGATTCAGCCTTTCCTCCTGCACAACCTTCCCTTCAGTCTTTCCCCCAGTGTTTAGTGACTCATTTTCATGAAACTTCTCTGAACAGAGTATCTCTGAGACACCTGCTTCTCAGTGGGTTAGACACATAATGGGGGAAGGCAGGCAGATTATGAAAATCACAAATAAGATTTATCTTCCTAAGAAACAAACATGAAAAATCTTATGTTTAAAAAAAACCAAAACAAAACAACTCTCTGTCATGTTGATGCTGCTTTTTTTGCTTTATCTTCTAGACTCTGACAAGCCCTAGCAGTGCTTCATGTAGGGTCAGAATGAAACAAGAAATTCAAAAAGCATTGTCATGAATCCAAGTAACACATAGGAAAATGTCCTGAATTTCAGGATCCATTCATCCTAATTAGTTCTGTGTTGTCCATCAGTAGTGGTGCTCCAGCTGCATTTGCTTCCACATGTCAGGTCTCTGAATCATGCTTCTGAAATGGTCCCCATGTAAAAAATTCAGAGGCAACATTCAGGCAACATAGACTCTTCATGTCCACTGTGTTTCAAGGTCCTCAGTAGCGATGGTTACACTTTATTTTTTGTCATACAAAGCACTCTTAGCACTAACCTAACTTTCCTTCAATTTAGTCTAAATCAGCTATCCTTCTAGGAACTGCAAACCTACATCTTGTCCTTTCCACTAGATCGAGAAGAGAGCACAGATCTCACTGGTGGTGTCTTCTTGTGTGTACATGATTTTATTTCCTTCCTAGCATAGAAGATTTCCCAAATTGATGTCTGCAGAATAACTCTACACTTTGAATGCAGTATATAGTGTATGATGAGTGAGATGGATCAACATGTGGAGAGATTTGGACTCTTCTTTGGTATCTGTTTCCATCTGTCAGAACTGGAAAATAGAAAGTAATATGAATCAGTTCACATTTAACTGTAATCTCCACTGTAAGGACTGCCAGAGATTACTTTGGCACAATCTGCCTGGGCAGGCATCCAAGACTGCTTGTTGTATATGTCTTGACTTAAGAAAGCCTTCAGGCATGAGCACCCCAAATGTTTTTGCTTAGAAATGAGTTCCAAAACATTTGCCATTGATGTGATCCTGAATTTAGTAAAAGTGTTCTTTTTTATTTTTTTTTTCTTCTGAACTGTGTTTCCTAATGTTTTAGCTGTCTGATGATATCAAGGAAATTTTACTTGATATGCACTGAAAAATGCTTAGAAATCCTACTGTCTGTCTTCCCCTTCTTCTCTAACTCCTGCAAAAGAGAAGATACTAATGAAAAAATCAGTTCTAAGGCAAAAGATAGATGAAAAGGTATCTTAAAGTTACCCACAACTTAAAGGAAAGCAACATCCCTTGTCTTCAGATTTATATTTCTAAGACTTAATTCTGTTGCCATTTAAAGGAGGAAAAAAAAGCAACAACAATCAAACCACTGCCAGATATAGAAACGAATTAATTACAAAGCACTCCTCTTAAATTACAGTTCTGCCTCACCTCTCTCTTTGCAGCTAGTGAATGACTAATCAGGAGATGATGCAGGTTTCTAGAATGACAGGGCCAAACAGGACAGAGAAGTTTGTTCCATTTCACCTCTCATTATGTAGTCTGAGAGAATTGGTAGGATTTCTTATTTGTTTTTAATATAAGCCTTGTAAATTAGTGCATTGCTTCTATAGTGCAAATATTTCCTTAGAGCAAGCCATCGTCACTTTACTATCAACAGGACAGATAGAAAGACATATAGGTAAGTTGAAATACATTTATGGTGGTCAAGGGAGGAGCCTGCTATTGAACATACCTACCTACACAGCCAGTGTATGCTGAAATTGGAGCAAATATTGTGAAATCTCTGTGTTTCAGAGGAAACGACGATGCACTTTTTGGGTAAATATGAGTATTTTCCTCTTAGGTATCTATTCTTGGCCAAACTGAATGAAGTAAAAGCATAAATGAAAACAAAAGCACAGAATCTTACTAAAACTTCCTATTTTTTGAGTTCTAATTATACTTTTTGATTTGGGAATATTTCAATTAATAATATTTACATCAATGTTAATGCTACTATATCAACAAGGTTGCAACAAGAATTTAAGCTAGAAAATAGAAAATCTGGGAGAAAGCATCAAGTTATAGCTTCCAAACATTTAAGATACCCAGAATTTTCACCTACGCTGGGAAATGTTTGCTTGTCTGTGCTCTAGGAAATGAGAAACCTGATGTTAACCTTACAAGTTCACATCTAGAGCTCTAAATGAGTATGGATCATTTGTCTTTGCTAAAGCTACACTGATTTACATAATTTGAGGAAGTATCCACCGAGTGCTACAGTCTGCTATTGTAGAAGCGACAACACACCACATGGATAACACACTAGCCCTGTGACATTGGTTCTTTTTTCACACCAGTAGTGCAATGTTGATTTAAAAGTGGATAACTTAGGCTGAAAATATCCTCAGGCAATGTAGGGATATTGTAGCAAAACCTGTACCATTCCACTTGATCTTCAAAACAACGAATATGACCAAGAAAAAGGGGGCAAGTGGACAAAATTCCAAATTCTGCTTTCAGCAGAAAAGATGTTACACAAAGGTCAAGACAGTGCAGGTGCTCTTGCCCTAGCTCTGGCTTCAAATGAATTCTGAAATTAACTCTTCTACAGATGCATACTTTCATTTATACCTTCCAAGTAATCACACTATCTACCTAAACTCAGATCAAGGCAAGAGCTCATAAACAGGAGAATTTGCTTTAACATATTATATTAATGTATATAATAGGCCAGCTCACTTTCGTGGAGAAGAATTTATTTTTCTAGGTAGAGATCTAAAATATGTAAATGTTACTTTTATTTTTATTTTTAGTAAATAGATTAGAAAAGGTCATCCACAGTTTTGAACAATTAACTCAAATTTTCATTTAATTCTACAAAATATTTTTTTTTCCAGGTCTCAGGAGTGAACTAGTTCTTCATTTTCCATCTACTGCCTCTTATTTTTTCCTTGTAATTTTTCTCAATGTTTCTGGGCAGAAAACTTAATATTAAATAAATGGTTACACTACTTATCAATACCTACCTATATTTCCCCTGTTTCCCTGTTAACACAACCAAGATGAATTTAAGGGTAATGCTACACAATCTTAACTCCTTCTGCAGTTAGGATGCTTACCTTGGCTAAATTATTACTATTTTACCACCATCTCCTCACAAGATTCTTTTCCTGTACATAATTCCAAAAGATCCTAGTCACTCAAGTTTGGAAAAGGGGTTTCCTACAAACTGTAAAGGAGTAATTTTCATACTGAAGCAAATGTGCAGATACATCACCGAAACAGATTTTTTTATACAGAGTTGCATGAGATAAAAGGGGGCGGGGGTAATGTGAATTAAGTCCGTTTGGCAGTAATCACAGCATAACCTTAGCTAAAATGTTTATAAAACCAAAACCAATTGTTAGAATCACTTTTCTTTCCCCCTTAGGAATAATGCAAAATCAATACCTGAGATTAATGCATGATTAGCGATCTTACATTATGTATTCAAAGAGAAAGATTTTCACATGAGTTTCCCTGCACATCTTGATGAAAGTGGGTTGTAGAGATAGAACGTGTTCAGGAATATTTAACGAGGTATGGTTCAAATACTGGTGTCATTTAAAATTAGGAAGACAGAAGTGATCTAATGTAACTTCCTCTTACACTTGCTTCAGCTATGCTCCAACTGAAACAGATGTCCCTTCTTTGTAGGAGAGTAGGAAGGTTAGGGCTTACTCTTGGCATGATTTAGATTAAGAATATTGTGCTTTGTCAGTGGAAAGAAAGTGGCTAGATTCACCCAGAGTACCTAAGATGCAGTCTTTAATGATAAAAATAGCAATTTATTATTGCTTTTTAACTAAATTGTGCTTCTTTGAGATCTGTTTCAACAACATAAAGGGGTATGTTTATATGTGTATGAGCAAATATGCGTATGTATAAAAAATACTTCAATTCTGACTTTTTTCTTTTTTTTTTGCAAACATAGTATGCTTATTTATACTTGTCATTCATTATTTTGCACATCCCAAAGCCACTAAAACAAATGTGACCCTCAGCTGAAAGCAAGAAAATTGCATGTCCATCTATAAAACACTGTTTTGCTTGGGGCAATACATCTTGAGCAAGTGTATAGCAAATCTCAATGCATTTTAATATTAAAAATTTAAGCTCAGAGAATGGTCTCATCCGGTTCCCAGGCCGCCTTTTCAGCGCTTTGGGAAACATCTTTGCTAATGTATTGAAAATAAGTAATCAATAGGGAAATATGTATATATATAATAATATGCATTACTAAATGGATAAAATATCTCCAAATACAGCTACGTCATATTTGATACATACGCCTGACAACAAGCAGCCTGTCACTGAAATGGAATCATGTATATTTAATCCTGTTAGAGTTAGCCAAATCCTGCCTGACCAGTGCAGCTTTCACTAAACTGCAAAATTCATAAGGAGAGGTGACTTCTGGGTCAATGTTTCCTTCTCCTGGCTCTTCTCCAGACCTAGGATCCCATTCTCAAGGCATTGAGTCACCCTCTTCTCCCTGTACCTCTTTACTTTTGTTAAAGCCAGTTACAGGAGCTGCTAAGTAGCTCAGCCAGCAATGGAGCGTTCCTGTGTCTGAAAGCATAGAGAGATTTGGTTGTTTTTTTCCCTCCCACACAGAGGTTGTGAATTGGAGGTTTACGGTGGACATAACCTGTTGCAGAAGCAGGAGAGTGCAACAGCAGTAGTTGTATCCAGAACTACTATCTCCAGCTTCTAGAGGTCTCAAAGAACATTATTATGCACTAGAAGTTCCTAAGTCTCAGATACTCAGAGCTATCAATCTTTTTTGGCCCCCCTCTGTCCATGCTCCAAGCAGACAAGAGCTCAGCTTTTGTTCCCAAGTCTTGCTAAAGCTGTGTAAATATGTTAATGACATGCTGACCTAACCACATCTACGTGCCTTCTGGCTGGTTAGGCGATCATTTAATTTGTCTGAAAAAAAACACAACGTACACATAGCTTCATGCAGCATCTGGAGCTACTGTTACATGTAATTGGTAAATGACCATATTTTTTCTATTGTCCTTTCTTGTCCCACTCTCTTTTCAGTTTTTTCCTCTATTCTAAGTGACATCTTGAGCCATTAGGTACTGTTTTTGTAAGGAATTGTTCAGTCTCTTTGTGTATTCAGCTCCCTTTTTTGGTTTGGATAACATTACTGTATACATAAGATCCTATTAAAAACACTTATTACTTCCTAAGACTCATCCCTTAAATAGCTCACTTTTTTCTTCCCCTCCCCCTGTTTTTAATACTAGCTTTTTTAATACTAAGCTCTTTTAAAATTATTATTTATTTACTTATTTTTAATACTAAGCTCTTCTTGCTTATTAACCAATAAAAGAAGCCCCACATTTCTGCAACTTTCCCATCGTGTCTTGAAACCCATAAATTCTTGCATGGCATTGCATTTTAACATAATTATTTTTCCAGACTCTTTCCTCCCTCCTGCCACCATTTGCACACATTTTATGTCACTCTTTATCATTGTCTGATCTTTGGAATTGCCCTGGATGGGTGTCACTTCCTTCCCCCCTTTGCTCTTTTAATTCAAATTATGATGAACAAGTAGTCCCCTCATTGTATTGGAGTTCACCACACATGATCTTTCAGACTTGGCCTGATGAGAACACGCTGCCCTCCTTCCTAAAACGGACCTGTGATATATGTACATTAAGAGTTGATGCAACCACTTGTCACTTTTTTCCTTTTTTTTCTTTCTAAAGGTAAGTCAGAAAGATGATGTCTTTTTCTTTTAATGAAATATAGAAACCAGTTGTTTAATGTCACATTGCACCTATTTTGGACCAAATCCTGTTAATTTCATTCTCGTTTGTATCTTCATTCATTTCTGACAGGTCCTTTCATGTTATTTGATGAGCAGTATTTGAACTCTGTCAGTCACTACCTGTATTATTAGGTTAAGAATAGAAACAAATAATTATATTGCCATAAAGGTGTCTCTGCAGGGTTTCTTTAAGAAGCAGATTTCCTGATTAAAGCAACTCCTGGCCTCTTTCATTTCTGAAAGGCTTTAAGCAATCTGAAATCCTGCTTTGATTCAGTCATGATAAGCAAGTACATGCAGAAACACTGCAGTACAGATTTGCTTTTTATACTGTGGCTTTTTACAAAGGTTTAAATTACTAAGCCTAAATGAGCATCTTAGAAAAGGAAGAATGCCTCTTGCTTGTCGAAGCAACAGTCTTTTCTGCCTGCACTAGGCAGGACATTGACCTCTACCTGAACAGCTCGAGGTAAGAGGAGTAGCCACTGGAAATTATTTATAACCTGACCAGCTCATTTAGTTTCATCCTCTGAGGCCCTTAGAGTCGAACTGACACAGCAATAATGGCCAGTGAACTTTTGATCCAATTAATTGTTAATGAGAGGTTTGATTAGCAAATAAAGGGCCTATTAGGTTAGCTGATTGTCTTTCTTTGACAATACTAGAGGTCACCATTTCTTTTTTTTTTTTTTTTTTTTTTTTGACAGAAAGAAAAGTACACTTTGTAGTCTGGTTAAATTAATCACATGTTCACAGGTGTTGAGTAAAGTTGATTCAGGAAAACAGCTTAGAGAACTGTCTGCAACCGTGAGAGTGCAATAGGTACTCCTCACTTTGTTTATAATTAGTGTTGTGGTTTTATTTATTAAATTTCTTGTTAATTCAACTGCCTTTCCCTGCCTGCAAAATATTGCATTAACCCATCCTATTCCTTGTTCTACTTTCCTTCAGGCTTCCTTCACAGTTGTCTTTTATTTTAATCATGCTGCCAGAATTCTCAGTTTCAGATTAATTAATCCTTCATATGTATTTATAATCTCCCAGTGTATATGCAAACACCATTCCAGTGCATGATGTTCTATTCCTGAAAATTTCCCTCTGAGTTATGACACGCTTCTGTAAAATTACAATGACTAAAGGGAAATGCAAGATTAAGGACAAAATTGAACTATAAATGACACCTATGTAAATTAAGAGTATTTTGATCTCAGTGTAGCCATGCTAGGCTTATACTAGTATAAATCTGTAAATCTGACATTAACAAATTGATCCCTGTAGAGCAGCTTTTGTTATCTGAACATTTAATCTTCTTTCCTACTATCAATAGTGCTTGAAAACAGGATAATGCTCACTGTCTCCTCCAGCCTCCATAATGTACAAAAGCCACAATTAGAAGAACACTGAGTATGTTTTTAGCTGTCAGATTTTTAAAATCTGGAGATGTGGTTGTCTGTTTTGCAAAGTGTGATGTAGTCTTTAATTACATGATCACATTCAGGTTTTTTTTGTGATTCAGTTCATGGGATGAATTGACATTACCAAAAGCAGCAGCTCCTCAGTGTTTCTTTTCACCCTTGTTACTTAGTGAAGGCTCATGACATGTTTATTGAGTGTTATCTAAACCTTACCCACACGAGAGAAATTGTAATTTTGTGATGATGCATTCTGGTCATCACGGTAATACAAAAGTATGTAGCAAACTGTGTGAAAAAAGCAATGCAGGATGACATAATGTAACTATTTCTGTTGGGTTTTGTGTTTTGTTTTGTTTTGTTTTGAACAGGAAAAACTGAGATGTAGAAACGTTAATGCTAGAAGCAGCCAAACATTGATATAGGGGCGTTTGAACTTTGCTCTAGGCTCTGCAGACTGAAGTTTGTAGCTCTTTCCCAGTCAGCGGAGCCTGAGAGTGGATATTGAGACTGGTCAGCAAAAGACAGCAGCAGGGAGCTGTGAAAAAATCATCCCTTTTTAGGCTGATGGCAGCTTCAGCACTTGGTTGTCCATCTGCACTATGCCCATTCTCTGATTTTTGTTTGTTTTCCTGTTTGTATGCATATGACCTGGTTTCTATGGATGTGATTGCTGTTCTCTCCCTCCCTACTAAGTCAGGGCACAGTTCTTACTGATGTAAATGTGAGCACCCCCCATTTTTGCAAATCAGAGACCCATAAAAAAAACCCAGTATATAGTTAGTAACCACCTACAAAAAGTATGGTTGAAATGACTAGAACAGACTCATTAAGGACCGGTATGACAAGAGGGAAGATTTAATCCAGTTCTCAAAGGCTGCTTTAACCACAAAACTTCCTGTAATCTCTGATCCACTAATTCTGTATCACACAAAGTGGGGTTCAGTTAAGGTGGCTCATGCATCAAGACCCTGACTTTGCATAGGTGCTGCTTTTGCCAGGCTTTTCTATGTTTAATGTATTTCAAATGTAATTCCTAGATCTTTGTAATGAATTAAGACTTGGATCTTACATCTGTCAGTAGCTGAACTAAAAACATTAAGATCACTGCACAAATCTTTATTGTATCTCACATGACCACTAACAGTGACAGCAGTAGCAAGGTTTTGTCCTTTGCATAGAGACATTCTCAGAGGTAAATGAGGCCTGTAGTTTGCCAAGGGCTTTCACAGAACTGTTTATGACCTTCAAGGTGCGGCTGAGGCCCTGGGAGCCCTGATTCTTTGCCAGTGTCTGATGGGAATCTTCCTTCTCCTGTACCCTGGCCAGCCAGAGCTCTTCTGACTCTAAGTTTCTCAAACTTCGACAAGCCTTATGCTTTACTTCACTGTCCTTCACTACAGTCCTAAGCCTGCTTTTAGTACTTTGTTTTCATTCATCCCCAGTCTTTCTCTGCCTGTCCCTATTCTCAGTCACCCTGATGGTTTTGTTTAGCTATAAATAGACAACATTGTTTTATTAACTTTATGTGTGAAGCTTTACTCATGTGAGTGCATGCAAAAGCACATATGTGCATGCACAGCTGTAGGCATGCACCCAATGGTTCAGATTTCTTAAAGCCGTAAATAACTGAAAGCAGCTTTTTAGAATGAAAAGTAGTGTAGCCTAGGATAATGCTATCAGCTTGTTGTATAATAGACACATCTTTTCTCAGGGACGTGATATTCCATCTTTATGCATTCTGCATAATATTTCCCTTTGCATATACCTCCACTGAGGATAAGGGGCAAGCCAATGGGTACAACCAACATAATGGCATTGCAGTATGGATGGTAATTAAAAAGAAAATTGCAGGAACTTATTTAGTTTCCATTTAAGATAATGGCAAAATCTCTACCTGATTTGACTGGGTCGGGAAACGTTTTGTAGAAATTAGTTACCACATATAAAGATAGACAGATAACAAAGATATATGTATTAAATAGTATAATACGATTACAGAAATCCATTAGTAGCTGTGCAATAACACAGGAAGAGATAATTGAAAATATCTAATTGGGTCTGAAAGATGCATTTCAAGATGAGCCATCAGTTGAAATAGAGAATCTAAGAAATAGAGAAAGTCTGTTCAAAACAACAAGCTCTGAATAATCACAAGTTCTCATTGCATGAGATGCGAGATGGCAAGCTGAGCTTATGAGGAGATCCATGTGAGAAAAGGAAGTAAATCGAGCAAAGCTAGTAAGGTGGTTGTGCTGTGTTTGGACCACCTTCAGCTCACACTGTATGAGAGTTACTTTATGGAACACTTGCTAAGTGGTTTTGGGTGGGTAAAACCAGAAGCCTGGAGGATAATATGTGACTGTGGTGCTTTGAGGGTGCCTTGGAATCCAAAATGCTTATGAAGTCACATTACTGACACAGCCTTTGCTGACAGCCTTCTGACGATATCGCTGTCACAGACTTCCCACATTAATCTCCGTGCTTCAGACCTCATTTAATTTCACTTCACATTGAGCCTCTTTTGGGCACAGTCCTCCCTCCATTCCTTCCCCCACCCCGTCATTTAAAGTACCATATACACACCTGGTATTACAGAACATTAATATGTGACAAGAATAGAACTAATTCAAAAAAGAAAGGGGAATTGCTATTATAAAATGGTTTTGCTAAAAGTATAAGCAAGAACTGAATGGCATAAAAATATTTGCCTGCACTACTGAAAGAGGCATAGCTAACTCCCTAGCTTTTGATTCACATGATTCCTGGAATCTGCTTGTGGATGTATATGGTAAGGATATGAAACATGAGCACTTTTTTCCCACTGAATGATTTAATTCTTTTTCAAATCAAAGTGAGCAATATTTTTATCCTCCCACCTCAGGCTTCACAGAAATGTTGACTATAAGCAAGAGGATCACTAAAATTCATATTCATCTAATAAGTCAGTGTAGTAGCTTCGTTGCATGAAGTATTATTACAATTTTTTAAACATTAAAACCTAAAAAAATTAATACAGATGTAGGTGTGATACATTCTGCTTAAAATATTGGTTTGTTATTAGATTTTGTTCGGGCTTTCACCTAGCCATCTTATTGAGGTGCTATCATTTCACAATTAAAATGTCTAATTTATTTTCTTGTGTTCCCGATGTTATTGAAATTGGCTGGTGCTGCTTTAGCATAGCTGCCAAAGCTTTAACAGACTCCAAAATAACAAAATATTCTGTCTGATTTTATTTTTTAATTTTCATTAGACTAATACAAGAAAATTTTTAACCTAAGGTCACAGAATAAACCCATTACTAAATAAATTCAGTGGGCAAATGCAAAGGTGTTTTACAGAAATTACTTTTTGGAATACAGACATTTAGAAAAAAAGAGACAGTTTCATTTATATAAAGACTAGAACCTGATAATGAGTGATTTATACTTGGATTAGTTTCAGAAATGAGAGGGTTTATGAGGGGAAATGAGAGACATACTATGTTATTTATAAGAAGAAGAGACGGAAGGACCAGTACACTTTTCACCGAGGCATTGTGGTGTGCAGGGTGTACATGCCACAGAATGTTTTTCATCAGTCATTTCAAAGCCACAGATGAGTGGATTCATAGACAATTGGAGATTTCATTACACAGATTACAGTGTGAAAATGATATGATTGGACTGTTATCACATGTGTCTAAACATGAGCTATAAGAGAATAGACTATAAGCTGATACACTTGCCATGAACATAGCCTCTCAGTAGCCTCTTGACACTTTCATAAAAGGTGGTTATTTGCACTTTCTTCGTCCTGTTTTAACATAATAAAGCACTCAACTCATTACTGTCTAAGGTTGTTAGAAAGATGTGAACTGTATGGAGAAGTGGTTATTCACAAAAGCTAATCCCCATGCTCCCTCTGTGCTAAGCAGAGAAGGATCCCTGAAGGAAGTGTCAGAGTTTAGGCCTAAGTTTAGGTGTGCAGAAACATTTCCTTTGAAAAGCATCTGTGTCTGCATAGACTGGGAAGCTTCCTTATGAAGAATAACCCCCATAGGCTAATGTACAACCTTGTGGATAACCCTCAAATTCACTGCACAAAAATGCAAACTGGCTGAAGAAACGATTATTGCCAATGTTTTCAAGGTTTATTCTTCATTTTCCCCCAAAATATTATAGATATTTACGCTTCCTGTTGAACATTATCCAACCCTTTGATTCTTACAAAATTTAGTTCTGTGGATGTGCTGCCAGAGCCATAAACATGTGAACAACACAGCTGTAACATACCTCAGAAATTAGTACATATCTTTGAATCCTATTTTGCTATCTTTCATTGCTACCACATGAAATTTTGCATCGTGAAAAATTCTATCCAGTTATCTCCAATTTATTGAATCTGCACTTGATTCTCCTCTCCTGATGTGAGAAGAGATCCATATTAATATTTATTTTGCTCTAAATTAGCTACTCGCTTATTGACCCTAAATAGTTATCATCTCAGCTGGAAATATATTAGAGTTCTAGTTGCCAAACAAATATTCAGCAAAAGATGAATAAAAGCATATGGGGAGGAAAAACCCACAAAGTTTTCACTGCCAATATAATGGAAGGCATTCTGGCGGACAGCCATCTGCACCCGCTGAACAGAGGGATCCTGGGATGACATTGATCGATTTAACAGTAGGAAGGTATTAATGATATTCAGCTCTGATGGCTGAGCCACTTCACACTCATTTGCATTTCCATTCATCATCTCAGCATTTATCATTATGAGGCGAATGCCAGAACTAATTAAAGTCTGGGCTAACAGGGTGACATGGGAGTCCAGCCGCTACTTATACTGAGGAAATATGGGAAACCTTCCAGCAGGAAGTACACCAACCTTACACCAAACCCAATTAACTTAATTCCTAACTAAACCATTTGAGGGTCCTTCATTTGAATAAACTAAAAGGCTGGGATTGAAGTTACAACATTTTTTTTTTTCTCCTTGTGTTCTAGTAGTTTCATGACACAATAACATTGTCTAATGTGGATATTTGGGAGACTTCCTTAATGTGAACTCTGTCTTTCTCAGCTATCTGCTCCTAAGTTGGTTATAGCAAGAAGAGATACAATTCCAAATTCTACAATAAATTTTAAATTTTAAATATAAATTCTAACATAATTTGATCTTGAAGTGACATTAAAAATATTGTGAATACCCTAGTTAAAAAAGATGAACAAAAGCTGGAATATAATGAAATTTATTGTTTCTCTTTATGTATGGAGGTTAGTAATCCACTTCTCCAAATTGACATCAAAATTATTTTTATTTGTTTTCTAGAAAAACAATATGAAATTTTTCCTCTTTTCAGGCCAAGGCTTGCTTGGCACACTCTCACAAGCTGTCTCATTAGCTGCACTGAGACAACCCCTATCAGCAAAGTGACAAGTATTCGATCCTGGATACATCTTGGTAAGTCTTTTGGTTTCAAGAATCTTCTTTCTGAGAGCTGTAATAGTCATAGGGGTATTGGCTGTCAAACTTCACTTAGGTCGGGTCCCTAGCACCTTTAGGCTCCTTGGGTATTTCCTGGTAGAAAGAAAAAATGTGATAGGAGAAAGTTGTATTAGTATAGAAAAGTTTTGCAAGCAAATTATTACTTTTACATTTTCAATTTTTAGCAACATTTGTCTATAAGTACAAAATTAATATTTTCAAAAGCAGATGTTACTAAACACTAACCTTACCAATCATTCCAAACACTGTTTTATATTTTAAGCCAATATTTTATTTTTATTTCTACAAACATGATGAGATGTTTGATCTAGGCTTTGGGTAACATGGCATCATTTCATTGCCCAAGAAATTTCTCTTTTTTAGTAAAATAAATACTTACCACCAGATGAAATGCCTAGTTTCTATGTCCACAGTGGACATGCAGTTTTCTGTCTCCCACATGCTTAGGAGAAAATATGGCTTTTATACTCTTCTATGAAGACCCTAATGTTTTTAAAAGAGATGCAACATCTTTAGATGTATAGTTACATGACCCCATTCATATCCAGAGATATGAAAAAAGGCAGCACTTCTGTGCAAAATACTGGATGTCTCCAATGTTGGTTCAAAACAGTCAAAAGATTCATAGATTAAAATAAAATCTTCATAAGCCCCTCTCAAACTTCATGAGAGAAACAGTGAGCTTGTGGTCTTGGTATGAAGCTCCTTTTAAGAGGAAACAGCCTTTGCTCATTTCACGTTTTTAGTGATTTCATTGCATAGCTTCAGATGGAATGCATATAAGTTAGACAGGCATAGATTAGCTGGTCAGGCCCTTTTTATCAGGCATTGATGAAAAATATAGGCATTTTATAAGAGCAGAATGAAGAGATGCAGCAGGCAATTTTCATTTTCCTTTCACGCCAGCCAATTTTAATTTAGTCCTCCTTTGCAGTAACAGCTTTATCCTCTTCCTGATATATATTTCTGACCCATTCACATGGCCAGGCAGTGTGTAGCCTGTAAAAAAGATCAATGAACAACAAAGAGTTAGATTATATTGACTTAATGTTGATTAGTTTACACTGGGTTGTCTGCTGCAAAAGATGTCAGAGCTTTTGTAGTTCATTAGCTCCCATCAATTGAACACTGGCTTAAATTAGTACATGAGACTCTTTCTTTCTGTAATGCAATTTCAACTTGCATTTCATGCTTAGCTTTCCTATCTGTACTTCCATGTGACAGCTATTACAACATTTTTCTCCACGAGAGAAAAGAAAAAGACTAAAAAAATTAAAAAGCTTGTTAGGTGAGTTTTTGCTCATTTTACCTAGGGAAGTTATCCCACTTGCTTTGATCAGTGTGATCTCTGACACTGGCAATATCAGAAGTGTTATTCAACTTCAACGTGTCTTGTAATCACCACAGGAAATGGCAGCTTATAATTAAAAAAAAAAAAAAAAAGACTTTACTAGATGATACACTTACTGTCAAAAAATCAGTTGCAGCTTTTGGAATTTAATATCACAGATGTGAAAAAATCAGGATTTGTAAATGTCTGCTGTTATCAAAAAAAGTGTCAGAAATTTGATTCTGAAACAGCTCTAATAGAGAACTCCAATAACAGGACTTCGTTATCTTTGAGGAAAGAGTACAGACTTAGAATCATGGGACAGCTGGGGTAGGAAGGGGCCTCTGGAGGTCATCTGGTCCAAACCATGTGTTCCTGCACGGCCACCTACAGCCAGTTGCCCAGGACCATGACCAGCCAGCTTTTGAATATCTCCAAGGATGAAGACTCCACAACAGGGCAACCTGTGCCAGTGCTCAGACCCCCTCACAGTAAAAAACTTTTTCCTTATGTTAAGGAAAAACAGGACTGAACAAGAACGGGTTTTTTATACTTGATTCTGTCAAGCAGCAGTATCTTTGCTACCTGCTAGTCAATCTTCCAGCTGTGCTCTGTGGTAGGCCCACTCTGCCACCAACACCAAACACTCAAAAATATATTATAACAGAAAAGGATAGAGGGTATTTCACAAAACTGATTTTGGCATGATTCATACAAATAGAGGAATTGGCAGAGGAACAACTGCTGAAAAGAGGGCCTGTAGGAGGTGAAATATGGCGAAGATTAAAGTTTGCACTTGAAAGCAGATATATTCATAAGTTTCAAGCTTTATATATGTGAGGTCTGATTCATAACTTGTTATTAATTCTCAGTTTTCATAAAATTATTTTAGACCATTTGGAACATCTTTGTCAAAATACTGTTGACATCTTTTGATTTAGATTTTATTGAATATTTTGAATTCAACATAATTTAATTTCATTGTGAAAACAAACAAACAAACCAAAAACTAAACCAAACCAACCATTTATTTCTCCTAAAATATCAAAATTCTAACTGACAAGGATAAAAAGAAAACTCCTTGTATTACTAGATCTCCGGTGATTTTGAGAATTATTCTTAACATCTGCATTATTTCTAAATCTCAATTATCTAAAGTAATTATTTTATATATTTATAAATATTTTATGTGTCATAGCAAGATGTCTGTCAAACATTCGTTCCTCAACAAATAATTTGATCTAGTCAAAGCATGTGTTCACTTTCAAAGTTATTGGATTAGGAAAATTCCTATCCTATGTACCTTCATCACCTTATTGTCATTCTTATTCTCTTCCCTTGCATTCTTCTGACTGTTAAGCTCATGTGCTCCTTTATGAAAAAACTGCATGTAAGTACTATGTACGGAGAAATTCCTACTATTTTTTATAGAGGCAAAAGACACCACAACCAGGAATAAAAACATTTTGCCATCTAGAAGCCACTTTGACTTTAACTTTTTAAGTCACATAATTGTATCAAGTAAGATAATAAGACAAAATTTCTGTGCATCCTAAGTATGATTTATAGTAGTTATATTAATAGATAAAGTTGATCTGTATACTGATGCTGTTTGTGTATGAAAACTTAGTGAAGAATTTTGACATTTAATAACTTGAAAAAAAACCAGTTCTAGAACAGAATGTCAGGGTTATTAGTCTCAAAAGCTGGTTGCAACATTTCAAATTAGGATGAAATTTTGAAGAAAGTATGGGGTTTATTTCATTTACTGGAAGGGGTTACTGCTAATACTATATTAATACAAACTCACCACAAATTTTTAATGATCGATGTTTCTTGTAAACTACCTTGCAATGCACTGCCTAAAATGTCCCATAAGCAACTCAACACAGAATAAAACTGGTGGACAGCCTGATACTAACTATGTTTGTGGCTGTTTTTCACAGTTCTATTCCACCCCAAAGAGCTGATGTAAGGAAATACAAACCACAAAGTATTTAACTTAATTTCAAGCTAAACATACACTGTCTTGTCTCCTAGAAAAACATATGATCATTTTAGTAGCTTTATTATGTGTTATATTATAATAACTCTTTAGACAAGTATTTAAGAACTTCAGTCCTGGGGTGCTTTCTTTTTTTGTGACTAAATTGTTACGTGGAGCTATAGTAAATAGAGGTATAGAGAAATACATTACTAATAGATAATTCAGTACAATGTTTCTAAAAAATATTAGATGACGTTATCATACTAGTTTCATTTACACACTTGCATTTAATTTCTTAACCAATGAAACATAATAACACAAAAAAGTTTATTTTGTTAAATAAAGATTTATACAACACAGTTTAAATAAGCGCTTGTGTGTCTTTTCTAAAATTAAACTCATAGAACTAAGGAATGAAAATGTTTTAGAATTGTAAGGGATATTTTAGGCTAGTCAAGGAAATAGTCGAATGTATTAGCATGCCTGAACTTTTCTTCAAGAAACAGATTATTCATGAAGTGAATTTTTATACATAGGTGTTTTCAGGATCTGGCCATTTAAAAGGTTTCCATGGAGAAGTAATCAGAACTGTCCTGTGTGACAATATTTATTATTCATGGTCCTTCTCTTGCAGTGAAATAGCTAATAAAATGATCTGAAAGAAAGAAACACTGCAGCAAGCATTCTGTGGTTCTCTTATAATGTCTAAGGTCTTCAGATTCACTTGTGAAAGGTTCAATGTGTTCATGTTTATGTATCTACAGGAGCACATAATAAAGATTATTTTTTATCTCATTTTCATGATCTTTTATAGAGAATAAACAACACAACATAAATATGAAAAATAATACTTCTGGAAAAGGGAAACATAGTCCAACCCCAGTAAAAGTAAGCATAGGAACCATTATCATTGTAAAATTGAACTACCCAGATTGGCTGATAAGGGGCATGTCTTCTCAAGGCATGAAGCTGAAAACAATCCTGCAAGCTACTGCATATAAGAGCTACTGTGCTTGTGCAGTCATTAACTGCAGCAAGCCGATGAAATAATAATAAAAAACAGTACAAAGTCAGTCCCATGGAAAAAAAAAGAAAGAAAGAAAAGAAAGAAAAGAAAGAAAAGAAAGAAAAGAAAGAAAAGAAAGAAAAGAAAGAAAAGAAAGAAAAGAAAGAAAAGAAAGAAAAGAAAGAAAAGAAAGAAAAGAAAGAAAGAAAGAAAGAAAGAAAGAAAGAAAGAAAGAAAGAAAGAAAGAAAGAAAGAAAGAAAGAAAGAAAGAAAGAAAGAAAGAACTTTAAACAACTTGTTTTGCCTGGCTCCTTTTTGTGATAAGGGAATAGTTTTGTGAACACTGTCAGCCTTATGCCATATGTTTCAGGAAACTAGGGACCCTTGAAGAAGAAGAAGCTTTTGAATTATTGATCAATGATTAGCAAATGCAATCGAAATTGTAGACTTGATGTTGTGCAGGGATTCATAATTTATGAGTGGACAAAATAGCAGGTAGCAGAGGTAGTGGTAGGTGATTTCAGCCCCCATATTGATTACTTAAAACAACAGGAGGTAAGTGTAGTGTGACAGACAGAACAAAAACTGACAGCTCACTGCCTGTCCATCACTACAGACAGAGTGCTGGGGGAATAAAGCTTACTGTAGAAGCAAATACATTTCTATTGTGTGTCTTTGATCATTATGCTGTTCCAGTAGACCAAAGGATGTATTTGTTTATAATTTATGTATTCTCTTACTATAAAAGATTGATAGCATCCTATTAGACACCACAGTATCTAAATATCCAGATAGTTTGTACCTGTAACAGCTTGAGAGGCAATATCATGAAACATGTGCATAGTCTATCAGCAAAGGTAAAAACCTAGGAATGGAAAGGAGACAAGGTGTGTCCAGCACCCACCTAAAAGTCAGTTCTATTTTCTGTGCTTTGCTGCTGTCTGCTAGCTCTTCTTGGGCTACTGGAATTTTTCCTTACAGATCAGTCCTTGAGAGCACTAACTCAGAAACAGACCCCTCCTGTCAAGAGCAAAGCAGCTTCCACCTGTAATTTTATCAGCTGATGAAAGAGGAATAAACAGTGGTGGGGAGACATCCAGTTTCCAGGTCACAACTAGATGATAATTCCTGCATCCAAGTGAGCAATCTCTATGCATATCAACAGAGGTAGACTTCATCATTCCTGAACCCCTGAAAGCACTCAGTGATTTGGCAGCTTCAGTGACACTGGAGGAGCTTCTGAGACTTTTTGCTGGCAAGTGATAGCTTATTTGGTTGCAATTGTGCTGCTACTTAACCAGCACAAAGGTGCATGGCCTGCTGGTGGTCCTTAGCTCCATCACAACAAGGAGGTGGGTGTGCACATGTGCCTGGACAAGTACCTTCTCTTTTCTGTCTTCACTCTCAGTCAGCATGGCCCAAAAATTATGCAACAAACTAATTGAAAAAAAAAAATATCCTGGTTTTGGCTGGGATAGAGTTAGTTTTCTTCTTAGTAGCTGGTACAGTGCCGTGTTTTAGATTTAAAATGAGAATAATGTTGATAATATAATGATGTTTTGGGTTTTGCCAAGCAATGTTTATACCGAGTTAAAGATTTAGTCAAATACTTTTCAGCCAGAAGGCTATGGATGCTGAATGAGCTGGGAGGGAGCAGAGCCAGGATTGCTGACCCCAACTGGTCAGGGGGATATTCCATACCATATCATGTCATGCTCAGCTTATAAAACTGGGAAAGAAGAATGAAGGGGGGATGTCTGGAGAGGTGGCGTTTGTCTACTCAAGTAACCATTACACGTGATGGAGCCCACCTTTACTGGAGTTGGCTGAACACCTGCCTGCCTATGGGAAGTAGTGAATTATTTATTTGTTTTTCTTCACTTGCATGTGTGAATTTTGCTTTACCTACCTGTCTTTATCTCAACCTACAAATTTTCTCACTTTTATTCTTCTGATTCTCTCCCCCATCCACTGGCAGGGTGAGTGGCTGTGTGTGATGTTCAGTTGCTGACTGGGGTTAAACCATGACAAAATGATATGATATTTAAAAAAAAAAAAGAAAAAAGTAAAAACTACCACAAAGATATGGCCTTGTGACTTTGAGGCCAGCTATATTCTGAGTTAAATTTGGAGCATGCAGTGCTCTAGGTGTCCTAAACAAGAGAAAAGTGATTTGAACAACAAGAAGGCAATCAAGAAGTTTTCAGCATTAAGACAGAAGCTGGAGAAGAAAGATATCTGTGAAGAGCAGAGGTATGGGCACAAGGCAGAGATGAGTCCCCACCAACAGAAGAATATGTGGGAAAGAGCACATTGTGAGTGGATTACTCAAGTCATAAAAAAATGGAGGAGAATTCAAGGAAGGCTTGAGTGGTGAGTATTGCCTGGGATCTCTATCTAAAGGCAATATTCACTAACGGTTGGTCTTAATATTAGTAGTAACTTGGTTATTTTAGTAAATGTGCTCTGTAGAGAGATTTTGAGGCAAATGCACTCTATCTCTCAGCTGGAGCTAATTAAGGCAGGGCACAAGGGGTAGATAAAATAGACAATTTGCCTGGTGAATTACCTTCAAATACCATGAATGCCTGACGCTTTTATTGTAAACAGCACCACATAATGTAATCTCTTAGTCCAAATTATTGTTGGGGTAATGACCACCAAAAAATGGGCACAGTGTAAGAAAAAACACTTAGTGCTGTTGGCAAATACTATTGCCTTCAGTGACAACGATGTTATCAGCTGGAGGAGGAGCTAGACAAGATAGAAAGTAGGAGCAGATTACTTGAGCAACAAAGGTGACCCTGAAAAGACTTCAAAGGAGAAAAGGTGTATCTTTCTCTGTGTGTTTATAGAGGACAGTGCTAACAGGGAAAATGGATACATTCCCTGAACCTAGCAACTGTATTTATTTAAGCTAGAAGAAAAATATCCTTCTGCTTCACTGCATCTAGATCTTTGGAAGTTCCACTTCATTTTGACGATGCAAAGCTGGTGACACTGCTAATGCCTTTTGGAAGTTAGAGCTTTCTCCACTTTTGTCAGTCTTCATCACACATCTTCCAAGGAGAAGCTAGCACAATTAGAGGAGTCTGGAACTACATATTTAGATGAGTACAAATTTATGTGGAATAAATTTTTAATAATAATAATAATAAAAAAGAATGGAATCTATTTTTAAGATAACTGAGTTTTCTTGCTTAAATTCCGTGTTATGTTAAATTTACATTACTTGATATAGGGTGCAAGTGAACAAGAAAAGTAGAAGAGAATGTTACGAGTATATCTAAAAATCCCTTAGAGTGAGTGTTGGTTTCTTCTCCCATACCGCACTTATAATAAGATTCTAGTACAAATGATAACTTTACTTTTAAAATATTCCTATTTTAACTGTGAAGCTAAATTTTACATGGAATGGCCTTGCTTTTACTGCAGAAAGGGTCTGTATATAATTTAAAAATGCATGAAACGTTGCTTTTTCTTTGTTTATAAAGAAAAGCAAATAAGAAAGTTTGTCCTTCATAAGTCATGACATGATCTGCTTAACATCTTCATAGCTTCATGTTTGACAAGTGCTGCATTCATCTCAAACTCATGTTATTTAAATCCCATACAGCAACACAACATCATACATTGCATGTCTTCTGTTTCATGTATAGTGGCACTAGTAGTGATACTATACCAGGATTTCTGTATCTTCATATAGGTAATTAACTTCCCTATAAGGTATATTACTTGAGTTTGGAAGTTGATTCAATATAGTTATTATTTGTAGAATGAATGAGTTTTTATGGTTTTGCTGGGTTTTGTTTTTCCATCTGAAACTGGGGGCAAACAAGTCAAATAAGTTCTCATTTTTTTCTCAAATCCCTTGTTTGTACAAATACACTTTTTTTTTTTTTTTTTTTTTTTTCCCCTCAAATAAGTTGAATGGAAGTACTGATTTTGAAATTATTTATTGTTTTGGAGAAAAACTGTAATCAACCTTTACAGCAATCTTTACTCTGTTCATAAGAGAAAGCTGATAGTTGATGCAGCACAAATTAGCACCAATGGGAAGTAAAAAGTACGGCAAAAGGAAGAAGCATCAGTTGGGGATGAGACTCCCTTAATTTGGGGCAGGCTTTCCAGTGTAATAAACATTAGAAAAATTATACCTTTATGGAGGTAAGGTTCCCAGTGACCTTGAAGTATTTAAACCCTTGTGAGTTAGGGTGTTAGTCCAGGTGATATGCTTAGATCCCACATGATGCAACCACATTTTTTTAAATTTACTTAAAAGACTTTCACATTCCCTTATTTTGACACTTGAACATCTCTCCTGGACAATACCCTTCATTTTCCGGTCTAGTAATGGACTTTTTCTTTGAGAGGTCTGTGCTGAGATGCTCATTTGTATACTGCAGTGCAGGCAGTTTAGCCCCTAATAACAAATGAGCCAGATACAAAGAAAGAGCTTTCTAACACATATTACACCAACCCCACCACCCCAAACACTTACGGTTTGAGAGTGAGTGCTAAATTACCCTTCTGGATCATGGCTTCAAATTGTCTTTATTTCTTTTCACTAGGAGGGCTAAAATTTAATCTTTTAACCTCTATTCTGCACAGTATAAACTGCGAGAGTCTAAATCTAAATGCTTGAAAAATGTTCCATTATCACTGTGGCTGTTTTGAGAGAGGGGCTTTATATAAAACATGTCATATTTTTTCTTAATCATCACAGTAAGTGTAATTGCAAAAAGTTGATTAAAAAGTAGGGATGCAGAGAAAAAAAGGAGGAATTCAAACTGAAAATAAGTTTTTCAAAGAGAGTTATACATGATTCATAAACTGAGCTTTAAGGAAAAAAATAAAAAGAGAAAAGTGAATAAATTGTTAGCATACTCCAAAATCTAGCATGGCAAAGTTTCCTAGATAATATCATTAACAATGCTGATCTTTCTTTTCCACTGGGGATGAAAACAGACATGACCCACCCTGGGGTAATTTTAACTAAAGGGCACCACTTGAGAATTCACTTAATAATCTGAGTCTCAAGTCCTTCAGCCAGCACCAGTCACCTTGTAATGAGTATTCGCTTCACAATAATCTCTCTTTCCCCAAAAAATGGTATAAATAGAATTACAACACAATTCCCTCCTTTTATCTGATGAATGTGAAGCAGCAATATTGTGTTAGCAGGCCTTTTTGGAAGATATATTGGACTTTAATAAAATTTGATCAATGCATTTAAGTCAAATTGAATTATATGTAAGTGGATAGGGTTGACATATGTTTCAATATCTGCGAGTGATACATTATTCTCCAGTGAGCATAAAATTTAATGAAATATAAATACCCATTAATCCTCATGTTTCAACCAATCAGTCACCGTTGCTCTTGCCTGCTGTTAGCAGAAGCAGGCCCAGAAAGTCATCTGTTTTATCTAAGCAGGAGCTCCAAACTGGAAAGACATCAGAAAGCTTGGGGAAGTGAGAATGCACAGAATAGGGAAAAATGTGCCAGCACTTTTGTTCTTCCATGCTCTCTAAAATGAAACAGTGTTGTGCTCAATTCTCTGTTTTAGTGGAAAGCTAAAGAAGAAAGTGCTAATCAGTACCTTTGAAAAAGGAATTCTGTGAGGAATCATATTCAGAAAGGGTTTGGTTTTTTTTTTTAATAAATGCCTGCCACATTCCTTCATTCCTTTTTTGATAGGTGACTCGTTATGGCATGTTTTGCATCTTTTGCAACTTAAGTGTTTTTTTCTCAAATAAGTTCTTAAATAGCAAAACAGATAGCAGAAAGCCTCTGTTATATAGGGATATTATCGTATGGTATAGGAGTATATGACCTCCTACACCACAGGCTGTGTGTCTCATTACAAGGGAAGGAGCACTACACTCATTTTCTCAGATTGCTGGGTGTGGTTTGAACCATATTTTTTCAGAACTCCCACTTTTGTTTTTGCAAGGAACATGTGAACTAACTGAATCAAATATTCTGATGAAAAATATGTTGGCCACTTCTCCTAAACTGAAGTCTTGCTTCTCAGAGTTGAGGAGTTTCATTTTAGCAAGAACATTACTATAAAAAAAAGAAATATGTTAAACGATTTGCAGCCAGGTTAGTTCCTTCTTCAGGAAGTAACCAAACCACAGAACTTGTCCATTTATGAAGTGTATGAGGTTTTCTTATAATGAATAATATTCTCTGTAGTGCGTCATCCTCATTTTTATTATCAACCTGATAGTAATTTAGTTTTTACTATTGCATTATATATTTAATCTAGAAAGAACCTATCTTATACAGAGACATATGGTGTATTATTGCTTTGTATTACTTTTGTAATCAATGTAATGCTCTTTTAAGCTATCTGCTATTCACAGATTTTTATCATCCAGACATTGTCATGCTTAGGCAGTTTCCCCTTCCTACTACTTTGAAAGCCTGCATGCCACTGGTAAAAGTCTGTCATATGTGCAACGCTATGTAGGAAAGTTCTTTGGGACTATGTTGTTCTACTAGAAAACCACAGAGTATTCAGAAGCTAGAGAATCAATTTGCCATCTTGTTATAATGCGTTGCCTACCTATGATCTATGGAAGGGATGCAAAAAGTTAAAGGGAAGAGGAATATTTAGGTAAATAACACGTTGGCATTTCTAGTTTGCCCTCTCATCTGAGGTAAATATACCACATAATGAAAGGAGTAAGAGTATCTTTCATAGCACAGACAGGAGGAATATGTTGCCCATTCTGCTGATAAGATTTTGATATGTCATCATGATAGCAGATCATTTTGAGACAGAAGTTAGGGGTGTTGGAATTTTGTTAGTTTCAGTAGAACATCCTAGTACATGAATTGCTTCAGAACCTGTTTACCACCCAAGAACTGAAGTACAAGAAATGTATTACACCAGTTTGCATCAAATTGCATGAATTAGTACTAAGGGAAACAAGACAAAAGACTCTCTCTTTACTGCAGAGATTCAAAAGGGGTGATTAACTGTATTTCCTTTGAAGTTTGGATACCTTTCACTACAGCTTTTTCCTTTCCTACAGGATCCAGACATGAACTGACATACTGGGGGGTATACTCCTAAGACAGTTGTTTTCAGAAGTATATAGACAAACAACAGAGATTGATGTTGGCATTTTCAGATGAATAGGTTTCAAAATATAGCTAATATACCTATAGAATAATGATGAGGATAACTAAGGACCAGTCAGCTCTTGCAGAAGTTCCTAATCTCTTCTAGTACAAGCTGGCTACACAGTGGGGCCCACAGCCTGGTAAGTTTTCCGCACTCACTAATGGCTTTGTATGGCCTTGAGCATTGGGTGCTCAGTTCAGCACGGCACACTTTCAAACACAGCTGTGCCACAAAGCAACCACCTGGCCATATTTGTCACTGTCCTCCTTTTCCCTTGCCTGTCAAACTTGCAACTGGCTGTAAGGCAGACTAAGTCTGGAACACCTACTTTCTGAGAAGTTTGTCTCTTTCAGGCTTCTGTAATTTCAGCCGACACATATATCCATTGCTTTTTTTTTTTTTTTTTTTTTTTTCTGAGTAGCTTATTCCTTACATTTGATTATGACCTTGATGAACTATCCTTGGAACAATCTAGGCGATTTTGGGGTACCATTGCAAAGATTCTATGGTTTTGGTAGACTCTTGATATCTACATTTGTATTGTAGATTGTGTTGTTAATAAATCAAGGACTTAGGGGAGTGAAAAAAAGAAAAGATATGGAAACTTATTATCATTCTTTTTAAACATTCACCACCTTTAGGTAAAAAATTGCAAAAGATAACCTGGATATAATTGTCACAGAGAGAATACTCTGGATAATACAAAACACATTGCTGGGATGAATGCTGACATTTGATTAATGTTATTCCTTTCATTTCTGTGCCAGAGATCACAAGAACTCTATACAAAGTGTTCGCCACTGACTGTAGTGTAATTGTTAATATGTACTTTCTGATATGTCAGTGAAACTGTTCAACATATCTATGAAATTCTGTGGTTTAGAGGCTTCATTTTAGTTCTCTGTTTTATATGAAAGTTATGCTGTCATTTGTGCAGTGTGGAATGTGTATGAACAGAAGTTAGTTTAATGGCAGTTCTTTCTAGTAAAAAGGCATATGCACAGGGATTAAAAAGCTGTCTTAAGATGTGGTCTGCTTAACTGCAAAGCATGTTATAGTTAAAACCAGTGCCACTTTAAGCTTTGACTCAGAAGCAGCTGAATTTCTCTGATGAAGTATTAAAAAGTACTGTACAATCAATTTTCTTTTCAAAACGTTGCTCTTTACCATACTGCAAAAAAAAGGACTTTAAATGCCACTAGATTTTACTCTAGAAAGGGAAAAAAACTACACATGAAAATATTTAGAGACACGTAAATATGAGGATAATTTTAATGAGCAACAAAACATTCTAGGCTAGACAATGGTCAGCAAAGAGGTTTTAAAAATAAATTTTTAACATACTGAGGAAGTAAAATACAATAAAGAAAAATTAAATTATCATGGTAGACCAGATCAAACCCCCCAAGGACAATAAATATTTTTCTACTGTTATGAAGCCATTTCAAATCAGAGCTAGAGTAAAAAAATGCACACAAAACAGAATCCTTGTAGGAATAATCTTGTGAATTATTGACATTTCCTGAAAGTAAAATTGAGGGAACTTTTAAGACAAGGCATGAGGTGGAAGATTACTCTGTTTACACCCAGGTTCTTCTGAGCTGGAACTGGATTCAGAAGGTGTTTTCACTTGAACATGTCTTCATCCATGAGCTAACTATGCTAGAGGATGTAGAGTTTGTCTTTTCTTTCATGATGATTTTAGCTTGAAATTTATATCTGTAGACAGCATTTTAATGCTAGAACTCATGATAAGGAATAATTACATTATGGTAGATGTGTGGTATAGCTCACTCCACTAGTGACCATACCAGGTAACTATAGCCAAGATTTTGTAGGCAGTTTCTGCATAGTTGTTTGACTTACTGGCTCAGTGGATTTTCTCTTTCTACAGATTCACAGCTGCAAATTACAGGCTGTAGTCTAAATTAAATTGCAAGATAAATAGGCATTACTGGATAAATTATCAGGTGCAACAGGACACAAATGGAAGGTCAAGCAGAAACACATTACCAGCACTGAACATGTATGCATCTGTTGAAACAGTGTGACAAACCTCTAAAAGTGACTTGCATTTTAGGTAATGGTTATGACATGACAAGTTACTGTCATTCCAAATGTATAGAAAACATATTTCTCATGATCTGCTTACAGCTGTAATTACTGTTTTTTATGGACACATGAACATCACCACTACTTCCACCACTGTTGGAATAAACTCAGTGCTGCCAATTTATGGACCATTTTACCAACACTTTGCTCCACCTACTGTGCTCAGATCTTGGAGGACTGCACCCCGTGGGTGAGGCAACTGCCCTGCCTGCACTAGTATCACCTCAGCTCCTGGTTCGTTCCCTCGTGGATCAATCCCACTCCTGTGTCTTGCTGACAAATTCACCTAGACTTTGTCTACCAAGTAATTTTGGTCGGTAATCTCTTGCAATACAGTGGGAAACTGTAGGAACAGACTTGTTCTATCAAAAAAGGTTTCCTCATGCTGAGGTGAATTTTGGGGGTGGGGAGGGTCTCCATGTTAAAATCAGAGAGTAAGTTCCACCGCCATCCTAAGCCATGCAGAGACCATGCTCCTTTGTGTGGTGGGTGCCACTGTTCTCAGAGGCAACAGATATGGTAGGCATCCATAGATGCAGGTAAGAGGACCAGATTTACCAGAGGCACTGTTGATTTTTTTAAAGTAAATATGGATTGCTACATACAAAGTAAACTCCAGAATGATAAACTCTGTAGCATTTAGGGTACTTACTTGCTATGAAAGAAAATGAATTTTACAGTTCTAGACTCATTTAAGCAAAGGAGTGCTTGAAGCCTTGGATATGGATGAGATGTTGGTTAGATGGTGGGTTTCTTCTTTGTTTTTTCCACAAAAATGCAAAAACTGTGAGCTCAATTTGCTGAATTGGTTTGCAATACTGAAAAATTCAGTGGAACATAAAAGCTTTCTTGCCCAACTTTAAGTCCCAAATCATCTTAGCCTTAAAATGATGGGTCTGGCAACACATAATTAGTCTTAAAAAATCTGTGACTATATACTACCTCTATAGATACTAATCACACTTTGCGATATCATAAGCCTGCATTTTCTCTACAGTAGAAATAATTCAGACTCAACTAACTGATTAGAGACTGAGAGTTTGATTTTTTTCTCATACAAGTTAAGGGGAAGCATCTGAAAATGAAGATTATAAAACAAAAGCAGGTGATAATTACTTTCCCAAATAAGATATGAAAAGTGAGGTCACCATTAGGTTAAGGATACAAGAACTTTCTTTCCAATCACCCAGTACTGAGAACTTCTGTAAGTATTTTAGTGTGTTATATAAAAAAAAAAAAAAAAAAAAAGAAAAAACAAAAAAACAAACAAACAGACAAAATACCTAGACTACCTAGACTAAAGCCATAGGCTATGCAAATAGATGTTCAATCAGATGCTCTAGCTGAGAACCTTGATGAGTTTCTCCTGAAATTAACAAGGGTAGTTATGGTTGAATAGTCCTTTTAAAAATGAAATAAAGGTTGGTTAAGGTTGGTATTCAGTGTCAAATTTAAAGCAAAAGAAACCCCAAAGTAATATGTAAAATAAAAATGAAATAACAAAATGAAAAATAAACTGATCTTTAAAAGTTTCTTTTAGTGCATTTCTCTCTCTCACACACACACACACTATTTCCTTCTGTATTATTTATTCTTAAAAAAACCCCAACATTAGTGATGTAGATCTTTATAGTAGCTGGCTTTCCCCACATATTTGCAACTGCCAGGGCAATAAATTTTAAGCAAAGAAATGTACTGATGGATTGGAAGATAAAGAGACTGTAATTTATACTGTCAAATGGTTCAGTGTTATGGCTTGGCAGCATTACCACATTGATAAATTTAAGAAAATCTGGCTTTGTAGTAAGAATGAGTTGGTTTAATATCACCTAGAACATACATCTGTGCTAGTTCATACATTATTATTAAGAATGGACAAATAAAAATAACCTGCATAGAAATAGTATTTTAGGACACCAAACTCATCAATAAACTCTACATACTAATTATTTCTTATATTGTATTACAAGCACCTATTAAAAGAATTGGAAATTTATAGCAATGCTGTAGGAGAGAAAAAATATCAACAAAGGCAAAATGCCTTCTGAGTTCAAATGCAGGGGACTAGACTGCTTAAGAGCTACCTCACTCTGTGCAGATACTAAAGAGTGCTTAATGTTATCCTCCTCTGTTCTGTATTTCTACCTTTTATTGGATGCTGCCTAATGCTTTATACTGTTAAAATGTGTCTACTGTAAAAATACAGTTGAATTTATTTGATTTTTCATACTGGTAATGAATTGGAGAAGTATGATCTTGTAAGATCTTGAATGACCTTCTACAGCCTATAAATGGGGCATATGAATGTATGATTTCAGGTAGGTTTGTTGTAATTTTAACAGGAGTAACAATTTTGATTGATAAAATATGACTGCTTACATGGAATGTATGAGGAATTAGGAAAATCTTTTGTATCAGTACCACATGATATTCTGAAAAAATAAGCATGATATAACTCCAATAAAACAAACGTAGAATGGTGTAACATGATGAAACAAAGGATTCCGAAAATTACTTGTCAGAATAGTGCAATTTTTCAACTGGGGCTTCTCAGGGATTAGTTCTCACCAATATTTTATTTTAGCACCTGTAATTAAATATTAATTAAAAATGTGGAGAAACCTTATATATGACATTAACTGGTAGATTATAGATCACAAGAAGTCATTCAAAGAGATTCAGCTTACTGGATGATAAATAGGCATGTTCAGTTCACTGGTCCATTCATTAAAAAACGTATTTTAACACAGCCAAAAATAGGTCCAGAAATCTATGACACTATAAAAACAATTTGCTGTCAGAAAACAGGTTTTCACCCAGAGCAGGTTAACAAATATTTAGGATCCATAACAGAAAAACAGTCCATTGTGAACACCATCAGTGTGTTGCAGTATCAAAGAAAGGTAAGTTAATAATTAGATACCCAGGCAGAGTAGCAATAATGGAAAATAATGACACCTCTGGGTAAATTACTCATGATATCGATAGTGAATCACTGGAATATATAGACAGAATGCACAGTTCTATAGGATGTTGAAGGATTAGAGACCCTTAAAAATAATAATAACTATAAAGGAAAAAAAAAAACACTGTTAAAGAAAAATTTGTAAAGAAAGGTTTAAAGATTTTAAACTGTATAGCTTCTTTCAAAAAGGGTGGCTAGATACCAATATAAAATCTGAATTCATCCTACAAAATAATATAAGGCAATAGCAAGATTAAAACAAAGAATACAATAATAAAATGGATTTTTTTTTTGTTTTAAACTCTTGCTAACAACAGTGAATTCTGCATGTTCTAAGCTCCACAACACATAGGACTTTTAACCTGAAAATATCTCTAAATGCCTTCATTCTCTTAGCAATCACACGGTGTCCAGGTTTTATACACTCAGAGGTTAGTGCCTAATCTCCATGTTATTTTCAAATTGAGACTGGATGTTTACTAGAAGTAATTGTTTGCTAAAGCCCTGGTTCTTGGAAAATCAAATCACTGGTCCTTCACCTGTAAAATCTGTGATCTCTGCTGCTTTAAAATATAAGAAAGCATGTTATGATTAAGTCCTGCTTCTTCCAAACATGTTGTTATTCCAAATTATTTAGAGCTTAGCCAAAAAAGAACAAAACCTGTGGAACTGTAACTGGAATAATCTTGCAATAAGCAATTCTTAGGCATCTTTGCAATGAATAAAAAACAATGATGAAGACAAATATAGAAAAAAAATCTTGAAAAGAGAATGAAGGTGTTTCTTGGGAAACTTTCTTAAGAACCAATTTTTACTAATAAATTTTAACTAAATATAGATCTTAGAAATATTTGTTAGATCCAAAACAAATCCTAAGAAAGATTCTGCCATTTCATTATTTTGTAGTTCTCCCAGATGAGTTTTCCTGCCCTTGTGGAATGAATATTTTGAACGTTTGAAGGATATCACATGGCAGTTTTCACTTATATTTGAAATAAATTGAGGTATTTATTTTAAATTTGAATTTCCTTAAAATGCTCTTTTTGAATGGCTGGAAGAAACCAAAACTGTTCATTCACAGACCTCACATCAACAACAAATTCGCTTTGTGATTTTGATGTCTCATATCATGAAAGCTGTGGTTTAAATATGATATAATTCTTGAATAAAGTAATTTATTATTAGAGAAATATGCTTCCATTCAAGAGGGTCTTATTCTTACAAGATGAAGGATCTTGGCAAGATACCAAGATCTTTGACATATGTGGAGTTTTGCATATAACCCAATATGTATGGACCTTGGCAAGACATAGTCAAATCACCGATAAGTTGCAAATGAAGTTGAGAATTAGAGACTTACTACATTTTTCTGAAAACCGTTTATCCCTCAGGCAGGAGATTTTTGCAGGAGGCTTGCATATTTTTGCTTTAACTGACTTGGCTCATTTCAGATTCTCTCTGGAATCTCTGAAGTCATTCAATATTCCTCATTTTTCATTTTTTACTTTGTTTATTATTGGGTAACCTGGCATCCTTTATTACTAGATTAAATCTTTACATTAAGAAGGAAGTAGGGGACAGGCTGAGTAGTTAACTGAAGTGTCATACATCTGCGTGTAATCTAGGAGCAAGTGAATATTTGGGTTACATTTTCTGCTAAGAAGTTCTGCAAAGCATTCTGCATTGACATTGTGAAACATGAATGTCTCCCCAGAAGTTCTCAAGATAAACTTAGTATTTGTAATGTGTAATTTATCCTTCCACATGGTGGCTCATGACTTTTAATGACCCTTTAAACTGTGAGCCCAGTTAGAGCTCATTCTTTCTTAAATTAATCTCTTTATTCATAGACATTGTAGGGAAACTTTTCATTACAAGATGCCCACAGATCTGTTGAAAACTAAAATCTATATTCCACCTTCACACCAGTTTAACAAACTAATTAAGGGGATTTTAATCTCTCCAATAGTCAAGGCTATGTGCTCTGCATTATGTTATAATCATGGCTGCACAGGCCATTAGATCAGAACTACATGAGCCCTGCTACTGTAGAGCCAGTTCTAGAACGATCAGAGAGAGATAGTATTGCTTGTTCCACATCTGTGATAAATAAATACTTGCATTGAAGTCACAGAGTATTTTGCTCAACAACTCATGCTTATCTGGCTATTTCAATTATAAAATAGTTGAAGGAAATTCCAGTACTCTCATCCTACTTTTTTTTTTTTTTAATTAAAGTATTTTATTCATTTGAGTTGGGACCAGGAATCTTTTTTTAATGTTATAGTCTTTTTGAAGGAATTCTTTAGTAACAACTCATACTGATTCTACACTATTTTTTTCCACTGGGCCAAACTGCAAAAACTACTCTAGTGTGAAGATTTTTTTTTAACAACTCAAAGATAACCAAATCCTTTACTGTATTTTGTAATGTGTTCAAAATTATTGAAAGCACAAAATGAACCTCAATATAGCTGTAGATTTTACCTGTTATATATCATATGGTTTTCTTCAAATTTATTAATGCAAAGTCCCTGACATAATGATTGCGTTTTCTTAATTGCTGTCAGTACCCTAACACACATTAACTGGTGCTGTCAGCACAAACATATGAAACCTATCATCCTAGTGTTTTGCACCTGACCAGTTCTGTGAATACTAAAATAATTCCTCATAGATAATAGCATTAGTGCAGCTGAGGTGTTCTGTACCTCGGTGACAAAAATGAGTATCCAATTTGGGTTTGGATTAATATTGAAACACAGAAAAACTCACCAAGTGTTTTTCAGTTTAAAAAAAAAAAAAAAAAGAAAAGGTGGAGAAATTTTGTTGAGACAAGCATGGTGCTTTTGCTTGCTGAGTTTTACAGAAAACTTCAGTTCTACATAAAGAATCTTTATTTCATGAGAGGATATTAGGACCAGGGTCTGCAGTATTGTTTCCATCCTCAACTAAGTGAGTATTTCAGTATTTAATGCTAAGGATTCATTAACAAAGAGGATTGTACAATATGCTGACTCTTTCAGAGTGATACCTACTAGTAATTCTGATGAATCCCATGCAAAGCAGAAGAGCATTAAAGGGTGGAGAATGTTTAGACCTCCGCTGCTACCCACATATTTAAATGCTAACTCATGGAATATAATGCCTTGAAGTGAGTAAAAAGGGTAAATTTAGGTTGATCTGCCCTAATAAATGTGATAATAGGATTTTTGATCTGCTTCTTCAGTGAGTTCATTAGGCTGTGAATGAAATGCAGAGGATTCCTACTCCATCTTTCTTCAATAATAAATTTGACCAAAGGAAGATGTATTGAGAATGCAGACCTGATTTATCTTGATGGGTACAATACAAGTCATAAATTCTGGTTTGTGAAGCCAAGACTCAGGTCTTGTAATGACTTTGAGGCATTCATAGTAACAGACACTTGAGATAGTTGATGTAAATACTTCTGGAGGTAGTGACATCTACACAGAGTTTAGAAGATTTAAATTTTGGATTTGGGCAACAATGTAAAATCAGTGCAGGACCTGCACACCGTGAAGCTGTTTTTCTTACGGTGTATTAATAGATTGCTGATGACTTTCCTTCTGTGCCCTGACAGAAGGAAAGCCAAAGCTTCACCCAAAAGTAAATGTTCCCATTTGACATTTATACATACCAAAAGACTTAATTAATCTATATAAACTGAAGTGTTTAGATGAAAACACCTCTGTCCTTGAATCAAGCAACACTGACAACTGTTTTACACTTTACTGGCTCTGAAGTAACAATTAACTAACAATTAACCCATATATGTGACTGCAAAATACAATAATCTTAAAAGCTTACTGAATGATTTGCATTTACCTTTGAAGAAGATGATAAGCCACAGTCAAAATTTTCATTCTAGCAAATTTAATATTGTACTTTCAAGAGTCTTGTTTGGATTTTTTTCTAATATACAATTTTCTATGGAATTGCAATAGATACATTATATGTCAATAATGTTATTTTTAAGCTTACATATACTTTGTTTATATACATGATTTATATAGGACTTAATTCTTCCTCACTTAATGAAGTTGAGTAATAACTTTACAAATAGTCCCATTGTAATAGAGCATTGCATATTACAGCCCTTTTAAAATTAGTAATGACTACATTTAGTATGTAATTAACAAAATATTATCTTATATTTTTAATGTTTATATTTTAATATCCTCATTAATTCATTGTTTTAATGCAACATTTCAATTAATATTTTTATCTTCCTCATATTTCTTTTGGCAAAGGTTAGGCTGGTAATTTTTATTTGGTGTGTGTTTACAAACTTCAGGCTAAATTTTGCAATCTTTTCTTCATGACTGTGAGCACTTACTCAAGTAATCTCATCAGTGGTAATTTTCCTGTGACCAAGTGCCTTGATCATGTGATTATCCATTTTTCCTTCAAGCACATTGATGCTATGCAGTAACACCCACAATTTTCTCCTCATTTAAATTCCTCTGTAAAAGCTACTGCTTTTGTAATAACTACAAATCACTCTAATCTTGCCCTGGTTATTCAAGTGGCAAGTTGATTTCTGCCTTACTGCTAAACTCTGTTTTGCTTCTTCATTCACCAATTTACCCAGCTTAGTGTGCAGGGAAAGCCCAGAGGTGTTATACGTCTTGGATGGGGCATTCTCAGGGTCTCACCTAATTTGAAGAGAGAATGTACAATAGTTTGCATATTTTTAATTCAACTGAACTGAAGTTGACTTCTGAGGATAGCCTTGACACAAAAAGTGATGCTCTACATAATGGGGACAGGTCCAAGACTAAGCTATAATATGCTGAAAGTCTCCCAGTGAAAAGAATGTTGGCATTTTCTTATCTCAGTAGATCACTGCTGTTAAAGTTTTTTGTTGTTGTTGTTGAAAGAGTTGAGTTTTTCTAAATAAGTTATCTGAAGTCAGATACCTACCATAAAAATGCAATCCAAAGAGCTAAAGTCTGACATCTTAAATGCAACAGAACACCTTAAAATGGAAAACGGTAGGCCACCCTGAACTGTAAGATTCACTACCAGAAAAACAGCTGCTAGAAAAAATCAGGGTTTTCATAAACATTTCAAGGAAGAAATACAATGTGGAACAAGATATATGTCAGATAACCTTGGATTCTATTGCAATAAAATATGCACAATCTTATTTTTTACAAGCATCTATGGAAACTTTGATCAAATCTTTGGGTGCATGCAGCTTGTGCAGTATCAGAAGAAAGGAAGCAATACAAAATCCAGAGAAGCCAGCTAATTTAAACATCTGATTACTGCTGCAATGGAGTAAATGCTAGGTATTTAATGGCATTTCAGAAATTTGTGAGTTCTCTATGCTCAATGGGAAGCTGAAAGTGAGAAAATACAATAAAATGTAAACCAAAGGTTTGTTATCTGATTCAGAATACAATAACATCCCCAGTTAAAGCTGTCTGGAGAGTTTTGTGTGGTTGATCAACAACTATCTGGATATAAAAAAGGGTTATCAAACAATCTGACAATATGAAGGTATTTTTTTGAACCTATTTTGTTTGAAAATACTTGGCTTGAAAATACAGAGTGAATTCTGTAAGTGTTAGCTTTTATCCTAAAAAAAATTTCAGATATGAGGTTACATAAGCTAATGGGTAATTTGCCTACTTTATGAATTGGAGATGGCTTTTTCATTATAACCTTTATTGCTAGTTATTCTGAATTTGAGTTATGGGAGTAGAATGACCAATTTCTCAGTCATCCTTATTAGCATTATTATAGATTAATTAGGTCCACAGTGACCTGATTAATTTACAAAACCTTTAACATAAAAGGCTTGTTCATTTTTCTTGAGACATGCAGTATGATATTTATAATTCTGCTAATATTATATTGCATAAACTTTGCTTTCAAGTCTCTGATTAAATGTTAAATTGGTGGCAATTTTGGAAGGAAAGAAATATGTTTACCTGTGCCATTGAAGATTCAGTTTGATTGATTGAGACCAAACTAAAACATGCTGTAAGAATTTTTTTTTCTTCCTTTGGCTCAGCAGCACGGGGTTTCAACTGTATGTTTCATTCCATCCATCAAGAAAGGCTGTTATTATGCCAACCCACATTTCAGAGCGAAACTAAGAAATAACATTGAACATATGCAGTATCAGAGAGGTCACAGTGGAAAAAACAGACTAATTCCAGTATCTTGTGTTAATAATGACATTTTGGTTGCATTTGAGATAAAATTATTTCTGTAGTCCCAAGATTAGACGTTTTTCCTTTTAAATGTTATAATTAGTTGTAAAACGAGAACATGTGGCCTTCATCAGGGCTTATCTTGTTCTGTATCTGTTCCAGGATGCTAATAATAGGTGAAGTATTTTGTAATTCATATGCCAGTGTTAATACGTATAGTTTTATAGGTGTTTCTGGAATTCAGAATAAACTTTGCAAAGTGGAATGATAACTATTTCACTCAGTAAAATATAATGTGGGATGATCCTGTTTTTAAAACCTACCTTTGTGGCTTTACTTTCTTATTCAACAATGTCTTATTTATACATGCAGTAGTCACTGTATATCTATTTATATCCTCTGCTTTAAGAGGCTTCTGTAAAATGTCTCTAAAGTTAAAATCTGTTGGCACCTCCATTCAGGTATTCTCCTTACAGAGAGAATTCTTGGCAAGGAGTGAACCACAGTTAGAAACACTGAAACGTGTTCTTTCCTTCCTTGTTCGTCTCACATTCAGCCCCTTGTTTGTTAAGTTTAATAGTTAATTTTGATAGAACAAATTGGGTCAGAAGGTTAAAGGTGCTAACATGATTGCATTATACTGAAGAGTTAAATGGGTTGCGAGAGCTTCAAAGTTCTAGAACTAACCTAGCTCATTTTCATTGCAAATACTGACTTAAAAGTTTTTCAAGCCTTTCACTGAACATACAGAAGGGAAAAAATAAATTAGTTAAAATGCTAACAATATACAATTACTGTGTCATTCATTTTCTTTTCAATCTTTATTCCCATTCCTATAAACTGCAGAGAGTCTTCATAAAGATATTGTTTTCTTCTAAGAACTTTTTAGATTATATTAAAACATTATACCTTTTGGAGGAGTGGAGCAAGAATTGAAGAGGAAGTTGTTAGCTGAGATGGTTTAGAAGGTGGTATTTCCTTTTCCTTTAAGGCACAAGAAAATTCACACAAAGGTGAGTGAAAACAATAGCAAAGATTTTAAATTATGACTCTGGTGCTTTCTCACACCTTTATTCCTGGAGAAAGGAAGAGTATGCAATCTTAGCAGCCACTCCACAGTCTTGTGAACTCTTTGAGAAATTTCTTTCTGCTTTTTTCCTCACTGAAAATAAACCCTAACAAAAACAACAGCAGCCACCAAACCAAACCAAATCAAAACCAAAACAAAACACAAACAATCAAACAACAACAACAAAACAAACAAAAAAGCACCCCCCCTTTCCTCATTTTTCCAACTTTGCTGCACCCTTGTATGTAAGGAGCTGCTGTGCATTTTTGTTCCCTAGGATAACTTGAGAACATAATCACAGAACCATAGAATCCTAGAATGCCCTATGTTGGAAGGGACCCACAAGGATCATTGAGTTCAGCTCCTGTCCCTCCATAGGACAACCCCAAAGTTCACACCATGTGTCTGAGGGTGTTGTCCAAATGCTTCTTGAATACTGTCTGGCTTACGTCTGTGACTATCTCCCAGGGGGCCCTGTTCCAGTGCTCCACCACCTTCTGGGTGAAGAACTTTTTCCTAATGTCCACCCAAAACCTCCTCTGGTACATCTTCCTGCCATTCCTTCTGGTCCTGTCATTGGTCACCAGAGAGAAGGTAATGGATTGCTAACAGATATTGAGGGTAGATTTCTGTATATATCGTCTGCTTGGTGTCCTCTTACCCTGTCCCCCATGCCCTACTATGTCTTTTGCTCCTGTAAGCCTCACCATCATGCTGCAGTACCTGACTACCTCAGTGTTTCTCATGTGTGGGCTGGGCCCTGGTCCCTACTGCTAGATCTCTCCTCTTGCCCGGGCTCTCAGACTATGCAGCACTGGCTCCACTGCAGCAGGGAGCTAAACACACCCATTCACCCTCATATCACTAAGGTAGCTAACTAAGCTTTCTAATGTGGACAGTCCTGTAAGAAATGGGTCTGCATGCAATACCCTGAAAACTTTACTGTGGCTTTTAATGAAAATTATGAGCCTTTATTGCTACCATAAACACATATGGAAGTAAGGAGTGGAAGCTGTCACAACTCATAAGAATCATATTATTGACCAGTACAAATCTGTTCTTCCCTGTGGACTAAAACTGTTCTTTTGTTCCAGTCTTTTCAGGATCCAGTTCTAAATAATCCATCAGGATAAAAGAAAATTTTCCACCATATTCAAAACTGGCTAAGATTCACTAGAGAAACTAATTTTTCTTTTTTTTTTTCTTTTTTTTTTCTTTTTTTTTTTTCCTTTATTTTTATTTTTTTCAAGTGGTAACCATAGTAAAGTTACAGGAATGGTGGGAGATAAAAATGCCTTAAGTATTTTTATATACTTGAATACTTTAAGTACTTCTTAAAGTTTTTATTTCAGTTCTATATTACACAGGCAAAGAAGCTATCTGCAAAGAGTTTTCTTTTCTTTTCTAATAACATTTGCATGTTCAGACAACCAACATCATATGTAAACAGTATGACATACACCAAAGGTCAAATGAAGCCCATAGACACATTTTATAGACACCTCTTTATTCATGTCTTCCACTCCCCACAATAACCTTAATTTCTCCTTCTCTATGTTCTCTGTTGTATCCCAAACAGGGAGGAAATGATACATACTGTTGGAAGTCCAGAGCTGCCAGTCTCAGCATCACTGCAGATATTCCAGCTGTATGAAAAGACAGAATAGTGATTGAAGAGTCAATGCCAGTCTCCATTTTTAAAGAACACTTTTGCTTAGTCTGTCTAGTTATAGGAAGTATTTTCCAATCCAGATAATTGCCACAAATTATTAAGAAATAACCCATTTATCCTCAATATTTTTATGTAGCTACCTCAAACAACAGCAACAAAAAATGCAGTGTGAGCAAAAGATACCTATATTTACAAGAAGCCTGTAACAGTTTGAAAACTATTTAAACTCCTTTTTTAACCATATGTAGTAAAATGCTTCGGTCATTTTATTAACTTTTTTGTTAACCAAGTAAAGTAGCTGAGAAACTTAGTTTGGAAGAGCCAGATCCCAGAAGTATTTTAGAAACAAATCCTGGATTAAGAACTATTTGTGTACTGCACAATACACCACCTAGGAAGATTTGTCATGTGTATAAGACATATCTTGTGAACTTTTCAAAATCAGTCAGGTAATAGTTTGGGATACCATGCCCCTAAAAAAATCATCATAATCACAGGCTGAGGTTCAATAATTAGACATATTTATTTTGCTGCTTTTGAAAATATGTTGTTACTTATGTCACTACAACTCTAAATAAAATTAATAAATAAATGGGTAATACTTTTTGCTGCCTCGTTCAGGTTCTCGCAGTGCTGTGCTTCTAAAAATTCATCTGTTTTGTTTGTATCTTTTTTTTCAGCAGCACCACCTTGGCTAGTATCCTGTCTCAAATTAGAGTAAAGCTGATGTATTATCAATAAGAAATTACAGGAAATGTTTTAAAAGAAGCAGATGTACAACATACATTTTAATCTTGCAAAATGCAGGATTCCCTAATTTTTGGCCTCTGCCAGATATTTTCCCCACTATATTATCGCTGATGCTCCACCCTAGGCAAGACCGAAGTCAGACACGGTCTCCACCCTGTTTTATCTTTACAACAAGCTCTGTTCTGCTTCCAAAATATCCTTGCCTACATGCAGCTCACCAGTATATCATCAGTCAAGGACACAACCTTACTTTCACATAATTTTAAATGTAAGAACAAAAATAGGTTTTCCTCTTTTAATTACAGATGCCAGAAGGCACTGCTCACGTAAACTGAGCTTTCAGAAGACCATCAACACTGGAGTGGCTAGACCTGAGCTCCTCTTGTTAAGTAGATGGATTGCCAGGCTGAGGGAAAGTCTCACCTGGGCTTTAGCCTCTAGTGCTGCATGGGTCAAGAATCTCAAGCTGAAAATGCCCATTTTCTGAGATAATTTTGCTTTGCAATAGAAAGGGGGAGAACTATATTCAGGAGCCTGACCAAAGGGCTCCCCAAAGGTCTTGTGGCTTTAGAGGGTGATGGGAAATCCCCAGCACCTTAGGTGCCTGTTGTATGAGTTACTAGTGAGGTTGGGAGTCCTGGAAGCACTTGGTTACTCAGTGGTACCTGCACTGGTAGGGTCCTGTCAGGCATCTGGTGCTCTGAGAGCTGCTCTTCTGAGCCAGCTATAGGTATAGGTAGGGGTGTGGCAAAGGAGGAGGATGATTGGGTTAAAAAGATTTAACAGTTATGCAACGTAACTAGTTTTTGTTAGGCACTATTTTTGTATTATTATTATACTGATTCCTTCAGTGATTATATTTCAAAATTAATTAAAGAATAAAAAATAACAGCAATGTTATCACTTTTTGTCTTGTGTTTGTGTATGGGTACACAGCAAATTAGGTTAAAAATCATTTGGCTGATAACTGAGTTCAGACTTTCTAACCTTCAGCATTGCAGAATTACTAGACCTTGACTGCTACCACAAATCTGAAATTACCACCTTGCAGGTATGCACGTTTTGTTAACACTTTAAATTAAGTGCCTTAAATAGGGATTTAATTTAGTTTTAAGAGGAGAGCTATGGTATGCTAATTAAACACCAAATCATTTCTAAAAAGGTATTTACTGAGGTTTAACAACTATGTAATAGAAATAGAACATCTATGTAGTTACTCACCTTACATAAACAGGCTTTTAATAATCAATGGAAATTCAATTAGCACAAAAAAGATCCTATGGAAGCTCAGTAATTATATGTATAAATCAGCATTTAAGGCCCTCCATTTAAAGTGCTACTAGCAGTTTAGTATTTTTATATATATTCAGATTGTATGATATTACCATTATTTTCCCTGTTCTCCTTTCCTTCCTGGTTACATAACTACTCATTTCCTCACATCTGCAGAGTTTTCCTTTTTCCTGTTATGTCTTGATAGACTGGTGAACAATATTCTTCTAAAACTCCTCTCTTTCTGTTATGATGACTTTGTTACTGTTTCATTTATACATACTTAAATTACTGTTTGACATTATTTTTTTTTCTATTTATAAAGCAGGTTAGATACTGGCCACAATATTATGTGTAACTCCAAAGGGCAAGTTCTAATTCCATGCATCCATCAGTATCTCAATAACTGAACAATAACACCATTGTCTGTGCATATATTTAGCAATATATCACATTTTGGCACAATTTACTGAGCTGGGTTGGAAAATGAGAGGATTTTCCTCGGTGCGAAATTCCTGACACTCTGCTTTCATTCTGAATTTGAGCAAAATTCTGAAAATTTGAAATTGAAGGTTTTTTGTTTTTTTTTTTTTTTTTTATGCTGATCCTACAAACTGGAGGAGCTAGGGCTGTTCTAGCAGGCCAGTCTTAACTTCAAAGACATAAACAGGGACTAAAACATTAGAGAAGCCCAGCTATTAGCTAGAGACCCTTCTGCAAAATGTACCTGAGAGTTGACCTGGGGACCACGGTGGGGGAAAAGCATGTCATGGCCCTGGGCCCCTCTCTGCTGTTACTATTGCTGATAGGACATTCCATGTACTAGTGCCAAACCTCCCACATCCCTTCATTTGTCTGAATATCTTTTCAGACCATATTTGTTTTTCCTCATTTCTACTATTCCCTTTGCTTCCTCCTGCCTCATGCCCAGCACAAAATGGACTGCACATCCTTCATATCACACATGGTCTGTGCCTACATCCTGTTGGGTGATGGAGAGTGCCCCCCCATGCTGTGGCCATCACCCTTTGGTCCAGGAACTTCTGGGGAGGCCAATGTAGGAATTCGTGTATGCTGAGGGAATGTTGAATCTACAGCTTTGTCCCATTCAGCTGCTGCCACGCAGAGAACCCCCCCAAAGGCATTAGTATCCCCTCAACTCAGGGTTGGTGTGAGAAAAATTGTTTGAGTTGTCCTCTCTAGTATCAAGTATCTAACTGTAGCATGGAGTGAGGTTCCTCTCCTTTGCTGATGCTTGCAGAGAGGAGTGATCATCTCTGGTTAGGTACCTAACCAGTACAATATGTTTGTGAAAGGAGTTGTAGGTGATCCATACTAAAAATCCATTTTTCTCATGGGACACTTGAACCCCCATAAGCAGTATCCTAAGTTTTTCTCTCACAACAAGCTACAATAAGAGACTAGAAAGACTACCAGTCCCGCCCATCACCATCATTCCATGTTGAATGAGGCATTTGTGCTGTTTTTTTTAACAGCTTTGAAGAGAAAAACAAAAATATATTTTGAACACTTCGGTAATGCATCCACCGCTGGGGGCTACCTTTGTGACTTGCATAGGGGCTAGTGTTAGTCACTGTATAAGACTATAGGAAAGAACCACGTTATACTCTGTAGGCTTTTAAGCACTGTCTGATGTTTAAATAAGAAATGATTATTGAAATGTGGGTGTCAAAAGAGTGAGTGGGAAGACTGCTGCTTGCTGAATGGAAGTCTGTGTTGAACAACCTCAGTGAAATGCAATGTCTTACTAAAGTCTTCATCCAGTTCAAGGATGGAGCCCTTATGATGGCAGAGCATTTTCAAGGAATTTTTAGTCTATATTAAAATACTGAATAATTTCTCAGTGAGCTTGCTCTTTACTGATAAATTTTCAAACACAAGAACTAAAGAAAAAGATAACATGAAAAAAATAGAAAAGTAAACCAAACTATAATTTCAAGTGGAATAGTGAGAATTGAAATGTGAGTTATTTTTTTTGACATCATAGCAGCTACTTTGATGTAGATTAAGATTTCATGGAACATTTCTCTGTAGAAATGAAGTCATGCAACCTCCTGAGCATTTTAACAAAAAATCAATACACGACAAACAGGCAGTATATAATTTAGTGGGGACACACACAACATACACACACTCAACAAAATATGGACATGAGCAAGCTTTTAACTGTATGTAAATGCCCATCCTCCAGCTGAGAAGAACTCAACCAATGACAGTGCCCCAATAGTTGGGTCAACCCTAAAACACTGGATTCAGATTCTTTCAGAACTCAAAATTGCTGCCTCTGTACTGGCATTAAGGCTGGAAGATAGAATTAAATGACTGAAAAAAATCAGTTTGGAAAACATAATGTCCTCTCTGGTAACATTGATTTCTAGAACTGCCTCTGAGTTATATGATTTTTAAAGCTGTCAAACATCTTTTGCACTTCTGGTTTGTGTCTGGAGATGGAATTTGAAGAGTCAAGTCCCACAAGAAAGACTCTATTTGAAGCACTTCCAAAATAATCTGGGAAAAAAGCATGACTTCAGAGAGTTCAGGATAGCTTTTCATAAACATCAAAACATTTTTGTTCTGTTTACTGACAATTTACTTCAAGTGATTCGAGGTTAAATCTTCAACAGTAGTATCTTAGGGAAATACCAGCATCAGACTGTGCAATACCTTGGGCGTTGTGCATGCGGAAACAAGAATAAGCCCACAGAGCTACATTTCTATCTCAAACAATCTACAGCCTCAGTCTGTGGTCAATTACAACAAATATGTATCTGTTGAATTCATTATTTGTAAGAGATCATCTTATGTAAGTATTTCTGGTTTATATTAAAGTAGCTAGGTCCTAAGCTTGGTTGGGAGTTGACATAAAGGGGAAAAAATCAAATAATTACAAAAGTAGCACAGAAAATATATCTAGAGTTAGAAAAAACATCCATTTAGTCATTCATCAGAGTTTTGTAAATTGAATGTGCAAGACATTTTTTTATCGATAGACATGAAAGTTGAATACTGCTAGGTTTGCAAAGGCCACTGACATGAACATGTTAGCAATCTTTAAAACAAAATCATTCTGGTAGACGTATAGTTTTGTACAAGAATTTACTGCAACTGAAGAAGCTGTCTTGTCCTTTAAAACCTTCATTTTAAGTTTTACTCCTTTCCTGCTACTATTCTGTCCTGCTATTATTTGTCTTCTAAACACAACATTGAGTTTAACTCTTTGTTGTTCTCTCTGCTGAAAATTTCCTGTACTTTATATCATGTGGAATGCATATCTTTGGGTTAACCATTAAACTCTTGACTTATTAAAAATGAAGGGATATGAGTCTGCTTATGCTTCTAAACCCCCTTAGGAGAGTGCAGACCTGAGGACACATGACTTGACTTTAAAAGAAAGTCTGATTTTCATTTATACACTCTTTGTTCAGAGCCTTGAAAATTTAGCATAGTTGTTTAAAGCCTGCTGGGGTATATAACCTCTTTGCTCTTTTCCCCTTTTTTTGAATATTGAGTGTAAATTTTCTGTTAAATTTAAATTCTGTCTTATTCATATAGGTGGATGGATGTTTGCATGTGTATATATATATATATATATATATATAAAATCAGGCAAAAGGTAAGATTTTAGACTGATATAAATTGCTGTAACTCCCTTTCACTACAGATTCATCAAACTACGCAGAGTCACAGCACTGAAAGATATATGCCAGTATTTTCAGTACCTGTTTCTATGGCTGTAGTACAAAGCTCTACTCAAAATACAACTAAAGAGATTTGTGAAAGAGATAATTACTGAAAAATTGTATAAGGATCATATCTTTGCTATACTAAAATCAAGAAAACATTTTTCGTTAGCGTATGTAAGCCTAAGCTTTTAAAACTTCTGCATTAAGAAATATACCAAATGTGGAAAAGACAAGTCTTTATATTCAAGTCATTCAATATAACATACATAAAGATAGGAAACAGGGTATTTTAATCCATTCTTCTTTTTAATCTATTTGACAGGATTTTATAATCAAATTCTCAAATGCTTTCACCGTATCATCTCCTGAAGTGCATTTGTTTCTTCCCATTGAAAGCTTTTGCAACAGTACTACAAATCTAGAGTTCTGGGGTTTTAGGGAAATGACTAAAAGCATTTCTGTCTTTATTTTTTTTTTTTTTCTTTTTTATTCTTTTTTTAAGAAAAGAAGTGCCCTTACTTACTAACCAAGAAGTAACCAAGAAGTAACTTCTTGATCTTATTTTAATTGCCCACAGTTGCTCTATAAAACTCTTATTTAAGTACCTGAATTATTTATCTTTCAAAAGGACAAGGCACCTGTGTCTCTGGGATCTCCACAACATTTGGCTTCTGCCAAACCCTCTCTTTGGTTTTACCACTAGCAGGAGAAATCTCTCTGTTCTGTCTGTCTTCAAACACATGTGGATGATAACTAGAAAAGGACCTTAAATACAATTTTTGGCCACATATACAAATGTATCACTATACTTCTTGCAAAAGCCAAAATAAATAATAACGTCCATAACTTTAATGCTCGCATATCCAAGCTTCCAAATCTGCATTGAGATAACTTAATAAAAATAAACTGGCAGAAGTGCTATTTCAAAACCAGTGGGAGCTAGAATTTTACATATATTTTGAAATCAAGCCAGTACCTAAATGTGAATTTGGAACTCTACCTTTAGGCATCTGAAATCTGTGGCCACATCTATTTTAAAACATCCGCTAATATCAGGAGGAGTAATTCCTGCTTATTTGAGGTCTAAATTTAAATTTCTCAACTTTGGGTTTCCCCTTTTCTTTCCCATCTCCCCACTGTGTTTAATGTTTCAAGCCACCTACCTCAGCCCATTTTTGAATAGTACAGGAATTAAAAAATAATAGGCAAATTAATGTTAATATCCACTCTCATCTAAACTCCTTTTCTGGGACTAAATATTGTTTCCTCTGACTTTTAAAAGAAGAATTGAGGCTAGGTAAAAATTATTACAAGAAAATGGATTTTTTTTTATTTTTTCTTTTTTTTTTTTTTTTAAGGAAATACCTGGAAAGACAGGTTCCCTTAATCTTTTGTTGAACTTTTGTAATTGAAACTTTCGCTTGGTTGGTGGGCTACTCAGGTTCAACTTCAATTTGTATTTTGAAATTAGTTCAACACTTATTTCTACTCCTCTGGACAGCAGCCAAGAATGGTGAGAGTGGAAAGACCAATGTGTGAGTTAGTTTTTGTATGTATATATATATGTAGGTTTCAGTCTACATCAAACATATTTAAAACTTTCCACAGTGAAGAAAGAAATACATGGATTTTTATTTTTTTTTTTATTTTATTATTTTTTTTTTAATCCTGAGAGGGCATGAATGGAAAAGAGTAAACCCAGCAGCATTAGACTGCTTTTTAATGTTTAGAGCATTCACTGTGAGTTGGGAGACTCCACTTCCAGTCATTGCTCTCGGTGTGTTTTTTATATATTCTTTTTGTATACTATTTTTGGTATAAAATGTGCAGAACATGTTGAAGTACATATTGAAAAAGAAAAAGATTAGTTCTGCTGCTTAGCTGGGAGAAAAGGTTCTAGGATTTGGCCCACAAATGAGTTAAGGCATTTCCCTGAAGCCCTGAGTGAGATGAAGTGCTATCATTAAGTTATTCTTACTGCTAGCAAGAGATTTCATTCCAGAATTTTAGTTAATAAAACTCACTTTAAGAATCTACAGTTGCTGAATTACTTTGTAATAAACCACCCCATTTACCTTGTGAAAAAGTCTCCCTTTTGTGTGCAAATCTTGAGTCTGTTCACCCAACTGAACAATATTTCCTTCAAGAATGTCCAGATTGTATGAATTTATAGAATAGCACAGGAATGACTACTTTGCTTTTGATGGTCCACATTCCTGCAGAATATCTGTGATCTCAACATGATTAAAAGTCATTGACAATTTTTTCAGCACTTCCCCTCCCTCAAAAAATATTCTACAGAGTTATTTCATAATATCCAAGGATCAACAGTTAAATAGTGATCTGGCAGCTAATTTTGCTGATAAAGTTACTATACCTTTAATTATTATAACATGTTCAAACAAGATGTCATTAAAATGAACATTTAAATGCACTCTTCCTTTCACATGAATACTGCCAAATAAAATTGTGTTGAACTGCATGGTTTCAGTCTTGGCAAAATTATACAAATATAATCCAATGTATAGCTTTTTATATCGTGTTAATTTTTTAAATTGACAGTTAAATAATTAAATTGGAATGTTAACAGCAGAGGTTTTTTCCTCTGAGAAAATTACATTGCCATTAATCTCACTTCTTGCTGACGTTTCACCTACAGTGCTATCAGAGTTCTAAAATCCGAAGTTGAGTATGGAGTTTTAATTTTAACTTTGCAAGTCTTAGAGCAATAGAAATTCAGGATGGTACTCCAAACTTCATCATAATTGTGTCACATAACATTGAGATTTTAATAATGCAATTTATTTGATGGCTCAGTGAATTCTGTACCAGTGTGAAAGAGCCGAATGTGCTAAAGAATACAGAATGCAAACTTTTGGACACTTGTTTCTGATCTTCAGATGCTTGCAGTTCTGAGGACCTAGAAAGCTTTGTTTTGTTTTGCTTTGAATTTTAATTCACTGTGAAGCAAAATATTCTTAATCTGCCTAAATTTACACACCAATGTTAAATTTTACCTAAGCGGTAGACTAGTCGGGAAATTAAAATATAAGACAAGACTTTTAGTTTTTGTTCATAAAAAAGAGCTTGGCTAATTGAGGTCTAAGGCATATGATATATTCTGAGAAACAAGCTATATAGCAGTAAACATGCTCTGTATAAATATTTACTTGTACAAGATGCTTTTCACTGTGACTATGTTTTATAGGCCATACAAGAATTAGTTCAACCAACAGTGAAATGTCATCACCTCTAGAGTAAAATGTGGCAGTTGCTTAACAATGTACATAAATGATACAGAACAGTATACAGTGAATTAAAAGTATTTAAATACTTTATTCAGTTGCAACTGTAGAGAATATTTAAGTTGGCATAATGTATTAACTCAGTTTGGACTTTGTCCAGGATGCTGCAGTTAACAATTTTAGCTCTTATGAAATGTGCCAGGGGATATCTAATTAGCCCACTTGGTCAGCATCTTAGATTTATGTATCGTGCACAGATAATACCTCCAGCAGCATCTTTGCATGGCATTGATTCAGTACGGAGCCAGAATGAAGAATACCACCTACTGTGTGACCAACACCACTTCCTACAACAGCTGGGTTTTCCTTGGAGGTCTTCCATCCCAATTACACAGCAGGCCCAATCTTGCTTAGTTTATGAGATCTGACAAGATCAAAGCCCAAGGTGGTATAGCTACAGACTTATACTGTCTTGTGTATTTGGCTTGCTAGCAAATTTATGTCAAATGCATGTATCAAATGATTTCTAGTCAGATGCATTGTACTTGTGTGAGTGTGAATGTATGGAAGAAGAGAAAGAAAATTAATTGTTCCGAAACTAATTAAAAAAAAAAATTGCAACAGCCACAAACCTTTTCTTAGTCTTGTTCACCCTAGAAGACTGTTTATTTTCTGTTAGAGAGAAGACTCTCTATTTTCTCCTGTCAGCACTGAGGAAATGAGGAGACCAGCTTTACTAAATGTTAGTAAATTTATTTTAATATATATGTGAAGTTTCTTTGGACCAGTATGCTTTTCTATCCACTTTAAAATAACTGTTCAGGGCATCAGGACAGTCAGAAATACAAACGAGCTAGGCAGCCTTAATATATGCCCTTTTATAAATTTGTTTCCTACTGAAATTAATACACATTGGTTTAGTTTTCTAATACACTGCCAAATGAACAGAAGGAAACATCACTCATTTTCCCTCATAATATCCATCAGAGAATTGTGCTGTAAGCAAAGTCCACCCGTGCTCTTCCAGGGTCTTTTAGTTTAAAGGGACTTCCGTGGTTGAGGATGGTGTAAAAAGCACACTGTGGATTTACTGCAGGCACAGGTGGTGAATGTGCCCAAGCCCCACTGGCTAGTGTTAGCCACTGACATGCAGACCAGTACTCCACACAGCGCACTCTATTAGCTGCTAGTAAGACACTGTGTGAAGTCCAGTGCAAGAGCACCTCGAAATCTTATATGTTTTCTGGGAGCTGCAGTCGGGAGCAGAACAAGAATTGTACAATACCCAAATTTTACATATTACTGTATATAAAGCAGAGGAATGTCCTAATGTTAGCCAGGTATTTTGAAATTGCCTTTGTCACAAGGTAAGCTCTGAGGTAAGAGTAAAGGAAGAGTGTACTTACTACAGTTCAAGTTATAAAGACATGGCTACCAGACTCCTTTCAGATTCAAGCCTTTGGCTCCACATCCTTCTCTCTTGACCTCCAAGGAATCCAGTGATCCATTATTTATTAGAATGTTATTTGCAGTGCTAGCAAATTATTCACCAGCCCCTGATACCATCCCAATGTTTTTGCTAATGGCCTTGGTGGAGCCATCTTCTGTCCAAATGGTAAAGAGAATGAACTAACAATCCCACCTATAATTATGTAATCGTGTACCAGTTATTAACTCTGATAAAATACTCCCCTGTGCCCAGGAGGGTAGACCTTGGTTTTCAGTGTGCAACTTCAGCATGTCAAACTCTTCTCTTAATGAGAATATATTCATGCATATACTCTATGCAAGTGTATGTGTGAGATCATGCACACAGCTCATGGGGTCTGGACATGATGGTAACCTGTCATTTCAGGAGGACAATAAGTTTCTGCTAAATAACCTCTTATGTGGCTGTGATGGTTATCACAACAGACTGAAGCGAACTGCTGGATATATCAACCATTATGATATTATGGAAGTATTGGATAAAGAGATTTTAATTTCAAGGCCCGTGTTTTCCTAACGATAATGAAACAAATATAAATCATGCTTAGAACCTCACAGTCCACCCACAGTCAATGCATATGGGGCCTATATTTACAGCACTGAGCTTTTATTTTCCAGTCTCCTTTTCCGTGTACTTGAATCTTCTGTAAATGTAAAAGTCAAAGTCAAAATTATTTCTGTCTGATATCTTTCATGCTGTCCTCATCAAAGAAAGCAATCAGCTATCAAAATGACTTGGTAACACACTTATCATTTCATGTTGGCTCCCTTCCTTATATATTAATATATGTTTTCACTTTCTTCCATAGGATTTGCAGATGACAGTTTCAGTACCCTGATTTATATAGTTTTTATCTCAGTAATTACCTGCCTACTCCCAAAGTCTGCTTATGCTTCTAAATTGTTTACAAGTGACTATAATGAACTAGTGATGAAGTTTCTCTGTTCATTGTTTATTCCTTGTGGCAATGAAGACTGACTGAGAAACACTGCTTTGGTATTTCTTTTCAACCTTGAACAGCATACTAATAGGCAGGTGGATTGACAGGTAGACTGATATTGGCAGGGGTAGGGGAAGGGAAAGATTGCTTGACAGAGCCTGTCTTTATGGCAGATGCACAGTGATCTCCAAAGTAAGGTATGTGTACCAGTTCCTTTAGTTTAATTATCTCTTGACCTGTGTTTTAGTACTTATAGCTGACAAAATACATATACAGTGCAGAAATTCAGTTTTCATTCCTAATGGGGTAAGTATCGATACACTTCCAAATCATCTGCTACTTTTATTAGCAACCCTCCTTATGCTTCAGGAGCTTTTAAAAACATATATCAGCTATTATAACAGTTGGTTTGGTTTTAGATCCAAATTCAGCTGTGTTTCAAATGATAGTTTCACTTTTATTGTATACTAAGTCGTCACTGTCACTTTCTTTTGCCACTGTGTGGCAGATATGCATTTGTTCATGTTATGGGATCTGTGGATAATATGTTTCAGATTAGCTTTATATATTTAGTTTAAAAAGCTGCTCTTCAAGTGATGGGTTTTTTTTTAGTCTTTAAGTGAAGATGTTTATTCATAAAACTGAAGTATCAGCATGTTCCCAAGCACTGGAAAATTATTCTTCAGCTCAGATTTCTGCTTCTCTCTCATTCTGTCTGCACACTTACTGAAAAAAAGTCTCCTTTTTCTGCTTCAGAAAGCTGAGATGTGAGAGTAAGAGGTGATTGAGAAACCGAATACTCAACAGCATAGGCCATAAAGTATCTTTGTTGACACTTGTGAACTGAACTGGGACAGCACAGCTGGATCTGAACATTAATTCCTCAATAATTGATGATTAATCTATTAAAGTTTAATGGAGAGTTGATAAGTAATGGTCTGGCTGCCATGTCACTTGATTGTAAATATACCAAGTTGCCTGGAAATATATCTTTTCTTTTGTCCATCAGAACCAAACATAGAGGAAGAAGAAAGAAGGAAAGAGAAAGCTAGATGGAGGAAGAAAATATGTGTGTGAGAAAAGTTTGGGTCAAGGAACCTCTCTGTGTCATAGCAAGCACAGAGCACTTGCGGCAGTCTAAGGGAATCACTCACACCAGTTGACTTCTCATGTGAACATGCCACACGTGCACCTGCTTCTTTGCAATTCTGTGCAACACAAATCAGTCCTAGCACATGGCAGCACTCCACAGGCTTCTGGAGAATATCAGGCTAAGCATGATAAACCCTTGTTATGAGTACATTGTCAAATCAGTAGATGGGGTTTTAGACAGAAAAACAAACTAAAACAAATAAACTCAAAACAAAAAAAACCAAAAACAAGCCCAAGCCATTAACAAAACCAATAAAGTAAATTTTGCAATAAGGTAAATTTTATTCTGTATTTCTTTGAGAAACTGTTGTAGGTGGAGGATTGCACTTTGTTGTGAAGTGGCAGTGTCTCAGCAAGCTATCCAAGAGCGGCACTTGATAATCAAAATGCAATTTTAGGGAAATCTGGAGAACATATATCATGAATGCCACTTTTTGCACAAATAGCTAATCCTGTCTTTGCAGTTATCAAGTGGCTTTACGTGTGCAAGAACTGTGTTCTGTTGTGCCCTTGAGTCTCTTTCCAGACAGCAGAACTATGCTTGCACATGGCTGAAATTCACTAATGTGGATGAGACCAATATCTGCAATCACTTTTGATTTTGTCTCCTACCAATCACATGCCATTTGGAAACGGGAATTAAGAATGTGTATCTTTCCATGGTAAAGCAAGATCAAATATATTTGTTTTATTTGGGTATTTGTCTCATTGTTTGTTATAAGATGATTTACAATGTGTTGATGTTGCTATGATAGTTTGGGTAGATAAGAGAATTTAAAATCAAATTGTTTAGTGCCACTCATCTGAAGTTGCTCTGTATTATGCTGTAAGGTGCTAAGTAGGGCAGGATGCTTGGTGTCCAAAACAGTTGGTGAAACTCCCACCATGCTTTAAGAGCTCACCAGCTCTTAGGATGTGTAACTCAATGATTCATATTTGAGGTGGTGCATTATTTGAATTTTTCTGTTCAGAACAGATAATTTCTAGTTGTACACATTTTAACTATGGAGCGAGCCTTTGCTATTCATCTTCTTCACTGTTCTCTTTCATTCACCACTGTGAGGGAAAATGTCTTCTAGTCAAAGCATAGTACTGGTGGGAAGTTATATTCTGGATTCTGAAGGAAAGATGCTTGAACTCAAACAAGCTTTTTATCTTAACCATGCCTAATTTTCCTCTTTTGTAAAATAATGGCATCCCTGATGCATTACAAAGTTTAATTCTCTAATGTCTGCAAAAAACTTAAGCTATAAAGAAAATTAAAACAACATTCCCCATGTTGACAGAATGACTTAGAGTTGTTGGGCTGGTAGAGACCCTTACCTTGTTACTTCCCTAGATATTTAAAAACACACAATGATAAGTTTTAAACCAAATAAATGAGTAAGAAAACAGTTGTGTTGCCCCTCGTTTCAAAACTAATGGTTAAGCTGAGTTCTCAGACACTTGGAAATAACAGTCAATATAGACCACATATTCTTGGGCTTATTAGAACAATTATACATAAAATTAAAGTGTGATACTGCCACAAATATTTAAAACAAACACTTTAGCAGGAAAAATATTATCAGTGGTGCTTTATTTCAGTTGTTTTAAATGCTGTCAGAACAATGGAAAAGTGTGAACAACAAGCAAAATCAGCTGAAATATGACAGATAAGGTTACGATGAAAGCAGGAGCCGAAGTAAACATCATAAGAATGGAAAAAGGAATGACATCTAGAATATTATATTTCCGTAAAAACAAATATTTTAAAGGTACTTATAATTTGGAAAGGAAGAAAGGATTATTAATGTGCATTTATACCCAAATACACAGAAGAATTTTTAAAGTAAGTTTATTTTAAAGTCTATATGACATGATTGTGATTTCTATATGGAGACATGCTCATCTCAGTGTTGCTGCTGTAACTGATAGATATCATGTGCCAAGGTGTGCTTTATGTGGATCTGAAGAAGCAGGGAATTTCTTTTCCTATTAATCATATACCTCAGAACATCTTAAGGTAGAAAAAACAAAAGCTGTTTGACTATTTTACTTGTAAAAGTATAAAAACTATAAATGGAGTTACTAATACATGTTTAGGTATTGATTCAAAGAAGAAGAAGCTGGTGTGATCCAAGATGTCATACATCTTATTTCCACCTAAGCAATAATCAGCTATTTTTTTAATGGTTGTATTTTATGAAATTTAGTTTGTACGCAATGATTTCCAACTTCTACTTATGAAGAGAACAGTAGCTACACATGTTGCATAACATTAAGCGCATTTAAAAAGTATGCGAATTCTTCATAATTAGAAATCGCTTTGAAGGAACTTTTCCAGAAGGACAGGATACACCTGCTACAGACTAGCTACATAGCAGCTGAACTAAGTCTGCAATAAAAATCAGTCAAAGGCCAACCAGACTCAGATGCCACTCTGGAAAAGTAAATTGTACAAACTGGCTTCTGGGTTCTTCATCTGCCAAGCTTGTCCCTTGAGTGGTTAAATTGTCTGGCTTCTTTGTATGAACTGACAGGAAGAACAAGCCAGAGGGGTCTATGTTTGACATCACCAGTACCACAGTAATGTCAGATGAATCTTCAATGGAGTATGAAGACTTCTCAACTCTCACTGATCACCTGTGAGACTGAAAAAAATTTTGGACTCAACATATGGCTTATTTTTTATCTCCCATAGCCTAGAATTCTTCTTGTAACGAAGCTATTGAGCCTTTAAATGGATTTCTCTAACATTTATTCTTTTCTCAGAGTTGTTGTTGTTGTATTTTGTGTGCCATTTTGTGTGCCAATGACACTGGAAAAATATATTGTTCTTTATAAAACTCTGTACTTCTGAAGAATTGTAATTTGAATGCCTGAAATCTCCAAATTTGCATCTCAGCAGGGTCATCAAATTTTCAGCCTTCTCAAGTACTGAAGGCAAACAAAATTTCTCAGACCTACTGGCACAAAAGGTTTAGGTAAGAAAAGAAAAAGACAGGTCTAATTTCTTTGGAATGGGGATTGAATTTCTTGTAGCGTCATATATGAGTAGTAACAGCCTCCCATAACTTTGGCCAGAAGTTCCCCATGCCATGGTACAGCCATGGAGCTGGACTTTCCTGTGGGAAACATCTGTATTAGAAGCAGTTCTGCAAAAGCAGGGCACTACCTTTTTTCATGCAGATAGTTCTAATATCTTTTGTCATACAACTTAAAACTTGGAGGCAGAAAAATTTGTCTTTCAATCCCTAACATCACAGAGGGAAGGAGAAAGCCTTCTTCTAACATGATTGATTCTGTAGCGTAAGCTGTTACAGTCTTCAGGTCTTACAGCTGCCCAGGGTTTGGTTATGTCTTCTTTACTATCAGAACAATTTTTCAAAACTTCACTTCTCTGACTTAAAAGCACCATATGTTAATTTCAGCTCAAACTTTTTTCATGAGCCGTTAATACCTTTGGTGGCTCTTTTTTTTTTTTTCCGTTCCATCTTTTCCATCCTAAATTTCTCCTAGTTGGTAGTAGTTCTCTGAGCTATTATACTTCCTTGTTTATTCAGCCCTTCCTCTACTAGGACAATGGTCCCAGGTCTCTTGGTTTCCCACTACAAGATAGGGTTTGATTCTCCTCATCATTGTGCATTATATGTTCTGGCTTGAATTCAGCTCTCCTGAATGTGCATGGCATGAATATATAACATAATTTCAGACAACTTCCCCCTAATGCATTGTATAAAGACATTAATGTCCATGCACCTAGTTTGTTTGTGGTTTTGTGGGTTTTGTTTTTGTTTTTGTTTTTTTTCCATCCTCCACAGTACTTTGGGAGATCAGAGTTATGTTGTGATGGGTAAACAAGCACTGGTAATATTCTTCCTCACTTGTTTAGAACTTGATGGCTTCTTTGTCTATAGCATATATTCTTATGAGGCCTTAAGGATGAGGTTCATGCCCCACGAGCATTTGAATTTCATCCTTTTTCCATTACTCTTCAGTCTTCTGGATTTGCCAGACAGGGGAACCAATCAATGCAAGTGCTAGACTAACAGACAGATCATCCTCTGTGTAAAGAATGTTTTGTCAATTGGTATCACCAGCTGTTTCAGGAACAAACCAATATTTTACCAAAATAATTTATAGAACATCCGAGCAGCTCAACCAGAAGGTTAACCTTTGGTTTGTCACCATTAAATCAAATAATTTCCCTGTCAGCAAAAGCCACTGATGCCTGCCTTACTGCTCTTATCCTATTTGATCATCTCTCAACTTCTCTATATGCTTCATAATTTCAATATAATAGCAAATCACATATTTAACTAAGTGATTTTAAAAATCGTATTATGAAGACCTGGGATAAAGGGAAATGGTTTAAGTTATTTTGTTTACTGACTGTAAAAGCATGAGATAATTTTTTTGTTTGTTTTTTCCCAAGAGGAAAAAGAGTACAGGAACAAAGGTATGTTATTTGATTTGCTTGTCACATTTTATAATTTTCTCTGACTAGACATTTAGGGTCTGTTTTCTGATGTCTGCTTCAAGCACTGTTCTGTTGTATTAATCTTCACTGAAATGATTTTATGAGGCCACGTGCAATAAGGATCCTCTTCAGCATCCTGTGATTTTCAATAGAGGAGTGTAGTACAAGTATCTGTTATGTGTCAAGTGCCCTTTAGAAGATTTAAGATGGAGGTAACGTAAAAGTGGGAGTTACATACTTTCCCTGGTTTCAAGGAAAAATACTGATATTTAGAAATCTGAAAATAAGTGAGATAAGTAAATTAAAATTAAGTAAATTTCAGTAAATTTCCTTTAATCAAAATTACAGAATCACAGAATGGTTAAGGTTGGAGGCCACCCTGGAGATCATCTAGTCGAACCCACCTGCTAAGGCAGGTTCACATAGAGTAGGTCACACAGAGGAGACTCCACAGCCTCCCTGAACAGCCTAATTCAGTGCTCTGTCAGACTCAAAGTAGTTTCTCCTCACGTTTAGATGAAACATCCTATGCTTTAGTCTGTGCCCGTTGCCCCTCCTCCTATCATTGGGCACCACTGAAAGGAGTCTGGTCCCATCTTCTTGACATCCACCCTTCAGATATTTATAAGCATTGATGAGATCCCCTCTCAGCCTTCTCTTCTCCAGGCTGAACAGACCCAGCTCTCTCAGTCTCTCTTCATAAGAAAGGTGCTCTAGGCCCCTGATCAACTTCATAGCCCATACCTGGACTCCCTCCAGTAATTTCTTCTCCTTTATAAACTGGTGAGCCCAGAACTGGACACAGTACTCCAAATGCAGCCTCACCAGGGCAGAGTAGAGTAGTAGGATAACCTCTCTCAACCTGCTGGTTACACTTTTCCTAACACACCCCAGGATACCGTTGACCTTTTTGGCCACAAGAACACATTGCTGAATCATTATCAACCTGTTGTAGAGCAGAACTCCCAGGTCCTTCTCTGCAATCTTGCTTTCCAGCAGGTTAGCCCCTAACCTGTACTCGTGCCTGGGGTTATTCCTCCCTCAAAATTCTGCTTTTCCTGTTGGGAAAAGAAACAAACAAAAAACCCCCAAAACAAAAAAACAACCAAACAAATAAACCCCACAAAAACACAACCAAAACCATACCAAACACAAAAAACCACAAACAGTTATAGCAACTAGTATAACTGGTTTGTATATAGAAAGAAATTTTCAGAATCACTTATGACAGGTTTTGCAGCACAGGCTTTTGGAGGAAGTACAAAGCCAACTAGAATATGCTCTCAATGTTTTCAGTTCAAATTTGCTTTTTAAAATTTCAACAAAAATAGCAGATAGAGAAAGAATTGTATTCATTTCTTGCTGGATATTCAATGTAACCACTCTGTAGTGAACTGTGTGAGTTCTCCTAATACAATACATTAAACCAACCTTAAAATGGAATTCTTTAAAGTGGGCTGTTAGGAAGAAGGAGTGATACAGGTGGAGTTATCTTATAGCAGGATGTGTTTCAGCATGTCTAATAGTAAGTGGATATAAAAACTGTTATCATTATCTGTGTGGTACCTGAGGCAAAGACCTAATCTGAATTCTTTATGAAGGTCCAGGTACATTTATGGAATTATATAAATGCATCATGATAAAATAGGTTTGGTAGTTGTTGTTGTTGTTTTGTTTTGTCTTTCTTCACTATTTGTCTTGGATTGATTAGCTTAAATTATTTTCTTGCTAAAACATTTTAATTACTTTCCTCACTTATCAGAAAAAAAAGATAGTAAATTAACATATTGAAATTGCAGAGGGGTTTGCCTGAGGGGTTGCAGAAACAACTGTTTTTCCCTTTAAGATTTATTTCTCCTCCTACTTACCTTATTTAAGAGTTCCAGTGTTAGCATTTATATAGCAAGGTATTAAAATCAAGGGCTCTAGTAATCTACCCTGCGAAATACCTAATTTGTTTAGCTTCAGTGCACAGAAGCACAGGAGAGTTAACACAGGGCTCTCATATAGGTCTTACATCTTGTGACAACACAAAGCACCTCTTGGATGTTAATACACTGTGGAGGTTTAAACCTCATGCATTTTGCAAATATGACCTGAAAGCAAAATTCTTCTTATAGGTTTAAACACACAATTTCTTTAAAATTTGTGAGTTAAAAATGGTTAGAATTTTGCTTCAAATATTAATGAAAATCACTTTTTTCTGTAAAATATTGAAAATGCTTTCTGATGTTAATGTTTACTTTTTATTTTTTTTTTAATCAAAAAGTTAAGATGCCAGAATATTCAAACTTTACATGAACAAAGTTTCCTCCCAATTTCAGGGTAAATGCTTTTGTTTTGAATTCTTGGTTTTTATCAAGCTATCTTTGTCATCAATTGTGAAACTAAGGCCATAATGAATGTCTAAATGAGCAAAATAATAGATGCCTCAGATACCTTATATTGAATGTCTAGTAGAAAAAAATCAGGGGTTAAAAATATTAAAGGCTCTTTTAATCCAAACTATTAAAAAATACAAAGTTAAAAAAGTTGTGAGGTTTAATTTTCAGATGGTTTAGAATGTGATTTAGGTAAAGACAGAAAAACATTTATTTAATGCACTAGCTTATTTTGCATAAGTAAAGATCAGGCCATGAAATATTTCTCTGGGCTTATTCCAGGAAACTTCTCAGCTATATTTTAAAAATGCGCAGTGGTTGCACCACCCATTTTCCCTATGGTTTCTATCTCCAAAGAAGGTAGAAAAATTTATTGTCTTAGATCTGAAAGTTGCCAAGCAGACCTTCCTTTGGGAATCGTCTTCATTACTGTCATTCTTAGAAGCTCAAGTCATGGGCCAATACTCCCTGGTCCTAGTCACTGTACAAACAAGTTACGTATAGCTGTGTTTTTTTCTATAATGCCAGCCAACACCAAATTAAGGAAAACAAGCAACTGAAGCTGTTTCTGATGCAGACTAAAAGCTAGAGTACTAACATCATTCAACTTCTGCAGGAATTACTGCATGAAATAAGAAAATCATACAGTGAATTGAGTAGTGTAGATCTTCTGTTAATAGTTCTAGGCAACAGAGCAAGGTTATGATTTCTACTTCTTAACCTTCGTGTATGCTAACTGGAACTTCTATTGTTTCTATTAATGCTGCTCTTTCAGGTAGTTTTGAGTGACTGTGACTTTCAGGGTAGGTTGATAGATGAATGGAAGCTAATTTTCTTTTACTGTCCTGGCAGCATTTGGGAGGAATCACTTAAGTATCTGAAGCCACTATCCTGCCCTGCTCCCTGGTGGAGGGAGTAGAGAAGGTGTCCCCAAGAAGTCAGCTTTAGCTAGTCAGATCATGCATAGTCCTTTGTGGCTCATACATCTTGTGATGAAGCAGAAGATGACATCTGATGTCACCTTTCAAATACAGTTTGAGTTTATTTGAAAGAAAGCTATAAAGTACAATTTAAGAAAGGCTCCATATTCTCCCTCAGTTTGTAATGATGAAAAGAAATCAGAACAAAAGCATAACAAGATTGAATAATAGCAATTAATTCAAAGAAAATGCTTACTATGCAAATCTGGTCAGCCACTCCTACTAAGTCTATATGACAGTTTATTTAATAAGTAGTCTTATTGAAGTGGGTTGGATAGGCATTGAATAAGTGCTCTTCTGTAGGAGGAAGAGTTGCAGAATTGAGTAGGTGATGAGTACAATGTAATGTTTAATCCTTACAGCTTGCTAACAACTGAGCCTTTGGCTAAATCTGAAGATACCCAAATATATTTTGGAAGTAATGGGTATTTTCTGCCATCTTGATGGTGTTTTTCCCCTTCCTTCTAAAACAGTTAACTTAAATAGTCTGCAGACGCTATCTACTCAGAAAATTACACATAATGATTACTTCATTTAATTTCTGCTTTTTCCATTTAGCAGATATGAGAAGCTACCAAAACAAAGGTAGATTTAACACATTATTTGGAAGATTTTAAAGTATGAAATACTTAAAGTTATCATCCCTAAACAAGCATATAGGTAAGTACAAAAGCAGTACTTTCAGCTGTAGATACACATTTAGAAGCAAAGACCCTGCCCAATGGGTTCCTGCAGATAAATTCTTTAGGACACAAAGATGCCTAATGGGTTCTTGTAGATAGATAAGAGCAAACACATTTATTGTGAACTAAGTGCTTGCCCTCTTATCTAATGTTATCTTTGAGATGCTTGTGCCGTTTACTTGTTTGTCTTCTCACGAGTGATATATTTATTTAGTGTAAAAGCACACGTCCCATGATGATAATTGAGAAAACAAAGAAATGATGATGAATTCCATGCACAGGCTCCGTCATGTTTCCTGAAAACTACGTCAGAATCAACAATGTTACGTTCCAGAAAACGGCTTTCTAAGTCATCAGTAAGCTAAATGCTATCATGTTTCCTCTGGGAAATAGCTGTAGCAGCATGACAAAGAAAAGGGCAGTTTTGATGTCTAAGGAGTATTTTGAAAATTTGCATAGAAAAATAGATTTTATTTCTAAATGAACACCAAGAGCATTTAATGCAGAGGACAATAATTTTGAGTAACAGAAGCTTCTATTAGGTAAATTTATGAAAAAAACTGAGAAAAGTTGTAAGAATAATATGCACACTTCAATACATCTGCTCAGTGAATATGTAAGTGCCTTTGAATCATTTATGCCTACATGCAGGAAACTGATAAATTTTGAACAAATTTAATTGAAATCACTGCTGGAGTGAGTCTGAAGGAAGGATTAAATTTAATGGTCTCACAGAGTGCCATACTGTAACACTAGACTGCTAGCTATGAAGTCTATATTTTTCTCAATAAAAGATTCTAAACCTCAATCAGCACGTGAATGTGAGTTCAGTCACGTCTCAGAAATTAAAATCACTTTACCTTGTCCTGTAAAGAGACTTAAGGAAGATGTTCAGGCAGACAAATCACAATGTTTAGTTTCACTTTAATGGTGTGATACAAAGATAAGGGATTTTTGCCTGCATGATTTTAAGTGTGTTGCTGTTTTTTGTCTTGGGTAATATGCCATGACATTATTTAAAAAAAAAAATTGAGTGAAGATGGACTATTTAGGCCATTTTTGTCATTTCATTGAACCTGCATTACTGTCAGTGGGATGTGATGGTTGTATCTGGGTGCAGATAGGTTTTCACATATATGATTGATCTTTATCATTGTAGTCTTCAAGATCTAAAGACGCGTGGTCTAATTGCATATTCCCCATTGTATAATCTTTTATTCCTGGCAACAGTTTGATGGCTTATAGTAGACAACTGTAGTATTGTAGCCTCACTTCTGCTGGAACACAGCTGAATGCAACACTGCAGAAACATTTTACAGTTAGAGGGAAATATGTTATTTTATTTTATTAAGTATTTCTAACTCTGTTGTGCTTCTGAACAGGTGCCTGTGTGTTGGGTCCTTTAAAGTCAATTTTTCAAAGCTAACAACCAATTGTATTCCTGTCTCTAGTGTCCAATATGAAACCCTGGAATCTTGTTCACAAAGGCAGTATGGAAACATAGAGGAAGCTGATGTCTGTGGGAAGTACGCTTTGAACATGTACATAGTCTATACTCTGAGCTCTGTACTTTATGCAACAGCTAACCACTCTGCTAAAGTAGATTGCATTTGTGGAGAGCACCTAAAAGTGCAATTTTTGCTAATTATATCCCAACTTCTCTTGTGTGAAATCTAAACAGCAATTCCAGTTCTTTTACAGAAGTATTGTGAAGATAAATTAATTAACCTATGCCAAATTAAGATAAATTAATTTGTGTGGTGAGGAATGCCATGGAAAATGCTCATGAGGAAAGTCATAATTCTATATTCAAGAAGGGCTTGAGTTAAAGCTGTGTGAAGAATTGATTTTTCACTTCATTGGCTGACCTGAAAAATTGTGGAAAAAATCAATTTTGGACCAATCTGAAATGATTTTCTCCCATTTTTCTCATGGGAACATAAAGATGGGAAGTAATATATATGTTTTGGCTAAAAAAAAACCCATCTAATTTGCCTAGAAGTGACATATTCCATTGTCATCTTAATTGTTCATATCTTCTTAACAAATTGCAGGTAGGTATTGTTAAGGAAACCAACCCTTCAAGCTTAATAATTGGACAGTTTATTTTGAAATCAGACTAGCAAGTGCTGGGATTTTTTGTTTGTTTGTTTTTGAGCTCCCTCCACCCCTTCATTGGTGCATGCATCTGTGGGTAAAAAAATATGGATAAATGGGAGTCTGGATCATAACTGTGATGAATCAGGGTTGGTGAGTATGCAAATGGCTGGACTGAGTTAAGCACAAAAACCACCTTTATTGCATACACAGCACCACCAGGACTTCAGCATCTTCTGCTTTAGCCTTCACTATTTTGAATATTCACACTTTGCCTTTTCACACTCTATTTCAATGTGTAAGTGTTGCTTAGGTAGTTGCATGTTTTCTTTCTGAACCAAGTCTGATCAGTGCATCTGTCACTTCATTATAAATATTTCAATGGCCATTAGTGACAGGTGCCAATGCTGCAGTAAGTTCCCAGTGCCATGACAGCAAAGTGATTCAACATATTATAAAATAACACCAAACCTCTTAGTTGCTGGCACATAGCAATTGCATTATCCAACCATGTAAACAAAACAGTCTTATCCTTGTGAGGTTGCTGGTCAACCAATAACTATGTCAGGGAGAATTTGGTGTGCCACACAGCTCTAGATGATCATTGTGCTTTGTGTATGTCCTCTATATCACACTCATTTAGCAGTATGGAAAAGCAAAAGAACTCAAGGCGACTTCAATCATTCTGCAGAAGGATAAGTATGTGCATCTGATTTCCAACAGTCAAATATCTCTGTTGTCTGGTATATCATTGTCAGAAACATTTTTCTTATGAGAAAAGACTGAGAGACCTGGGTGTGTTTAGCTTGGAGAAGAAAAGACTCAGAGCAGATCTCATAAATGCTTGTAAGGGTGGATGTCAAGAGAATGGGACCAGACTCTTCAGTGGTGTCCAGTGACAGGAGAAGGGGCAACAGGAACAGACTGAAATGCAGGAAGTTCCATCTGTATATGAGGAGACACTTACTTACTTTGAGGCTGACAGAACACTGGATTAGGCTGCCCAGAAAGGTTGTGGAGTTTGCTTCTCTGGAAACATTCAAAACCTGCCTGGACACACCTGTTCAACCTGCTCTAGGTGAACCTGCTTTAGCAGGGGGGTTGGACTAGATGATCTCCAGAGGTCCCTTCCAACCCCAACCATTCTGTGATTCTGTGTGTGAGACAGGTTATAGGGCAAAATGGGAAAAGGTTCTTAGGGAGGTCATTCCTCTGAATCTCTGGACTGATCAGAAATGATTTGTCTCTATAAAGCTTTAGACCAACTAAGGTAAATGACTTCTTAGACTAAACTCTGACTTATTCTGGGGATTATCTCCAAATCAGTCAGCAGTCCTAATGAAGATGAATAATTAGAAATGTTTGATGTCTAATGAAAAGGAGGTGTGAATATATAAATGGACTAAGGGAAAGTGTTCTCTGCTGGTAGTGCAAAACCTTTAAAAAATCCTGAGGAAACTCCAATAGACCATGTGAATAGTCTAAGTCCTAAAACTTAGAACTGTGAATCAATCCAGCTGATGCACAGAAGGAATTGTGATTGCTCAGGAGAACATAAAGGCTTTGAAACAGATAAATATGTTTTCATGCTGAAAATGTAAAAGAGCATCCTTAGCTTTGCAGACCAACGCAATTATTTAATTTCAAAGGCTGAAAATAAGTTTTCAGTATAATCAGATTTCCCACTAGCTCCACTCTCAAGCCACTAAAACTCACAAGCCAGACATGTTTTTTTCAAAACTAGCTAGTTGGGAATTTATGGCTTGCTGAATTGATTCAGAAAACCATACTGTTTAAAATTCCTTTATTCCTAAAGCCATTTAATATTCATGCAATGCTTTTCTACAAATCCAATCCAGTATTTCATGTGAGTTCCTACATAGAACACTAATTCTCTCTGAGCTAGCATTTACACAAATAATTATAATAAAAAAAATTAGGTGGTGGTTTACTAAAGGTTATAATGGGATAAGTTGAAAGAACCTCAGAATTGTCTTTAATTGGGTTCAGGGATGACGATCTTAGCAGACTCACTTCTCTTTATTAGACTCATTGGCTTAAGAGTCGGAAAAACTGACTTGCAGTGGCAAGCTGACATTGGCTGTCAATATAAACAGTTCTGGCCTTTTCTTTTTATTACCTTAGACTTTCTTTGCTAAAACTTTCAGATGACAAATGATAATAGGACTGAGGAACACCTTAACAATTATCCTGGCATATGGTTTATTTCTAAACTCTTCAGAAGAAATATTCTATTTCTTAGATCTTTTAGTATCAATGTTCTGTCAATTCCTACATTTTTTAAAGCATACAGTCATAAGGTCTTATTCACACTTAGCGTATATTATACTGCCTTGTTATCACTTTAGCTTCTTTTTCATTAGTATTTATAAGAGTTTGGTTCTGGCATCCTTCATAGACTTAACACTAAGTTTTAATTAACATCATACTTTATGAAACCACAATTCTAGTAATTTAAATGCAAGACTGCAATAATACGTAAATTACATCTTGGAATATGCTAGCATTTTATATGTATATTTTGAAGAGAAACAGCTGTAACTTTTAACTTAACATTGTAACAAAATAGGATTTTTACACTTCAATTTTTTTCCAACTTAATCGGAAAAATGTTGGGAGAAGCTGTCAAGTAAAGAATACTTGTACGATCTTGTGTCTTTCCATCTAGCAGAGATATAGAACATAAAAAAAAAAGCATAATTTCACTCATCAGGAGTTATTAAACTTTTTGTTTGGGCCTCAGAATGTTTTCTTTGACAAGCTAATTTTAGTGTGAAAAGGACTTTAAAGGCTCATCAAATAAACAAATAAATGAAGGGAACTGTAGCTTTCTTGATGTTTTTCAAGTCTTATACTTGAGAGAAGCTTTTTTTTTTTTTACTGAAAAAAGTATCTGTTACGAAGGATGAGGGTTGAAGGATCTCTTGAAATGGGAAAAGAAATTTCTCAGATTTATGGAGGAGAGGTTTCTTTCAGGCAGAAGGTTGTGGGATCAGTTTTGCTCTTCTAAATCCATACTCTCTCTAATAGCATTCCTCCTTAGTTTCTCTTAATCTTGTATCACTTATTTAAGACACAGAGGGTCTCAGGAACTTTCAACATCTAGAGAACCACTGAAAAGTTATTATATTTTGAGAGCTGACACTACAAGTAGTACATTGGTATCTAAACTTAAATTAGGTTAAATAATTTTGTTCACAAGTTTGTTTGTATATGTTTTATATAACTGTGAATAACTTTTTTTTTTTTTTGTTATTATTCTTGTGCTACTATCTAAACATCTCTTGCATGATGGTCTTTTACACTTACTTCTGTGTGTTTCCAATCTTAATCACAGTTTACAACCAAATGCTGTTGTTTCTCTTCCTTCTCATGGGATCTTTTAATATTTGTTTATCCCTTTCTCCCTCTCTTTGGCATTATACTGGTGTGTGTGCTCACACTGCATAATATGGTTGTCCTGTTGCACAGTCCTCCCCACTCAACCAAATCAAAGCTAAGACCCCTCTAACCCTACTGTATCCCTCTTTGGATCTACAGCAATTTCAACTCCCAGTACACGCAGCATAGTTAAAAGGAGGTACATCAGGTCTACAGCTTTTATAGGAAAAGACTTACTCTAGATGATACATTTGCTAAAAATGAAAGTCTTCAGTCTCTAGAAACTAAATTACTCCAAAATCGCAGTAGCAATTTTCCCCCCACCCATGCCCTTGCACAATTACCAACCATATCCAACATGAAAGGCTGGGTGGGGTTCGGACAGATTACTGCAAAATTCCCATGAAAAATAATTCATATGAAACTATCCAGTCTTGAAGCAGCATATGGAAAGTATTCACTTTGGATTGGTCCTTCAGTTTTTTGGTTTTGTTTTGTTTTGTTTTGTTTTCTCCTTAAATTGCCCTTTGTGGTCATGGCTTGAAGCTTGTGTTAAAAAAAGTGAGAACTTAACTTTTGCAACTTCATTTTTACATTACAGTAGTAGATATTGTTCTAAACACAGTTGCCCTCTAACCGAGGGATTAGTGAGCCCAGTAGAAAAAGTGCAGCTAGTACAGAAACATAATAAATTCCAAATGCATTACTTCTTGCCTTCTCCTTTCCAAATACAAAACATTCAACTGCATCAGATTCTTTGATTTTTGATAACAGGGCTTGGTTTCTAAAGGTAATGTGCCCCAGGTTACTTTTTAAGTTTTCTTGGCCTATGATCAGGAGCACACCTGACAGATGCAGACTACCTCTCCTGTCACCTCCATGTAATCCTTCATGTTTTGTATCAAAGAATTCCCCCCACAGTTGAAAGAAAATTTATCCTCAAAGGTATTTATGACAAATACAACAATTCCTTTTAATGCAGGGACTGTTTAATCCACTAACCTATTAAGTACAATATACCTCCAGCAAACAACCATTACTTCTCATTACCACATTGCACTTAAAAATACAATTAATCCTATAATTGGAGTCTAAAATACATAGTTTCCTCTATGCAGCACCTCTGCTGATGGTAATCTACAGAAAGTGCTATCCAAAAGTTAATTAAGAGCAAAGTGTTCTTACATACTAGGCTTCCTGTTCAGACACAAAATGGCTTGATGTTATTGGTGCTTTCCCTGATTAAAAGGATTTACAATACATAGTTTTGGGAAAGAAGCTCTATAATTGCTGCTAATTGCCTTCATTTTTTGACGGCTGGATATATTTCACATGGATCTTGTTTAACTGTGCGAGATGTTTTCCAAGCATATATATTAAACTTCTTTTATTAATTCAGAAACTAACTACAAGTTTCTTTTCTTCCTTACTGATTACTCCCCAAACTATTTTGGTAAAGTGTTTTTCCATAGGCAATGGTAATTATACTTAAATAGAGAATAAAAATAACTTTTTGATTAAACTTGCAGGCTTATGGTTCAGAAAATATGGTCTCTATTCTCACTTGCACAGCTGATTTGCTGTGTCATTGAGCAAGCCAGGGAAGATTCCAGCTGTTTTTCTCCTTGTTTTTCATTGGAGAGTATTTACTTTTTAAAATATATCTTTTTCTGTCTGCCAAATTAGAGCTTATCAAGAATAATTAAAATGTTGTTAGAAAATGAATATTGCAAATAATAAAAATATAACAACGATCATATGATTTATCTGATTATAAATTCTAAGTAGGATATTTTATTGTGTTGAAGTAATCTCAGTCAACATATTCTGGCTTCTTGACGCAGACATTTACCATTTACAGCTGAGCTGCCTCATGCTGTTTTCACCTACGTTTTTGACCGGATTAGAGCAAATATAATAGTTGATACTGATGTAATTGCTTGTGGGATGTCCTAGAAGCTAAATCTAGGTACTGGAAGACCTACCTTTTAACCATCACTGTGCCTAATTTGAAGCAGGAACCTAAACTGAGGTTTTTCTTGTACAGAGTATACTATTCAACAAATAAGCAGCTATTTGAAATTAAGTTAACTTTTGCTGAAGCTATTTTACCATGAACATAATGAACATATGACATCAGGACTTGGTGTGTTTGTATATGTCCACCTCTAAGAACAAAGTCACCAGCAATATGAGTCTCAAAGCCTTCAGGTGCACAGGGTAGCTACACTAATAAGGACCTCTGTGGTGTCTTGGAGTTGGTAGCTTGATTTCAAAATCCCATAACCTGAAGCAGTTTTGACAATTATGATACACGACTCTAGGATTATATTGCCAATTAATACATGACAATAGGAATCAATCTGTGGTATGAAACAATTAGTGCCAAGAACCCAGGGTCCGTGTTACATAGCTTTTTTGGGAGGGTTACTTCAGACTGGCTCTAGTCTGTCTCCTGGACTGGATGCCTATTGGCACCTAGAGGATATTAGGTGCATTCCTCAAATGAATATTCCAAAGCAGTTTCATTTAGAGTGAGTCTAGTTTGTGTGCTCTGAGCTTGCTCTGTACGGTAAAGGGTGGCAGAATGAACATCAACTCTAAAGCATATTTTTGTCCCTAGCTAGGAAAGAGAAAACATGCTTAATTTTGATGTACAAATTTTATTTCATTGTTATTGTTTTCGTACCAAAATCTTAGAATGTTTTCAGGGTACTTACTTTCTCCTCTCTGTAATACAAAAAGAAATAGTAAAACATGCACAACGTTATCAATTAATGTTTGTATTACTCTTGAGAATCCAAGGTAGGCGGCACCATAGTAAGGTTATTATTGCTGTCTATGATTCATAATATCACAGTACTCATTCAGCTTTATTTTTTTAACTTTTGAGCCTGAGAAGCCAGCAACATTCAAATGCATTACTTTCTTTAGGAATATGTAATTTATTATGAAAACAGTTTGCTAGCAGCAAACATCCTAAACTCTGAAAGTTTTTTTATGGTAAGAGCCAGGTCTATATGAAACATGCATGGTTGGTTGATTTGGCTTTTATGTTTTAAAAAGCTGCCTTGAAAACCTTCAATATTTGGCAAGATCTTCCACCATTTACCGGTTTTCAAGAGACATTTATTAGAACATGTTTTCACCTGTTTTGTCAATGCTTTTTGTTTTTTAACTTGCACACTACACCTTTGCAGAGACATAGCTTGTACAACTAATTTTAATTCAATCTCTAAAATGATCAGTAAGTAAAACTTAGAATTTAAAGTGTGTCTAAGTACAGATTTTAACACATAATTAGCAGCTGATGTCCACCAGTTTCATAGAATATGAAGGGATATAGATCCAAATCTGTGAGTTGTAGATTCTAGCTGAAGTGAATCTTATTTAACTAAGGATTGGCACAAACATGCTTTGTAGTCCTATATTTTTTTTTTAATCCTCAACATTAAACACTCCTCATGTTTAACAAATTTGTTTCCACCTATGCGATGTAATAATCCTACTTCACTTTTGATTTTATAGGAGGAACACACAGATACTAATTCGTATCTGATTTAAATGAACATGTTCATGCTAGTTGAGGTATTCAGTTAGATTTCAGTCTTTCCAGCTGAGTTATCTGAGTGAGAATACTTTTCCTAAAGATGTTGATGTGGGAGGTTTTCCCTTTAGCAACTTTACATACAAATTAGATACATGTGTGTCTGATGAAAAAGTAATTAAAATACCTAGAATTAACCTTATAAACTATTTTGGAGCTAAAAGTCTTGGGCAGTTATTGTTAAGTATGAATCTATACTCTGCAGTAGAAACTAACAACAGGCAAAATATCTATAGTCTTCATTATTTTCCAGTAGAGCAAAAATATTGATGGAAGAAATATGCAATTTAATCACTTCATTGTATTTATTACCTGTAAAATACAAGTATTTAGAATGTTGATGTCAAAATCATTATTTCTGCAGTCTTTACTTGAATAAATCTTGTATGTTGTGTGTATTTTTATATTTTTGTACTGTATTTTCAATCTTGTTTGATTTCATGTAGAGGAAGGGTTGGGTTAGAGCTGAGTGGCTGATGGGATATATAGATTGTGCCTATGAATTGTTTGGAATTTAGGAGATCGGGGTCTTTAAAATCACTTTCCACCTTCCTATATTGCTATCAAAACACACAGCTGCCCCAATAATATGCCTTCCACAAACATCTGAAGAACTGAGTGCTTGCTCATGAAGTATTGAAGACCACGTGAGTCTCTCTGGGTTTTAATTTCTGGTTGAGAAAAAATTTACTTATGAAGATTAATACTATATTCCATTTATTTAATACAAAACCCAATATTTCTGTTGAAAATTTCTAGGAGTTTGGGTTTCCCTCTCTCTTTTTTCTAGAAAGCCAATACACATAGGTCTTTGACTAATGTTACTATATTGCAAGATGAGGAGCAAGGAAGATCTACACAATGCACAACTAATTCACGTATATGCTCATCAAGATAAATGGAAAAACCAGAGACAAGCAGCAGAGAATTGGGAAAACATAAGATGGAAAGGAAGAATGAATGCTTTACAGAAAGGCTAATGTTTATATCTCTTAGAACCTGGTGAGAACTAGGAGGTGGAAGATGAGAATACCAATGCACTGGATGGAGAAGAGAGTCAAAGGCTGTAGGAATAAGGGAATTTTCTATGAGTATTCAGAAGCATTCTTGTTTGGTAAGGGTGTAGCACATGAGACACAAGAAGAAACGAGAAAATCTCTGGATCATTGGAACTTGTTTCAAAGCACTTAGTGACAAAGAGAAGGAAATGAACAGTGGATGTTCAGGGCATGACAGACTGGACTCATTGGATAGATACTGAAGTGAGAAACAGCAGAAGCACATAAAGGCAATTTTCCCGTTCAAATAGAAATAGGTCGGGAAGAGACAATACTGCTGTTCATCTGGATATTCCCCATTACAGATTTCTTGAGTTTATTTCTCTAAGTATAGAGTTTTACATTTGGCCTCACTGGCTTACATGTGCCTTTTTTCTTTCCAACTTGACAAGACCATTTCAAATCCTAATTCTCTCCTCCAATGTCTTTGCATCTGTCCCAGCTTGGTGTCATCTGTAGAATTAACAGGCTTATTCTCTGTGCTATAATCCAACATTGTGATGGAAATATTGAATCATATTAAATTAAAGACAGGCTCCTGAAGAGTCCAATTTGATAAATCTATCCAGTTTGACAGTGAGCCACTGATAATTATTCCCTATGTGGCTTTCCAATCAGTTATACTCACCAAATGGTAGTATCATCTAGTTTATATTTCAATGGCTTCCTTGTGAAAGCATCACGTACAACAATGTCAAAAACCTTACTAAAGTCAGCATGTGTGACATACTTCCCCTTATCCACAAGTCCTGTTAACTTTTCATATGGAGAAATTAGATTGGTTTGACATTATTTGTTCTTAATGAATCTGTGAAGGCTGCTTCTCATTCTTATTTTTAAGGCAATTAGAAGTGTTTTATTATTTCTTCTTGCTGTTCTCCAGAAATCAGAGTGTTACATCACCTTTATTTATTTAATTTTGACAAGTTTGCTGACAAAGTTTATGTTAATACAGCTGAGAATAAGACTTGCCTTTTCCTAGTGCTACTGAACATAGTAGGAATAAGACCTTTATCCAGAAGAGGTTCCTCATGCATATGCCTCTGTACTTGTAAATCCATACAATGTCCTCTCACTATTTTCATGTTTACCACCATCTAGTTTCTTTACTATTATGTCTTTCTGAAAGTTCAAGGTTATCAGAATGAAAGGATATTTCTTTGTCCACCTTGCAAAAATTCTTGGATGCTTTTGATGATTTTCACACCCTTTATTTTTGCAGGCGGAACCATTATCAGAACAAAAAGAAAGCTATGTCTCTCCTTGCTTTTCTAGGTTGTTTTCTCTCTCTCTCTTTCTCTCTTTCCCTCTCTCTCTCTTTTCCCTCCAGAAAACAGGTGCTTTGGACAGGTTGGTGCATTTCAGTTGAAATATTTTTTGTCTGTCGTATGTGGGGACAAGTTGGTTTACAGGACAGAATCAATACGACCACTAGAGCAAAATGTGTAAATTGCACACTCCTTTCCTCTCAGCTTGTTTGGTGTCAAGATCCATTATCTCTACTGGATTTTCAACAGCTTGCTTAAGTGGTCCCATAAAAGAGCGAAGGAGTAGTAACCGCTCTCCCTTGGAACCCTTCAAAGATATTAATTTACCAGTACTCCAGTACTTGGTATTAGTTATCCAGATGCTTGCAAATGACCCTTTATGCTGTGAGAAGTGCATACCACTGAGAAAATGGTAAGACAGCCTAGCATAAGTTTATCTTTGCCTTGTAAAGTGGATGGGATGATATCAGAAAATTTATTTCTTCTTTCTGAAGTGTAACATGCAGAAAGCTTACAGACTGTAAGATGTATTTTTCCCAAGAAAACAGTGCATATGAAATTCATGGTCCAATTCAGAGACAGATAAATTTATGTTGCTTATTGATAGACATGCTGACATTGTATATATCATAATAACATCATAATAGTATAAAAATTTAATTTTATGTTAACAATTTTATTATTAATTCTTAAAGGCTTGTTTTGTTTTTAGATCTGCCAGGCTGGATGAAATCCATTCATGTTTCTACGTGTTGATATTCTAATTACCAGAAGCTGCACAGTAAGAGACTTACATTGTACAAAGACAATATATTACATTGTCATATTAGTGCAGTCTGAACTATTAACTGAGATGCCAAAAGATATATTCACTCATGTTATTTCACATGCAGTTACGAATACTTGGAACAAGCAGCTGCATGCTTTGCTCACTTTTCATTCCACGTCTTCCCCTAAAATGTGAAAAATACCCACTGTGGTCACAGAGTTATTCCAAATCTCCCTGTATTCAGCCATCAAATATATATACATATATATATATATATTTTTTTTTTTAAAAAAAAAAACCCACTCCTCTTCCTCTGAAAACCAACAGCCAATAACAAAGAAACAAACAAACACTCGCTTACACCTTCAAGAATCCCAACACTATAGTTAATGAACAACGAGAATAATTTTAAAAGCTACTGTTACAGGTATATTGCATTTTCTTTTATAACTATATCTATTTACTGTTTCTTCCATTTTGGAAATTCTGATGATATTGGTGCTGCTTTCTGGGAATCAGAATGGAAGAAGATCATGGCCATCTCTACTTTAAAAACAAATATTCATCACTAAACTCACATCAGATATAAAGTTTCTCATGAAGGTGTAAACATTTTTGATATATTTTGGTTCATGGCCATGTAGAATCTATCTGAAATCTGCAGTCAGTGTGAGCATTATCAGTAGTTTTCATGGGTGAGAATATTATTAAAGCCCATCAATCTCAATCACAGCTGGCTAACTTTACTGGAATTCCTGACTCTTCTCAGTCACCAGCTATATCTTCATTGGTGCCAAGAAAGGAGACAATAAGAGATACATCTCAGCAGGGAAACTAGTGAGACTTTGGAGACCATAACACTACTCATCCATTTCCATTTAGTTCTAACTTTAGACAGAGAGTGGCATTTCAATGCAAAAAAAAATCCCAGCTAGCACTGTGAATTGCTAGTGGTTTTGTACTCACCTGTACTCATTCTTTGGCCATTTCTAAGGAAAAATCTCAGTTGATATACTCATTCCTTACGCAAATGGTGTTTTTATTGTGCATTGGCAGAACATACTTTTACAAAAAGTGATATGAACTGTCATCAGCACATGAATATATGATGGGTATCACAAATGATAGCTCTCAAATCAGGTTATTGTATCTGTGCAAACACAAAGAATATCAATCCTCCCTAAGAGAAACCACAGAATCCAACAGAGCTATAGCATTAAGCAATAGTTAGAAGGCTTCCTGAACTTTATTATTTTTCTGTGGATACATGCTCCACAGCAACCTGTAGAACTTAGGAGAAAAATATCTACAGTGGTACTGACAACAGGAGTTCAATAAATTCCATTATCAAACTGAGTTATCATGCCTTGTCTTGGGCCCATAGACTGACAAAAAGGAATAAAATACCCAGAAAACCCAAGAACATAAATAAACACTATATCCTAATATTTGGTAGCAATTTTGATGTATTAAATAAACTCATTCTGTCTGAGCTGGCCAAGTGAACCTGTTCTCCCACAGAGCTCGAGCAATACTGCAAAGAATAACCAGGAGAGGATTGGTGATGTAACATTTTTTTATAAGAAATGGAACAAACAAACAAAACCCACAACAAACATAATTTGTCACATATAATTTTAGTTAGGAATTTAGAAAAATAATTTTCCATCTTCAACAACTTCTGAACCTTTTATAAATTACCTGTTTGTCTATTTGCTACTGTATTTTCAGTGTTTCTTTAACTGTTGTAACAAAGCTGTAAACAGTAATTTAAATGCAGGTTTTATTCCTAACGTGTCATGTTTTCTTTCCATTCTAGAAGAAGGACAATAAAATGGTCTCTGCTCATGAGAAGGTGTTTTCTGAGCACAGACAGTTTCAACAGCCTGAATAATGGTAGGTTTCACTCTTGTTTGACTTCTTTCAATACAGGCTCAAATCTTAAGGGGACTATAAATTTGTTATATTCCTTCAAAATCAGCATTGCTTTATATGCTTCTTGTTTGTTGTCGGTTTTTATCAACATTGCAGTGCCCAGAAGAACAAAGAATTTCATTTGCAGCATGACAGACGTTAAAATATTTGCACAAATAGTGAGATTTCAGGGAGTAAGAAAAAACAAAGTTAAAGTCATATTAAATACTAATGCACTGAGGTCACAGAAAGGTACAAAGAAAAATCATCAAAAAAATTAAGCAGGTCTTTTAATCTGCCTTTTAAGGTTTCACAATTTAGCCATAACTCTCTTACTGCAAGCTTGTTCATCTCCAAAGGTAAACCATAGCAGCCAAACTTCTATGGGAAGGAAAAGGGAAAAGAAAATCTAAAGTCTATGCTTAATGTTTAGCTATAATAGAAACAGAGAAGCAAAAATCATTTTAGTACCAGTACTTCTATATTCTGGCTTGGAAACAATCACTCAATCCCTTTATCTTCAAGGAGAAACTTCTTGAGTCCACATTAACATTTTTTTTTGAATCAACAAAGTGCTTTTGAGGAAAGTTTACTAGTTCTCCCCAAATAACATTCAAATCTCACAGATGACTCAGAGTATACGACCTGGTTTGCTTTCAGATGAAACAAACCAGGAAAATTTACCCTGTGACCACCCCAAATACACTCCAGTTGCTGATGGGGGTACAGTCCATGGCAACAAACTGCAGCTAGTCTACAGTGAATGCCCCCAAACTGTACATGAGGTGGGCACTGGCTCTTCATGAGCTCTACAGACCTGATCCTGTTGCAGTGTTTCTCCCAGTGCCACTCATATCCAACTCTTTCCACTTGTCTTCTCTGGCAGCCCTTTTTCACCTCCTCAGTTTCCATGTTAAAAGTCAGCTTCTCCATGGGACGTTCTCTCTGCTTGGTTTCTCGTCTCTTAGTGAAACTGCTTGACAGATGTTTGCTTCTCCTGTGATTTTTACTTTTAAAAAGTTCATAATCTTTGTATTAGTATCAGTCTTACAAAGTGAAAACATATACAAAAATTCATAATGGTGACTTTGAATATAAAAACAGAAGCCCTGTGCTCACTCTAGTTTTAGTAAATCCTTTTCCTCTCCTTTGAGAAAAGTGAAGTGGAAGAGAGAAATTTAAAAAACAAACAAACAAACAAACAACAACAACAAAACAACAAGAAAATGAAGGAAAAAAAAGAAATAATATGTTCAGGAAAAGCACTTTGAATCTTAATGTATATGTAGACACCTTTTCTATCACAGAAATAAAAAGGAATGTCTAAAAGAGTTTACCTCAAGTTTACCTAAAATACATATTAATGTTTGCATGAAGACCTGATTTTTTTAAAGACATTTAAAAATAATAAGATTATGGGTATTTTATTTTGTTTTATTTTATTTTATTTTATTTTATTTTATTTTATTTTATTTTATTTTATTTTATGTTACTTTTAAAGCTAAATATGAAGAAAAACAATGTGTTCACATGTTAAACAAACTCTTTACTCAGAGCACAAAATGAAATTGAAGGAAATGTGAACTGTTTTTTGTTTTGGTGTTGGTTTTTTCTTTTTCTTTCTTTTTCTTTTTCTTTTTCTTTTTCTTTTTCTTTTTCTTTTTCTTTTTCTTTTTCTTTTTCTTTTTCTTTTTCTTTTTCTTTTTCTTTTTCTTTCTTTTTTTCCTGTTTCCTCTTCTGTTTCTGTTTCTTTTTCTGTTTCTTTTTCTTTTTCCTTATCCTTTTGTTTTCCTTTTTCTCTATGTTTTGTTTTCCTTTTTGTTTCTCTCTCTCTTCTCTCTCTTTTATTTTTTTTTTTTATTCTTTTTGGCCCAGAAAAACAATATGTGCTTTCAGGTAATCTACATTAATTGGCTGTCTTTGGTGACTGGGCTCAGTATATCATTTATCAGTGATTCAGATTCTCAGTGCGTAATACATCACATATAATTGGATTCAAGTAAACCTTTTGTCAGATGGATTTTCATACCTGTAAACTTTTCCATCAGAAAACAAAAGGAAATATTGTGCTATTCTGTGCTCCAGCTGTTGAAAATACTTGATAGTTTGAAAGATCAACAAGTTTGCACAAATCCAAATACTGAGCTTGTAAATGTTTCTGCAGACTGTGGTGAAAGTCAGAGCCCTTTGTTTGGCCTTGAATTGAAGCCAAACCCACAAGCTCTTCATACACTTCAAATTCTGTTGTTATTCTAGAAAGGAGGAAAAAAAAAGCATTTGAGCTGTAAATGTGCAATCAATAGTTTTGTCTGTCACTGGGGAGAACTACAGTGATATTTCTGCTGTGTCCTTGAACTGGAATGCTATGTCATCAGGTGCATCTGTTACTCTTCATTGGATAGTCATTTGGTTTAAGCTCAAATTAGCAAACTTCTGAATTCATCCAAGACACTTTTAAAATCTTATAGCACCCATGTCTGGTATTACATATCCCCATATGTGAAGAGAAAAGCCCTTCAGTTTTGCTGCCTTCATGTTTTGAATTAATTTGATGTCAGACCTGTTTCTTTGCCTCTGTTTATGCTTGATAACTAGCCTTTTGAGGGGCTTCTTTTTTATTATATTCGAAAACCAGAGAGAAATATAGATTTTTAATGGCCATATTCCTGTTCCCTGAGAAAGCTGAAACACTTAACAGCTCTGTAATTTTGCTTTGTTTTGGCTTTTCACAATATTTACCTCAAATATGTGTTACCAACTGTTAAAATAAAATATTTTTCCATTTAGCCCTGGAAAAATGAGACATGCTTGCGTTCTGCTATGTTTAATGTATAAATACAAAAATAGTAGGGATGGGAATAGATGAGCTCTGTAGATACCACAGGACTTGAAGATATCAAATGGAAACCAGGTAAGTTTCCCTTTGAAAAGGAGGGTACTTGATAAAACCTGTAAAAGAAAGAGCAGCATATAAAGAAAAAGAGCCAATAAGAAAACAATAGAAGAGATTAAAACCAGCAACAAATTAAAGTATGTTTCTACCCTTTGTAATGTTATTGGCTTAGAGAGATGAATGAATGAACAAATGAGTAAATCTTGATCTTTGTCTCTTTATATTCTGACCTCAGTTTTCCAGGTGCAAGGCAAAACACTGAGTTGTCCCTTCTTTTTCCCAACTAAGATTGTTTTGGTAGTACCTGTAAGCAAAGAGCTATTATCTCTTTATATTTTCCTGAAAAAGTCTCCTGACCAGACAGTATGTGGAGAATCAGGTTGTACATTGCACTTAAGCCTAATATTTTAAAAGTTATTTCATAAACTTATTAAATTTGTGAAAGAATCAAAGTTCTGAAAGGCAAAGTTCTCAAAATGAGAATCTCCATTATCCAGAATCATTAGATTCCTCCTTTGGCTGTGGCTATGCTTGCAGGTGATAGTTTCAGTGACACTTGCTATAGTGTGGACCCTGATCTAAAAATAAAATAATAAAAAAAAAAGAAGATAATAACCAACAATTTTACACTGGGCATGAATAAATTCCATAATTACAAGAGCTTCTATCTGCCAGCTACCTTTCCCTATCTTAATACCTTAATTTAAAAAAATAAAGCTGCAAATCTACAGCTGAAGTACAATTAGTAGCTGTTGTGCTATGAGAGTTAAAAGAATCCATGAACCTGAACCATTTGTGTATTTCATGTAACAATTTTGAGAAAAGTAGAAAAGGTCATTGTCTGGAAATGTTAATGATCCTCATGTCATACAGAATGAATAATTGAAGTTATTTTTCATGAGACGGTACAATATTCTTTTTCTTTAAACGTATGTTGATGAGAGAATTTTTATTAATTGTTTTAAAACTCTGAATTCAAAATTCAGAATATTTTAATTCAAAAAATTCAGGAACTGATATTAGCCTCATGATCAAAGTAGCCATCTCTGTCTCTTTTCTAGCCTATGCTGAACCCAAACTTCCAATATGTGCTCTCCAGTAGCATATTTGGACTGTGATTCAAGATACAATCACTATGGCCTTACCGCAAACCTAAACTATAAGAGGATAGGAGTTATAACGTTTTTTGATAGTTGGTAACACAGACTAAGTAAAGTAATGTGTATTTCCTTCTTTGTTGTTATTCATTCATTTGTTTTGAAGTTATATAAATGCATGCTACTTTTCTCCTTTTAATTACCTTGTCAAAAAATTCTATTCATTCCTAGTGGGAAAATTTTGAGATGGTTATCCATCCACTAACCCTTATGTGACCCCCAGCTAGGGGGTTTGAATGTTCCATCCTGTCTTCAAGACAGTAATCCTACCTGTCTCTTCATGTGGAGATGATCCTGGTACTAGGATCAGTGACAACTCAGTGACCTAGGTCACTGATTTCTCCTGAAATAAAACTATGGCTACCAGTAAAGGAAATGTATCCCCCTCTTTTTGTTTAGTAGTTCCAATGGTAATAAAAATTGTACAATGATTAAAAGCAATGATTGTATCTGCTGTGCTCTGCATGGGTACCTCTTCATGCATTAGTAATACAGGTATTCAATAAAACCCTCATCTGCTTTCAGCTGACAATTGTTTAACTTTTCTTTACACAGAGGCTCATGTTCTTCTTGCAGTATGACAAAGCTTAATGGAGGTGTTGTGAAATGCTTTCATTGAAGATCTTCTTTAATTATAGATGTCCTGCATGACAAGTTCTTCTTTAGCATATGTTTCTTCACTCCAAGAACATCAGTTTAAGTCAGTGATCAAAGTGTAGTTCAGAGAAATTCAGTATATTAATACATCCAACTTTGCTCTCCATGAACTTTCCCCTTCTCCTGAAATTCAGCCCCAGCTCACCTGAATCAATCAGCATATTTAAAGGTGTCGTTCATACCAGGTACAGGCTGTTGAATCACCGCAGAAGTCAAAAGTGAATTCAAGTCACTTTCTTACAATTTACTACATGCTACAAGAGTATCTTTGCTACTCTTCCAGAGTTTCTCTTGTGACTCTGCTAATTTCTTCAGTATACAACATTGTCTTCTGTGGAGAAAAAGTGAACCTTGTGTAATTGATTGCTTTGAAATTTAAAAATTTTAGTTCAAATATTTTGCAATGCATCTGTATCTGTTTGGCTCTTTGCAATTCACTTTTCTTTCAGAGAGTCAGAATGTGTTTTTAAAAACAGGTCAAATATGAAAGTCTTTTATACATTTTTCAAATAGCTATTTTAAAATTAATTTAAAGTCAGCAGAGTTGCTTTTACAGTATTTAAAGAGTTGAATCCCAAGTGTAGACACACTGGAAAATTTTTCAACCAAGTTTATTCCAAGTTTGAAAGGTTCATTCATTTACCATGTTAGATTCAAATGGGTAAAGAGTGATTCAAAAGGATTGCACAAATCTGCGTTTGTGCCCTACAATGTTACAACATAGGTGACTTATGTGAAAATGAGGGAATGCTGTCTTAATGAGTATTCATATAACTTGAGTGAGAAAATAGTTCTATCTGTTTGTATCAACAAGGTATCAATTCTAAAGTGAAAAGGAAGGAACATCCTCTTAAATATGGGTTTAACTAGTTCACATGTTAGAAAGGCTGTGAAGGGAATGATAGGAAGTAATTACAGATGCAAAATACATGCTGGAGCACTTTATCACATAACATGGCTGGACTTACATGTGGTTAGAAACTGATCTGGGTTTGGGAATTGTTTTGGGTTTTGTTTCCATTACTTTGCAGCTTGTAGTGCTGACAGTAAGCTTTGCAGAATGTCATAAAAGGTCAGTGGTGGAGTTAGCCCTCAACAGTAACTGTATCTTAACTATGATGTAGAGGTTACAGGAACATGTAAATACAGTTCTTAAGGACAATATAATTTTATTACCTCTCTGGCTATTAGGAGTCAAATGTATTAGCTACAGATGTTTACACTTCACACCTTAGAAATTATATGTGATGTATTCACTAAAAGTACTGTTTTGAAGGTTCTTGTATGCTTATTTTATGCCTCAGACCCCAGAAGTATATTGTACTCCTCCAAGAGCCTGAAGTCCTCATATCACTCCAGTTAAAGATTTAAGTTTTGAAGCCCCAACCCAGATTATGCCAAATCCTTGACCGATGAGATAGAATTCTATATATGCTGCATCTATAAGATATATATTCTGTTCTAAACAGTGTCAGCTAGAGAGTAAAAACAAACAAAACCCCAACAAACTGAACTTTCAATGCAAATTTATTTTTTTATTTAATTTATATGCTTATTTTTCAACACAATTATGTTTAAGTGCTTGCAACAAACACTTAAATAATAAAAGTTACAAAGCAGCTACAGAAAAGATTATTTCTCATTTATGCAGTTAAATTCTTAAGGGAAGTATTGTGAAGTCACAGGTATAAAAATCCCTCATGTTCATTGATCATATTTGTACAAATTTATTACGGACTTATATGAAAATAACATATAAAGAAATTTAAGATGATCGTATAAAAGCTGAAATGAATTAACTGGGCAAAGATTTTTTACTCTCTCAAACAGCAGAGAATATTCTTACTTGGTATAAAATGTTACTGCTCAACTGCCTTCAGCAGATATACAAAGATTTCAAAAACTGATGCTGTAGACTAACTTGTTAAAAGATAAGATATTCTAACAAATATTTGATACATTTTAACATAAAATTATTTCTTCTGCAGGATGTATTCTGTCTTGTCACTTAGAGACAGCTTGAAAAACAAGTTTACTGTCCAGTGGAAATTCCACTAACTAAACATTTATTAATAATGTTTCTCACAAAATAAAACAGAAGACTGACAAAAAAAAAAAAATCAAGCCTTTTGACTGATTAAAGGGCTGTGAGAAAATTCAAATCAGAAATGCTGAGTTGTTTGTTTGCAATATTTTCTATTTACACAGCATTTTTTTCATGCCTGAGTTGAAACACTTTCAAAAAAACAGACATAATATCCTCAAGAACAAGTATATGTGGTCAAGGGCAATTATTCAATTTTAGGTGGGAATATAGGTAAACTGGAGGAGGTCCAAAGGGCAATTTCTTTTACAAGATCCTAAACAGACTTTAGCACTCATAAGGGCTTTTTCCTCTTTTATTTTTTTAAAACTCAGGTTATTCCGCCTTTCCAAGGGAAAAACAGTTTGTAAATTTAAGACTGGGCCTTAGGTCTTAGGAACTTTATTACTTTGCCCATTGATTCCCTTTTATGCACATCTCATGTCTGAAAGCTTTACATTTTCTTCCTCCTCACCAGCAACTTTAGGAAAGAATTACTGCATTTCATCTAACATTTTTTTTAAACTCTTACAAGAAAAGGTGAAGATGTAATCAAGGGCAGAATTGTTATTATAAAGACAAAGGATAGATTGTCTGGAGTCACTGGTTCCTGTGAAAGGCTCACAGGAGAAAAAGACAACCAGGTTCAGCTCATTTTCTCTGTTAGCCTTTCCTCAAGATAGTTCAGTGTAACCAGTTTGAGAAAGAATATGCTAGGTTTACCTAATTTGGAAATGAAGTCAATAGAGGAGTTACCAAATGGGTGTAAATGGAGATTTGTAGACAATGTAGTTTATCAGACCTCTTGAATCGTTCTTTCTCATGCATTTTCCACAGATAGTTATTTTCTGTCCTGTACTGACAACAGCCCTCTGTTTTATTATGGGATCTGAGTATGCCCTGTTTAACCAGATAAAGTTTAAATATTTGATCTAACCAAGTTTTCTAGACTCTGTCTCTAATAAGACAGGATGAAAGATGTACCTCAAGAGGTGAAATTGTAACAAACCTAGAAGGAATGTTTGAATCTTGTACTTGTAAATGCCTTTTGGTTGAATTAACAACAGTGAGGGCCATTTCTAACTTCCATAAAGCTATATTTGGGCTGATGAGCACCTATACGGATTACATGCACGAATCATCAGATAATGCTGAAAAAAAAAATTAAATATTCTTTGACTCTTTAGAAGAAAAAATGCTCTTTATTAACTTCTTCAGATGCCATGGTTCCATCTTGTTCCTCTTTGTCCCAAATAGGGAGACAGGATAATGCTAACATTTCATATTTCCTATTAAATATGTCTAATGTATATTTAAAATTTTTTGTTGTGTTTTGCATTTGAAGACACACGATTAAAGTAATTAATTAAAATTAACTTTTAATGACATAATTCACAGAATTATGATTAATCATCGTAATGCTTACTTTACTCTGAGTAGACATTTATTTCTAAGACAAATCCAGTTGAGTCTTCTTTTTATTCTCCTGGTGGATTAGCAAAGTTAAGGTAGCTTGATTACTTTAACCACATATTTTGAATGTTGGAATAGATTTCAGATGTAACTTTTAGAATGAATACTTGTAACAATCTATCCTGTTCCCTCTTGATCTGAATTTAGTTTGATAGTTTCATATTTCACTTCCGTGTGTACTATGCCAATATCGTTTGTTTCTAGTTTGTTGTTGCTGCTTTTTAAGTTATTATTATTATTATGTATTGATTTTTTTATGTTTGTGTAGACCCACTGAAAGTAGGAGATATTTTGCCTCTAAAGAAGTGAAAAAAAAAAAAAATATTTCTTCATGTGTTGACTCCAGAATTTAAATCTTTGAAATTCATTCATTGCATTGCAGTAGAAATGTCCTCAGTATTTCTAGTGTTTTGTTGTACAGTAGCATCCTGATACACCCTGACAGTCTTAAGCACAAAGTCCAAACTTCTGAAAGAATAAGTACTTTCTACTGTGCATATGTTTTTGTTGTGTGTGTTTTTCATATTTCTCATGTCTGATAGTTATATTAATACTAATGTGTTAACTTCAAAGGAAAAAATGCTATTTTAATAATATTTAATATGGATAATTAGCTTAGCACCACAGTATTAGGAAATTTGGCGAGTGATTTGTTTGTATGTGTTGATTACAGATTTAAATATTTTTCCTTGCAGCTCAAATACTTTATTAAAGCTGCTCTACATTTTTCCAGGTTTCATTTTATTTTTTTTGATGAGCAATTATTACATCTAATGCACTTGCAAAATATTGTCATTAAATACATGATGAAAATATTGTATCTGCTTTGATGTAGCTTTTGATTCCTCAACTGATGAATCACCATCTAAATGTGTTAAACTATATGTACTTAATGCAAGAGAAAAATGTAAATATGGAAAAGAAAGAAGAATTGGCTGTCTAAATCAGAATAAAAACATGCTTACTTATTTCACACGTAAAAACATTACCACAGATTAGTATTTAAATGCTTTGGCTCTGATTTACAGGCAGCTGTGTGCAAGAAAGTTTTAGTGGTTTAATGATACATCTTTTCCATGAACAACTTTTTTCTTTGAGAACTGTGTTCTTTACATGCATGACAAGCTCCAGTGTATGTATTCTTGATAAATTGCTTACACACAAGAAAACCTAAAGCCTTCTGAAGATTAGGTCAGTGTGAACAAACAAATGCTGGGTGTTACAGAGAGTAAACCCTCTGACACATTTCTTTGAAGAAGGTCTTAATATGGGAAAGGCTGCACATGTCTTCAGTTCTGTCTTTGTTTATAATCTCACTCTTTTCCAGTGTTAAAAAGATGGCTAATAGTTATGCTGTTTTCCACAGAAGACACTGATAAATGTAGCATTATTTTAAATCTAAAAATGGAGGTCTCCTATGGACAGTCAGTTTCTTTTCGTGCTCTCCTGTAGTCTCTGTTTTTTCTTGCACTCCCCTTCCTTCACAGTTACAAAAAGTCTCAGAGATAATGTTTCCAGTATTTTTATTTTTTCCTCAATACAAACAATATTTTTCAGAAAGTTGATCCTTCCTTTGATTTTTCTTATACGTTCTTCTGCCCCTATTTCATTTCCTTCAGCCAAGAGCAGAATACCTTTCCCCTTATGTTCAGTCAGCTTATTACAGAGCAGCAACAATGGTTGACCAATGCCACTGCTCGTCTGAAGACACTGTGAGAACAAGCTGCTTTCTCATGGAGTTTTCAGTGGAATGAAAGGATTCTTCCTCTAAAAAGACAAAAAAAAAAGGCTTTTCAAGTCCAAAAGCAATCTTTTATATGAAGAAAAATGACAGCAGGCTTGTTTTAAAAACTGCAAAAACTCAGCAGAAAGCAAAAAGGTTGCAAATAAATATTTCCCTGCCCTATGTCCTTGTAGATCTGATTCTTGGTTCTGGGTCTGTTTTCACTCACCTCAGTGGCTTTGTGAGCTGTGGCAAATCCCACATAATTCCTTCAGTCCCTAGGAAGCCTATTTTTCTGTCACTCTTGGGAATGTGTTTGCTCCCTTTTCCTCTCAGAGATATCTCATTTTTTTCTCATGCTGCACACTCTAAGCTTCTCATGAATCTCTCAGTCTTTTGCTCTTCTGGGAGTAAAAGTTGTTTCAACTGGTTAACATATTTCTAATAAATTACTTGCATAATGTTGGAATTATTCTTCAGTGCTTGTATTCTGCCTTAGAGACACGGAAGCCCTTTATCATTAATAATAATTTGTTTCAGCAAATTGCAACCTACAGGACAAAGTCCAGTTTTGGGGCATAGTGAGCTATCTAAATCACATGGCATTGTTCATCCTCTTTGACAGACAGAATGTAAAGCCTGACAAGAGGAAAATCTTAAATACTAAAAAGTAAAGTTCTTTACATTCATCTTCAGCATGTAAGCATGGTTGTTGTGAAGGGGTGCAGAGCCTAGAAGTGGAAGTGCTCTGCCTTTTTTTTTGAGGTGAATGTATCAGAAAAAAACACAGTCCTGTTTCTCTCTGGCTAGCTTTTATTATAGTATAGTCATGCTCTCTGGAGTCTGCTTGCATGGTGAATAGCTCCTTCCTCCACTCTTGCTTCCTATACAGCAGTTTCAGTGCTTTTCTGGATACAACCAGCTGCCCAGTCTCTCATCATGCTCTGCTTCTTCCTGACCCCTCTTTGAAGTTTTCCAGCTCCAACAGTGTGGCAGACACTGTACCAGACTGTATCTCTGCACCTTGCCTCCTCCACTCAGAAACTCCTTCTCCATGGGCACACTCAATTTTTCCCAAGGAAGAAGAAATCTGCTTCTCCCTCCAGAGTCCCCCCACCACAGGGCACTATAGCCAGTGTTAGGAAGTCATTTTCTTGCTGCCCAGACACAGTATATTTAATAAAATATATGACCTGTGGTATTCACAGAGTAAATGTAAGCTGAACAGTTCTGCCTTTCATTGAAAATGCATTTATGTAAGGTAGTAGAAAGAATATTAATTGTAACTGCAAAATCTAGTAATTGTTTTCATTTCTGCCCCACCCAATTTCCCCCCCCCCCCCCCTCCCTTCCCTCACTTCTGCTTAGCTCTTTTCTGAAGCACAGACCAGTGTTTTTTTCTTTTCAGGATGTTTTGGAAAGGATTCAGAATTAAGCCTCAAGGTTACTATATGTAAAACCACACAAAGTGGATGTTGCCAGTTCCCAGACATATCATACACACACTGAATAAAGAATAGCAATCAAAGGGGTATATGATACTGTAATTAATAAAGCACATTGTGAACAGTGTAAGATACATTATGGATAGATTTGAAATGAGAGCTACCAAGGTACTCATATTCTTCATACACTGCCAATGTTAAATATTTTAGAGGGCAGAGTTTCAATGTAAAAACCTGTAGAAAAAATCACAGGTGTGATAAAAGAGGCAAGTTCTAAAATGACAGGGAGCTTCTGAGAGGCAGTTCTGTAAAATTCTAAACATCTAACAGAGAAGACATGGGTACGAGACGAGATATGCCACAAAGGCCCTCATACTACAGTTCCTAAAATAACTCAGCTCTTTGTATACATGGTGTTCATTTGGTTCTGTATATTAACTGAGTAGCAACTACAGTTCTTTCTAATGTAGATAACAGTGGCACAACAAGAGCAGGCATATCTGAAAATTCAGTATGTGCCTGTTGTTTTCCATGATTTCCATGTTCTTCTTAAATTAATTGCTTTATTTCCTCTACAGATAAATGGAACTTACTCTTTGTTCCTAGACCAATGGCCTTTCAAAACACCAATTGCTTGAGTGTGCTATTTAGATTATTCTTTACAAGGGTGTATCTGTGAAGCACACAGGAGATGTGTTGGTGTTGTGACATGGCATGTTCCTGCTGGCTCTAAGGAGTAAAGACACACATACACACTCCTTAGTGGTTACTGAATCTTCTGCAGAAGTCTTGTAGTTGCCCATGGTATGTAAAGTGGATGCTAATGCATGCTGAAGTTTGCACTACTGTTTTACCAGAGTTGTTTTCCACTTCAGCTGCTGGTATGTTACACATCAACAGTGACAGATCTTCATCACATAGTTAATCATAACTAACCTGATAGAAGTGGAGAGTCATTTTTGCAATCAGTCAAGTAACTGACAGCTGTCCCTCACTAGGTTATCTGTGTGTTCCTTTCAGTGTGTTAAAATGGATGGATTCATAAGGTTCTCTCCCCAGTCTCACACAGGCCAGTGATAGCAGTGTGAGGAAGTAACATATAAATAGAACAAATGCTATTAACGCTGTCAGTTCCGAAGGTGCATGAAAGCAGCATCTGGAGCAAGAACATTGTTAGATCAGAAAACTACTTTAAGATTTCTAAAAATTTATCAATTTTTCTCTTTTTTCATCTCTTGATTATCCATTAAATATGCTGTTTTGCCAGGATGTGTGTCTGGCTGGTCTGACTTCATAGTCTGTACCTGAACGCTGGTGTCGCATGGTCTAAATCACTTCAGAAGGAAAGTCTCAGACAGGAAAATACAATGCAGGAAATTGTTGTTGGATGCTTGGGAGGATTATCAGCTGCCAGGCAAAATAGTCTGAGTTCTACAAGCAAAGTCGGCAAGCTGCCAACTCTTCCCAGAGAGAAAACCAAGCTCCAGCCTATTCTCTTGTTCTGTCTCCTCCACTGATTATAGAGTACAATCGAGCACCAGCTGAAGGCTTTGCTGTAAGCAACCACTAAATGATACATCATTGCAGATATCATCTAGCTGAATTGATTTGTTCATGATTTATTAATTTATAAGAAGTAAATCTCTTAATCATTCTAACCTACAATGCTTCAGTTTGCATCATGGAGCAGTCAAAGTACATGAACTATGTTCTTTTTCACTGAAATTAGACTGGGAAACACACTGCAGGAGCTCATTGAGTATTTTCCATCTGGTAAAAGGCATTTACTCTATTAAACTGGACTAGAACTAGCCCAAAGACCTGAAAATGCATAGAGTGTGGATTTTTGATCCTGGCTTCAGCTGTTTGCTTGAAAGATCTACTCTTTTTGTACCACAGTAGTGCCCAGTGGCTGCATTTCAGGTTCATTTTCATTAGAATAAATCAGAATTTCTATCCTTGAAAATTTTATAGATAACATTGCACATCATCTCTTCTAATATTTCTTCCAAAGCACTGTGTCAAGCCCTCTAGTCTGTAATAATTTAGGTTATTTTTACCCCTATAGAACATTGCCATAACATTGGTTCTGCTCCTGTTCGCCATTTAAGGCTACACTAAACATGGAAAGACCAGTCTTCAGTCAGCCCTATGAAGCTCTTTTCCAAGCTGCTTGCCTCTGCAACAGAATATTGCAACTGAGTCTCTGCATCCTCAGTCTGGACCAGGCATACATTGTTCAGCTGTCACAAATATAGAAGAGCTCTGGACTGGACAGAGCTTTTGATTACCCAGAAGCCAAAAAGTAGCTAGGACACATGGGACAATCTGAAAGTGTCAGATGCTTATTTAGGGTATCATATGGGTGTCTTGGAATGACCTGGATGCATCATGTTATAAGGTGGCACGTAAGGACAATGGTTACAAATAGAAAGGGAATGGGAATATAAGATGCAAATCTGTATGAAGCCAGGGTTCACTAGTTTCACAAACTCACAACATAGATTTTAATAGAAATTAATATTTCCTATTCCTCAGGTTTCTTATACAAGTATACAGGTCACCTAGAAATTCCTTTTACATTCCATTAACTTTGAATACAAACTTAATCTCTGTGTTTTTCTGCTTCTTCTGGTATGATCTTAAAGCAGGTCATTCCCAATAATCTGTCATCCTTAAGCTTGACTCTTGCTGAACTAATGTGTCTATCATAAGCATTTGAAGATTTCCAAAATTTTTACTGTTAGTGTTTCTTGAATAGTGGAGTCTACCTACTCCATCACTGGTATATTTCCAGATGTGTTAGATTACAATGAAGGTTCATAATCTGCTTTCATTTAGCATTCGTTTCTATTTGCCTTTTTTTTTTTTTCCCCAAAATTAATCTCTGCTTATTTTTTAAGGATGCCCTAGTGCGAATCAGGAAATTCATTGCATTGTTTTAGCTCTATTGAATCCTTTTTTAATTTATGGAATGTAATCAGCAGCTGCCTAATCCTTCTTCAGATTTTTTTCTCTCTGGTGCTTCTAGTTTGTGCAGCTAACATTCAAAAGTTTCATAGTCAATCGTGTCTGCACTTTGTGCACTCAGTTGCTAAAGTTGGTTATCAAGTGATGCAGAAAGTAATGTAACTACCTTGAACAGCTGGTTTCTAATAAACTTTGGTACATCAAAGCAGTACAGAGAAGGATGACATTTGGCCATATACTTTCTGAAGTCACATAATTTTTCAGCTGTTGTTCAGCTCCCTGGTAGGAGCAAAGGAATGGCAGAAAGGTTTGTCAGGAACAAGAAGGTAGAGTAATCGGAAGAAAATTTACTGACTTACAGTAATAGTTTGTTCCCTTATTAGAACTGTTATAGCTTGTAATAGTCTCCAAAATGCATGGCTATTCTTTGGATGAATAGTGAGTTAGACAACTGAAAACTGGAGCTTTCTTCTACTCCATCCAGTGAAAACTACATTGTGAGACTAAGACCTTGTAGGTTCTGGACATGGAGCTACATACATAGGTATGTATGCATATATCTGTAGAACGTATACACAGAGAATGTAATAAGTGATGATTTGAAAGTTCTGGATCTTCACACAGTCATCTTAAACATTCAGGCACTGGGCTACATTAAACACTGGGACAATATAGCCTGACAATAGCTCAGCTGCGCCACTGACATTTTTTGATGGTTGTTTTTACTGTCGGGTCTAATCTTATTTGATACTTTCAACAACACTTTAAAGACTCCTTTGTAAAAGTTTCAAATCTTGCATCTGGGTAACTTACTGAAAATGTAACCTGACAGCAGAGTGGAATCTGTCTTAGCTTCTTTTCGTAAAGGGATCAATAGCACTTTACACCTAATCTTTATTTCAGCTTTTAGGCTTTCAATGCATCATTTGCTCCCTTTTGACACATAGGGAGAAAAAAAGGGCTACAAAACAACAATATAATTTTTCCTTCAATATAATTGACAGGAAACTTTTTCTTTAGCTCCGTGGAAGGGAAAATCTAGGAGTTAGGGTCACAGAAAACATTTATTTTGTTTTTCAGAAGACTGGGCAAAGGAAATGACTTTTCAATCAATATAAAGCTAGTCAATCAGAGAAAAAGACAAAAACTGAAAAACAGTAGAGAGGAAATTGAAGGGCCTTTTGCACTTTATGCACAGGGTGAAGAAAGCATTTTCCCTAGACTATGCATGAGCAACTGCTCTGCTAGTTGGCTTCCCCCATCTGAATCAGCAGGAGTCAACATGGGGAGAAAGGGAGACAAAAGATGCTGTGGGTCATTGAGTTAACCAGGCTTGTCATCATTAAAGACTTCTGTTTAGGGTCTCCCTCTGTTCCTGCATGCCACCCTGACCACAGTGGAAGGGATTCTTGACATTTGAACTACGAAAGGAAGTCATGGTCTGGGAATTTTTGTCAAATAAAGGAGTCATAGTGAATATTTTATTCAAACACCTTCTAGCTTTCCACTAGGCCTGTTAGACAGGATTTTTTTTTTTTTTTTTTAATTTTCTGAATTTATATGACAATAGGAATGTCTCTAATTATTCACATCACAAACATACCTAGATGGGCCTCTTAGTTACTTAACACAATTTGGCAGTTTGCAACACAATGGAACACTGTTAAATTTGTGACTGGAGAAGTCAGAAATTTTCCTCATAACTAGGAACAAACTTGAAGACTAGAAGGAACCAGTACCGTTTCTGCAGAAGAAAGCTATCTGAGCAGGTTATTAGGTGCTAAAATATCCAACCTGTGAACTATGTGATATTTCTTAATTTTATTTAGGTTTTAATCTATTATTTTCAACACAAGAAAGTCAAAGCATTAAGTCAGTCTCACAGTACCTACGTAAGAAAATGTACCGTGCTAGAGTTAAATTAATCTCTATTGCTGTTGAAACAATTTAACTAGCATTTTTTGGATGCTTGTTTGATTTTTTGTGGGATCATTATTTGACTCTCATGATAATAGGGATGCAAAGCATTGAAATTTATTGGCTCAATTTTGTACCTTTCACATACTGCTCTGTGATAAAGATGGTTTTCAACCATCGTTCATGGAGGGCTGGTTCATTTCCCCAGTAATCAGACTTGAAATGCTTAATGACATGGGTTTGGAACTAGAGGAATTTGGATAAAGTGGGTTGATCTTAAGTATGGCAGGCTTGTTTTCCTCACAGATTTTGAGAGCAAGTCCTTCAGTACCAGTTTTGTCTCTACCTTGCAGATATCAGTCAGTTTTTGCCTTTCTTATTTATGAATCTGTAAACCACCAGTTCAGTCCAGGGCACATATACCTTTCCTAACCAACACATTTATGTCAGTGTACTCATTCAGATGGACTGTGCCTCTGAATCATTCCACCACAGCTTCTGTTTCCATACTGCCTAGCTTGCAGATGTTATGTAAGCTGTGTATCTGGAGTTTGTAGGCTTTTCACTGGTAGCATTCATCAAGGGGACTGCACATCTGCCCTGCATTGCCTTTAATGACAGCTTCTCAGGCTGTATGGCAATGTCCATCAATGCACAGAGTGTGGAAAGTGAGCTTTGATAAAATGATTCTGCATAACCACGCCTTTGCCTCTACAGAGAAGAAATTTGTTTCTTTTTACTGCTCACAAATTAATGGGAAGGTAAATTGTGAGCAGCCAGATAGGAGTTACTGCTGAAATCCATCTCAGCTGGTGCTTCTCATATATAGTGAGCAACGATTTAAACTTTCATGTTTTAGCTAGAGTCTTTAGAAATATGCATGGCTGCTTAAAGCAACTTTGTTAGCAGGGAAAGGAAACACCGTACACCACAAAAAATTTTTTTTTTGTGTGTGTGTGTTTTGTTTTTTTTTTTTTTTTTTTTTTTTTCCAGTTACCTCAATTAATTGGAAAACTTAGGAAAGTTCAGGAAAAGGTTATGAAAACACTGATTAACCCCCTATCCACTCACAGGACTCTGAGTCCTGGATTAATTTGCTGAGAAGAAAAGACTGAATGAAACCTCAGAGAATTTACACAATTTTATTTAATCTATGAAGTAGAATTGAAGAATGCCAGATAAGATCCAAGCAGGAACATGAGCTAATATAGATTTTAAAATAGGAGTGGAGAATATGACCCAGAAAGGGCAAATTAAAAAATATTTATGCCAGAATTTCAGACTTTCTAACCTAATGCAAAATCAGATAAAAAGTAGAATTTGAAATACATTACTAAGGAAGAGGTGAGAGGTTAAATGGTGCAGTTGATAAACATAAATAAGCAAACCTAGGAGTCTGAAGTTCAGTTCATGAACCCTGATTTAAGCCAATGCTTTTGAAGGTGTTTAATGGAGACACTTTCTAGTCATTACCATTTCATCTCAGTCTGTCAAAATCACTTAAAACTCTAACTATCAGATGCATAAACAAACAGGTCAATGCCAGAAATACAAGAACCTTCCCACACTTACAGTAAACCTAAACTATTAGATGCTCAAATTGTTCAAAACTCGGGTGTTTAATACAGGAATCTAATCCAAGACTGCTGGAACACAAAGTATGTTGCAGGATTGTCACAAATGACCTACAACTGTTGTGTCTCCCCGTTCTTCACAAGGGACTAGGACTACCATGAGAGAGAGAAAGTAGATCTGAAAATAGATGTTCTAACCGAATCCAGAAAAACTGCAGCTGTTATAATCTGCCTAGAGCAGTGCTTTCCAACCTGGAAAGGAAAAGTGCAGTGCAGGCGCATAGTGTGTGGCCTTTGTGTTCATATGTTTCAGTTCTTCCCCAAAAGAGAAAGACTTTAAAGTAGATATTAGATCACTCATTAGGTTGTCTGATTCTCTGTCTAGCTTGCCAACAGAAGTCCTGCTATGAGTTATGAAGATGAGAAGGCCATTATACAAAACTGCAAAGCACCAGGACATTGAAAATCCAGGATTAATGGGAAATAGTATTGCTTGCATTAGCTTTATTTTGTGAACCATCAGAGACCTTCAGGCTGTTCCTGAGCCAGCACTTCTTCACATTTCCTCCTTACCTCTTCCCTGGCTATGGGGTTTGGTGAAGAGGAGAGTCTTGCCTTACTCAGAGCTCTGCAGCTGCCTGGGAGGACTTTGTCCTGGCTGCACAGGAAAGAACATTCCAGACATCAAGTACTTCTGCATTATTTCTGCACATTAACATACGTTTTTTTTCCATTGTCATTTGCCATCCACCATAGTAGATAATGCCATCAGTCTGAAAGATTTTTTAAAGGGCATCAGTCCAGCCTTCTTATATGGATACACAACTCACAGCACTAAATACAGGACAAGAGTATAAAGAACTGAGAAATAATTTCCACAGAAAAAAACAATTTTTCCAAATGACTTTTGATAATAACATTTTATTTCCTGCTAGTATAAGTCTTAGAATTCATTCTGTCTGTGTCTAGGTACTTGAAAACTGCATGCACAGATGTTTCTGTGTGCACAAAAGAGAACCTTTTAGGAAAATGCATCTTTATATTTCTACAGTTTCTATAATTGATACTGTTCAGACTCCTTTCTGAAGAGTACTAAAAATCACTGAGTGATTCATAAGCTTTACCACTGTTGGTAAAGACATTTGTGAATTAAAATCCTTGCTTTTGATGTTTGTAGACAGAGTAGGTTCTGATCTTCCCTGTTTATATAATTGCATTTTAAAGCATTATATTTGAAGCTATTGGTTGTTTCTTAAAATAAACTGATTGAAAAGGAAACAAACTCTTCCAGGACAAGAAGTATAGGAAATAGATAGACTAACAATATTGAAACAAAAGCTATTTTTTTCCAACTCCAAACAATTAAAATTGCTGTAATAACTTATCATTAAGTAGAATATACATTAAAGGGGGTGTCAGATTCTCAGTGCTAAAAAGGATTATTTCCACAACAAAGCCATTTGACACTCAATTGGTTATTGTCATCCAATTGATCTTACATCTTGTGCACTCACAAGCTTTTTGTGTTTGAAAAGTATAATTTATTAGTAGTTGTATAACTGGATTAAAATATTTTTTGAGCATCATCTTATGTATTTCTTAGATAATGATCAATTTTGAAAAATGAAGAGTAAATAGATAAACACCAGAACTTCCCAATGCTCAAGTTACATTTTGAGTCAGTGTACTAGTGTCTAAAATTATAATTTAAATAATAAAATAAAACCAGAATCAATGTCCTGAGAATCAGCAGAAGTTTAGCCATTCATTAAGAGGGAACATAATCAGGCCAAAAACTAGAGCAAAATTTAACGCCACTGTTGCCATGGGAAGTCTGTAAACTAACAGGGAACTGCAAGACCTGATTTTCAAATGGATGCTGGAGAATCAGTAGACAAAAATGGACTATACATGTCCATGAAAGCAAAAGACAATCTATTTCTGTATCAGCTCTCTTCAACGGAGAACTTTGGTTATACATTTCAGTGGCAACTATTAACCTTACCAGCCCACGGTGAGAATAACATAGAGAAAACTGGAGATAAGAGTGCTAGAAGAGGCAGCCACAGCACAGGGAGATATGCCTTAGTCTTCAGTGGAGCCAGCAGATAGTCTTGGAAGTATTAAATAATCTAGATATCTTTTTACTATCCTGTACTGAGTTTCCTTTTTACTGGGTTTCTAGAAGCAGACTTCTGACTACAATAGTTGCACGTGTGTTCCAGTTGTCCTGCTGAAGTCAATGTACTTAGTTTCTCATGTTCTTTGATGGGGTACAGGTTGAAGTAGCTGGCTGAACTAGATACAGACCACGATTTTTCTTTTGTGTTATTAAATGTAAAATTATTACATTTTTTTAAAAAGCTCAATCACAGCATCTAAAGATACACATTTCTGTGGCAGTAGAGTCACTGGGCTAGCTGTTTTTATGAACAAAACAATTTAGTATACAAAAAACCAACACTGCTACACAGATGATGCAGCGTTAATTAATGTTAGTCTGAATGTATTAGTGTTTATATCACTATACAGTTCTTCCTTCTCAAAATCCCATAGAAAATTATTTTTATTTCAGTGTATTTAAGTTTTTAACTTTCTAATTCAGTCATTTTGTGTTGATCCTGAAATATCCAGGCTGAACTCTGGGACTATAATGAGATGTACATATGTTATAGAGTACTACTGGTGTAGAAGAGTTTTTTGTTATTGTTCTTGTGGGTTTATCTTTTTTTCTTTCCCTCAGCCTACTGAATTTTATAAAATGTTTACTGAGAGATGCCCAGTACTCTCTCTTCAAATAAAGCAATCAGTTCTTAACAGCATTGACTCAGGGGGTAGCCCACAATGATAAGCACTACTCTATTTAGACTGTTCTCTGCTCTGTTTAGGCATTTTTTCATTTCAGACTACACAGGGTAAGGGCAGGAGTGAGCACAATGATGTGGCCTTGGTGCTAGGCCTCAGAGCATACCCTGTGACATGGCCCCAGGCTCTTTTCTATTAAGCTGACCTTATGTCTCAAAGCCTTATGACCTGTGACACCACTCAATTGTTATTTAATCAATTCAGTCAAAATTAAAAAGGTGTATTTTTATTTGCCTTAACACCTTTTCTTTCTGGTCTTTGTTTTGGTGACCTTTGAGTATTGGATTTCAGCTGTCGATAACACACCGCATGCCAGATTGCTTTTTCTAATAAATAATGAAGCAACTTCTGAGGATTATTTGGATTGCATTGATGTGGGCTAGAAATAGTCCGCAAACATAGCCCAAAAAGAACAATGCAGCTGCATATTCTGAGATCGTCTCACAGGAAACACAACAGTATAAAAGGGCTGTACACACTGACTTCAAATTTTCGTACGATTACCTGTATAGTATCTTCACCTTGAGCTTGGATTAAAAAGAAAAGGCTCTCTTTTACCTGCTTAAAAAAAAAAAAAAAAAAAAAAAAAAAAGGCAGAGGTCAGCTATGGGTAGCAAAAACAATGAATTCAATCTTTTGGCTCATTTTGTAAAAGGGCTAAAAATATCTGTTGCGTCCACCATAGATTAATATTCATTATTTATGCAAATATTTGGAGACAGAACCATAACTTTATTTCTCTTTATAATTTAGTGTGTTATATTTCAAAATAGTATTTAATATTTTTCAGTTATATACTTAGGTCCTGGTTTGGAGAAGTATTTATCACTATTGTTATACACATGTGCTAGACACTGTACGAATGTGTGATAATTTCCTGCTTCAAAAATATAGTCTTACAATAATACATGAAATAAAAATGAGTCACAATACTTAGAAATTTAGTACCAATGACCACAAAACATATGAAGTTCCAAAGAACATTTATATAGTGCTGCATCTTGTTGACTTTCCCTATACATGCACAAATTAGGCTCAAGACCAAGCCATACAACATCTGTAGCTACTTTTGAAATTTCATCTCATGATACTTTGTCTTTTTAGGCATTTCTGTGCCATTTCACCCTCTCTCCCCAAGTTGCAATGTGGAATCAAATTCATGTATTAAGTCCAATTAACTGTGATTTAAGTGACAGATAATCTTCATTTAATTGATCTGGTAACTGTGACTCTGAATTTAAAACCTTTCCATCTTGCAGCTCCCCACATGCAGGAACACATATTTGTTGCCTGTATTACTGAGCTCCAGGCTTTGCAAAGGCATAAGGAATATGGTTTGACAGACAAATTTTGATTCTGATGTACCTGAACATTTTTCTTTCATTATTTAGAAAAAAACTTGATTTTTATAAGTGATAGCAAAGAGTAAGTTCCAAAGCTGCTCTTTTCTGAGCCTAGACTGTGTGGCACTGTGCACGGTAAGTAATAGCTGCATGTCCTGGGATTTGGCAAGAGCAAGTTTTAATCTCTTTGAGCATCCCCAGGAGCTACAAATGGGAGTGAAAAGAGAGAGGATTGCACCCCTCTTGCCCTTTCCCTTTCACAGTCTTTGGTCCCTAGGGTAGCACAAGTATTTATAAATTAGTGACATTTATTTATAAAATGACTGAGACGTGCAGCACTTTAATGTATTAAAAAATTACATTAATGTAAACTCAGCTTCATACACCACTGAACATTATTAATTGGGTGTGGGGAAGTGTGAAGGGGGATGGGATAATTAGGACTGCCTTTTTAATAGCTGCAGTGTAAGCAGAGGAAGTAACACAGACTGAGCTCCTACAAATGTTTCTTGGTAAAAGGAAAGAAATGAAGCAATAGAACAAGTAGTGTGATCTTCTGTGTTTTGCTCCGGAGGTGTCTGTGTATATTCTACTCAGAGAAAGACCAGAGCCTGAGGATTAACTGGATCAAGGATTTTTCTGTAGTCTATGTAGAAAATGAAACACTTAGAGTCATATCATGGCATGAACATGATCAAAAATATTTTTCAGTATAATACAGCTTAAGTTTTAGGTTGGAGAATTTGTAGTAAGTGAAGTAAAATGTGACCCGACATGGAGATGACCCATTCTTTGCACTAGAAGTGACTGACATGCAAACTCTTTGGGGCAAATCTTCCTCCTCTGAATATTCAATCTGTATAACTCTGGGTTATTAAAAGCTATATGAAATAATAACACCTTTTGAGCTAAAAATATTCATTGTATTCTGTGCTTAAAATTTGAAAACGGTGTACTCTGTTTTGTCACATACTTGAGCCATGGACTTCTGTCCAATTTCACTTCAGTGTCTGTGTTTTCTTTCATTGCTGTATCTCAGATGATACAAAGCTGCAGTTCCACCAGGCAGTCTGTCCCATCCCTTTTTCTCTTCCCAACACAATTTCATTGAGGTCCAGATCAGTATTTTCAGAAAGAACTGTCTGAGGCACTTTCCTAAGACAGTGGTTTGTGAATCAAGTGTTAAGGAACAGCTACAAAAGAACACAAGAATCCACCCTTGCATCCCTAGTATCATAAAAATGGAAGATAGTCAGATATCAAACATCAAAACTGTGGTGCAAGTAAGAAGACCAGTAAAACTGACAATGCTGAAGAAACTGAAGATTGTCAGAGAAAATAGGTAATGTGGGTGAAAGACTGACTGAGGAGGGTAGTGACTTGAGAGTATAAAAAGGGGACTTCAGTCTGGAGTAAGGCAGTAGTTTCTCCTGGTCCACTTTTGAGACATTTCAGTAAGCGGTGGTTGTATTTTTATTAGGGATATTACTAGTGCACAGAAGTATTGATAATATCAGTGCCACAAAGCATCATCAGTGCAGAGGAGGATCAGGATATCGCAATGGAAGAATCTGATAGCCTTGAGATAGACAGGAATAGAAGTAAGATGAAATTCAATAGCACAAAGTACAAGGTCAGTCACTCAGGGACTAATAACACAAATACTCTGCTATAAGCTGAGAGCTCATCTGTCAGAAATCACTGAGAGGAGAGTGACCTAAACTCTCTAGTTGATCACAGTGTGACTATGAGTTACGAATATGCTGTAGCTGTGAAAAAAGGCAAATGTGTTTCTGAGGTACAGTATGGAGATATTTCCATAAAGGATAGGAAAGCATTGGTAGCACTGTGGAACACCATAATAAAACCTAATCTTGAGGACTATGTACATATTAAAAGGAAGATTAACTGTTACTGGAAACAACAGAGAGAAGTACTAGTAGGATGGTTTGGTACATGAATATCAAAAAGACACCAAGGTAATTTGGCATGTTTAGCCTAACGAACCAGAGCCTAAAGCATATTTGATTGTTGACTATAAATACATATAAAGATAAACACAAGGGAGAGAGAAGAATTATTTAAGCTGAATGCCAGTTTTGGCATGAAAATAAATAAGTAAGTAACTTTATGCTGGAAATTAGAAAAAAAGAATCTTATCTAGCACAGCAATCATTCCCTGGAAGAGCTTGCCAAGCATGGTAAAGGTGTAGAGGATGAGAAACAAAAAACTAATTGCTCTAAGGTGGAGTTTGATAAATGTAAAAAGATTATATGATATGGTTGCTTGCAAGAACATGGAATTGGACTTAGTCCCCACATTTCCTTCCAGCCTTAGATTCCAAATGTATGCCACAAATCCTTAGAGATATAAGCAGGAGGTTAATACCAGTAAGAAAGGCAGATTCCTATAGTTGTATAGACTTTTAGGAGTGAGGACACAATTACGAAAATCCTGTTTGTAATAAAATGTCCTGGATTAGTTCCGGTTATGTGGCTGATTAAGAGCATCAGATATAGCTCAAAGGGAAAAAAAACAACAAAACAAACCAAATGAACAAACAAGAAACCCAAAACAAAAAACAAACAAACAACAATTAAAACCCAAACATACTATCTTGCCTAAAAATACTCTCGCCAGAAAAAAACAGGATGACCTCTGGTTAATTATTCAGTTAGCTATTTGCTGTCACTGTTTGAAAAAAAATTGTCAAGGTCTTCTGTATAATTCAAATTCTTCATACTTCCAGGGACCCGTATTTACCACACTTTGCTAGAATGAATCCTCTTTTATAATGAGTCTACATATTTTTATTCATATTTTTTTTAATTTATTTTAAATTAATTGCACAAAAATGTAATGCTAACATTTCAGACTAAAAGGATGGAAAACCCAACTCTTTCCCCAAAAATGGTGTTCAGTATTTTGCTCTTTTCTTTTGATGAAAGCGGCTTAATTGCTACTGGGAGTTGATGCAGCAAGCATGCAAGAACAGCATTACTCATATATAACACTGGATGGTATTTGACATTGGTAATCGTTACTTAGCTGTTCTTCCAGTGATAGGATTGTTGACAAGGCAAGGCAACAATAGCAATAAACTTGTCAGGGTATGAGGTACGGCTAAAACTCTGTAGATACAGCAACTACCAGTCACTGGTGCTTTTTGGGTTCTATTCCATAGAAACCTGCTTATTACTAAGATTTTCATAACCAGTGGGAAAGGAAAAAATAAGTTTCGTTTGTTAGAGATGAACAACCAGCCATCATTAAGAAAGCAACATTCCTGCTGAATGCCAAAAGGGACTCCAATGTTGTCATAGGTGTGGAACATAAATACTGAGCATGAATATAAATGACTGCAGATAAATAAAGTAATGCTTTATTCTTATCTTTGTCATCAATATTCTCCTGCAGGCAAGAAGGAGGAGAATTGTGGTTTCAGTGTCTGCAGTTCCTTCTTTTCCCCATGCATCCATGTCTGGCTTACTGTGCCCCATGCCCTGTCAGTTACTTGGAATGTGAGCCATGATGAAGACCACACTGTCCATATCAGGAACTTCTCATCCTCAGTAAGTTCTCAGCAGGTGACCGTCCACCACTGCATAATTCACTTAGTGCAATCAGTAGATGTTCTTCAAAAAACATTTATTTTAGTTACACTCACAAATTTCAGAGGCAACTGCCTTGACAACCACTACCTTAGCCCATAGCAACAAGGGATAGATGACTGTATCTCATAAGCACATGCAGCAGGCTGACTTCATACACTGAGTTTAGAAAGCCCTATGCATGATGTTTTTTATCAGAATTACCTTAATTCAATACTTGAAATTTCCTGAAAAGGTTAGACGGCAGTGGCCCAGAGCAGCTCTGCATAACTGTTACCTAAGCCTCAGCAAAGCTTCTCTTTGCTCAGATGCCTTGGAACAAAACCCAAAAATACCACCTAGAAAACACAGTTTACATGTTTTTAGTGCACTGAATAAATTAATTTTCTTAAATGTCTAAAGAAGGCTTTTTTTTTTGTTTGTTTTCCACAATGAAGAAAAGACTTAAGGGTGCTAGCATTGCCTATCTTATTTTAGGAGAGGATAAATAACCTGTTGTTAATGATGAGAAATTTTGAGCAAATGCTGGCTTTCTAAAGACTAAAAAGTACAAGTGTAGAAATTGGCTCGTGTTAGGGGGATATTTGTTACTGCCCTGAGTAGATTAACCATGGTAATTGGCACTGGGTTTTTTTAACATATTGTGCAGTGCTTTGCAGGCGGTAGTAATAAATAATGTGCACTTAGCTGCACTATTGGTCATTCGCAGTCCTATCACAGCAACCTCCCCCCATTCAGGGAAGATAAATGTGATTTAAATTAATAGCCAGTCCTAAATAACTCCTCAGCTGGTAAACGATGCATTTATCAGGCCCAGACAGGCAGTGTCCTTTGATTCATGGTCCCCCCCTTACAATGTGAAGGGTGCGTACAAAAATTGTTATTACTTTTTAATAAAGTGTAGCAGTCAGTCTTCAGTCATTTATCAGAAATGGAGGCATTCTGACAAACAGAAATATCTTAGCAGTGGATGAATGAGAGGGATAAAGGACACATTTCTCAACAAAAATAATCACTGCCTAAATAATCTCATAAAAGTCAGCTTCTAAGTGCCTTGAAATAAATGTATCCAGCTGAAAGATACTGACTCCATGTGCTGTTAAACTAAAGCCTAAACCAACCATTACAATATTCACCTGCAGACAGAAGGGAAAAAGAATAATTTTCATCATCATTCTGTGTAGCAGCAATTCAAATACAAATAGCGGTCAGCTAAACAGCAAATTTCCCAGTATATTTTCCTTTTGGTTTCCTAGCAGCTAGCTCAACTTTTTTCTCCATTTATCATTTTTAAATTTATTATGCTCATAAATAAATAAAGTTTGGAGGTGAAACAAAGTGTGAAGTGAATGAAGCAACAGAAGCAAATGTAATTCAAAATTTTTTATAACACACACTTCTTTCTTTATTCTTTTAGTATTAAGAACTTTACTGTTCTTACAGTTTAGGTACCTGCTCAAGATATGGCAGTGCAAGGCCTTCTTGTCCTCTCAGGGACAGGCATGCAGGAAAGATGCCTGAGGAGACTTAGAGGAGGCAGTTCTTTGCAGGTGAGAGTCCGTATTTGACACGCATGAACTGAGGGCAGGGTGTTTAACCTGCCATTCGTCATTACGTGTTACCCATGCGTGGACTTCAACTCCCAGGGTTATTCAGATAACGGTGGGAAAGCCAGATCTCACGCTTTTAACACAAACCTTACTAGAATCGCTATGTTAACATGGGACTTGGTTCTAAGCTCTACATGGTTTGGTGTGGTATTACTGCTGTAAAGTGAGGTAGAGCTTATCCTGTTAGAGAAATAACATAAGGAGTGTTTAACTGAAATGGTCTGAGTATAATCAGCTTCTGACAGTACACCCAGGGTGGAGTTTTCTAATCATTGCTTAGTGCTGCTCATTGCCATCTTTGCTGCTTAGCTCTGGACACACAGCAATATCCCTGCAGAAGATGATCCAAAAAGTATTGCTATCACTGTCATCTTACTGTGCTCACCTCACCTCCACCCATCCCTCCCCACCCCAGCACACCATCCATCTTCTGACAAAGCCCACAGGAGAGCAACGGTACAGGTTTGCTGGCACAGAAGCATGGGAGAGCTGCTTCTCTACCTTTGATCGCTGGGAATTGCAAACCACATCATGGACCAGATTCTCCAGAGATCAATCGTAGCTCCTGTACCTACATCGGAAGTGACTGGAGAAACATCCTGATGCAAGATTGCATTTGCAGTAGAATTGACCAGCTCAACGTTTTTCTGAGCCTGCCTTTGTAGTACTGTACTGTGCCACTGTTTATGGGCAGAGCTGTGCTACAGGTAAAGTGCTATGGACCATCTCAGAACTACATAGTGTTCTTGGGTCTTGTGTGTGTAGAAATGACACCTGTAGTTGTTCTTGGTGAGAATTGAAGTCCTGAATTTTTATGTCATAAACACACTAAAGAACTACTTTGGAAAACAAAGTGTTTTAAAATAGTTGGTCTTTCCTCCCATTCCTGCTTGTAGGTCTGACGGGGACATTTTGGATCCAGGATCAACGCCGTAGGCAGAGGTGGCTGGGAGAGACCTCTGGCTATTTCTGCTTCTCTTTGGCACCATGTGGGTGGTGGGGAGACGGGACGGGATGGAGGGTGGCACTGGGGGCCTGAGGGACTGGGGTAGGATGAGGGATGTTAATCAGTAGGTGAATCGCTTGTGTGGTGAGTGGAAGGAAGCAGAAGAGAGGGAGGAGGAAAGAGAGTAGTGGCAGGAGAAGAAACAGGAGAAGGTATGGGTGAAGGAGGTAGAGGAGAGTCTGGAGGAGGGGGACTTGGAAAGAACCAATATTATAAGAGGACTTGGAAAGAACCAGTCTTGGAAGTCTCCTTCCTATGACTATCCTATCTTGGCCCAGTCAGAGCTGAGTGAGGAACATGTGGAGTCGCAGTGTGTTTTAGCTTTAGCTATCGTGCCATATTATGCTGGTCATTGTTGCTTGATTCCAGACATTCCCCTGTTACTTGGAGCAGCAGGGCTACAGAGAAGTCCATGTAATAGTCTTCAGTAGTTGTATGCTTCCTAGCAGCTAATGTAAGCAAACTTTTGTTAAATTCTGTTCAGACAGGAGCTCTTCTGGTGCATCTGCTAAGGCTTTTGTAAATCTTCCCCTGCTTAATTTTTAACATGATTCTGGTTGATGTCACCCTTTAGAAAAGAGCTGAATGCAAAGTCACCTGGTAGTACCCTTCAAAAACAGAGGCCTGGTCATTAATGTATCTACTCATATCAGAATGAAAGACAACCACTGTTTGTACCTGGTCCTAAATACAAAGCAGTCTCCCTTCCTTCTCATGCTCTGTTCCTTTGTAAGAGAGAAGAAATTTCATCTACTGTATGAAGGTAGTATTGGGAATCACCTATCAAGTCGTGTATTTCACTTGTATGGAAACATCCCCGTCATGCCTGATGCTGACATCAGCAGTCAGGCAGGTTGTGTGCCCATACAAAGTGCTGTTTTTCAGAAATCCTGTGTTATCTTCAAAATTTTGTTGATGTTTGAGCATCAAAAACTGCACTGCTCTGTGACCAAAAGATCCCTTTGGAAAGTGTCCCTTCACCAGAGTTCTGAAGGCCACAGGAAGAGTCACAGATTGCATAAACAAGCTCCAACAATAAACAAACAAACAAACAAAAAGCAAACAAACAGCAAAAAAAAAACCATCATCCTTTTACAGTAGGGAAATAGTTACACAACTTTTTATATTGCACAATTTGAGTGCTATTCAATAATCTGGGGCAAATGCCACAGTTTTAGGTGACAGTTTCTGAATATTTGGCCAATTTGCCTCTTTCTTTGCTTCTAGCTTTCATGCTGATATGATGTGTTCAGTTTTTCCCTGAAAACATGATTTAATCAAGTGGAAGGTGACATTTAAGAAAAAAGTCTAGATAATGAAATTGATCATGATGAAACAGCCTCTACAAAGTTCAAAATCCACAGATGGCCTAAACCTGATATTCGTGGTTTTCCTTTCATTTTAAATGCATTTGTCTTCTGTCACTGTTTCTTCTATGGACAAGAAGATTTTACTCAAATCCACTTAAAGAGAAGGCAATGCTGTAGTGCTATTCTAAAGTATTTTGCTTGTATTGGTACCAGTAATGCAAACAATTTTGCATAGTCAGGCTGGTATGGCTGAAAAAAAAAAATAACACTGAATATATCAGCCTGTTTTGCCTTCTTCCTGGATTTAGTAGATATAATCTACTCTAATTGTATAGACATTAGCTTGACTGAGTAATTTACAAACGAGGAACTCTTTTTCCACTTTATGTTAACTCTATAGACCAGTTACATGCTGATCTGCTTGCCCGAAACTCTCCTAAGAATTTGTAAACACTGAGGCTTGACATCTGTTTTATAAATAATACAAAAAGGAATTTTAAATATGAAAAACAGAGATCCGGAATAAACATTGAATTATTTTTATCTTCTGCTCTTCAGAAAATTTCACTCATTTTATTTATATTTCAGGTGCACTCTTTTTAAACCAAACTTTCTCCATTTAAAATGTGATATAACTATTAAAATATTACTCTAAACTTTGTTTAGTTCGTTTGACCAACCTTAAAATTCTTTCTTTTAAGATTTCAGTGGGTATCTTCAGCCAAATAAATCATTTTTTGTTCTTCGTTTCACAAGCACTACCACCTTATTACTTCCACTGTGCTGGAAATAAACAGCAAGCATTTTGAATCAAAAATGTGTCCTTCTGTATTAAAACAACACTAACAGTAACATCTCACTCTTTTATGCTGGAATAAATTAGCTCTTTAATTTAGTTTCATGAAAAAAATACAACCTAGAAGCAATTCTCTTGTGTATAGACCAACATTAAGCCTCATACACAGGTAACAGTCAATCCATTAACCTTTGCTTTGAGCTTAACCTGTGTGTCCCTTGCATCACAGTTGTTCCTCCTTTTAATACCTTTTCCTTAATAGTTGCTCACCCACAACTGAAAAGGGCAGAGCAGCTTCTCATGACATTGACTGTGCCACTGCAATAATAAGCTGCTCTTTTTTTCCCCACCTCCTGCCTCACTACAGTGTCAGCAACCATTTTTTTGGGGGGAAGGTAATCTAAAAAGAGCTGTAGAGGCAGAGGTCATGTTAAACTGTAACGCAAATGTTATTCCTCGATTATCTAGCTGGGGTAAATGTCAACTGCTTCAGGCTAAAGCAATTGGAAAAGCAGAGTGTGTGAATCTAACAAAGACAGGGAGAGAGAGACAAGGAGGGAAAGCGGGGGGCAGGGAGGGAGAATTTAAACTGGGCCTAGCTTGATGGCTGCTGTGTTAAACCATCACTTCCCTGTATTTCTTTTTTCCAGTGGACAGCAAAGCCTCATATCAGCTGCATGTGGTCTGAGCAGAGCTTTCTTCACCCATTCTTTTGTAATGTGTGGCTCCAATAGAAAATGTTGTGTGCTGAGGCTGCTGCTTAAAGAACTTTTAAAGACTTGAGGGATCAGTGCTCATCCCACTTACTGAAGAAATAAGTAATAAATAACGGGGGAATAAAGATATACTTAATCCTGTAGAACAATAAGCCATTTAAATGTTTTGCGCTTTGAAGAAGTCAAGTATGATACAGCATTGGTTTTAGTTACTGTTACATTTAACATAACCTGAAAATAAAAATATGTGTTAAAGAGGACAACATTCTTGATATGACTAAAGAGCGGGCATGCATGTATAACAGCACATTTATTAACCATCAGTGAATATATTCAATACTCATCTTCGTAGATTCTTTTCTCAGTCTTCTGTCATCATTTATCATTATTACTTATACCACTTATTCCTACAGCAGATTACAAAATAGACACCTAAATAAAAGTTGAGATGCAGAAACCACTGGTATGATTGGTGCTCGCCTATTCCAATGCAAAGTTAAGTGGAGTGTTGTAAACTGCCACTGGATATTTACTGTACTAATAGAGAGTTAAAGACAATCATTCTTAAACAAACAGCCCCCAAAGTGCACCCACTACACTTTTGTGTACCAAAGCCATGAGTTCCACCAGGCTCATGGAGGGGTAGTCTCACAGTTAACTGGCTCCCTAAACATTACCAGCATCCTTATTTTAGATTGAAAAACTATTCCCAACACCTGAGACTGCACCCAGCAACGAAGAAGATCATACCGTTGCTTATGTTAGTTTGTATCATATATTTGTGTAGCACTGATCAAACCAGGCCTATGCTATGAAAGTGCTCTACAAGTGTAGTTGTGATCACCGAATACCCAAGTCAATGCTGCTTCACTTACCAAGAGCTATTGTTGATTTAGTAGCCAGTAGATGCAGGAAAGTGAGTATTTCCTTTTTTTTATGGCACCTGTTAGGCTGTGTTGGGCCTCCTAACATAGGAAAGATGTTGAGAAACTAGAATAAATTCAGCAGAGTGCCACCAGGATGTGTAAGGCTCTGGAGCACTTGCCCTGAGTGAGAGACTGAAGGAATAGGACTTGCTCAGCCTGGAGAGGAGAGGGCTTTGGTGGGGACATAGTAGCAGTTTTTCAATACCTAAAATGAGGTTATTAAGAAGATGGAGCCAGACTTTTGGCTGAGTTGCATGGTGGGAGAACAAATGATTGTTCATCAATTGAAATAGGTAGTTCCGATTTAAGGCAAAACATTTTCACTCAGAGGACAGGCAAGCACTGGAACAGGTTGACTAGAAGTTGCCTTGAGAGGCTGTGTGGTTTTTGTCCTTGAAAGTTTAGAAGATTGGATAATGCACTGGGCAACCTAGTCTGACTTCATAGCTGACCCTGTCTTGAAGAGGCAGTTGAACTGGGCACCTCTGGAGGCTTCTTCCAACCTGATAATTCTACTTTCAGATTCTAGTATGAGTTTTTGGAGAGGAGCTGTAAAAAACCAAAACAAACTAACAAAAAACCAAACACAACAACAACAAAAAAAACCCAAACACAACATAAAAACAAACACACACAAAAATACCCCAAACAACCAAAAAAACCCACACCAAAACTAAAAAATTCTTTTTTACATATGTGTAAGTTACTCCTGACTTATGAAAATCAGTATGAGGAAGTCAAATCAACAGAATATGTGACATTTACAATATGTCAACAACAATGATAGTTTTCACAAAATGACTTTTCAGTCATTTCAAAAAAAATGTTCTTACCTCTTCAGCAGTTTTCTAGAGCTGTGTTTTATCTTTAACACCTCAAGACACACTGGGAGATGAGAGACCTTGAGTGATGTTGACTTGGTGTGAATGCTTGACTCACTGTGACACAGAGAGTACAACCTATTATTTTGTACAGCTGGAGGGAGAAGCAGCCTGGGATAGTGTCATGGCTACCACGGAGGCCATGAAACCACTGGCAAACAGTCAAGTAGTGTTTTTAGCAACTGTTAAATCTGTCTAAAAATTTCCTCTGAAGAATGATGCTGGGATTCCAGTCTATTCCTGTGGAAGGGAGAGCAATAGCAAGAAGTGTGTGAGTGATAAATTCGCACTTTAACTTAGGTTATAGCTTTTTAAAATAAAAAACCAACCATGGCCTCTGCTTTGAAATCTGCTTTTTTGCCACCGTTTTCTTTCCCAGATTATTGTGATCAGATGAGTTGTCTAATCTCTTGCTTACATCAAGCATGCCTGAAAGTTACTTTTGGATCTCTGGATTAAGTGATGAGCTCATTTCCTTGTGGTGACAGGAGCTAACAAAACAAATACACAGAAATCCATTAGAACTAATTCACCCAAACAACTTGAGTGAATCACTCAATGCCCTTCCCTCACTGGGGAAAGAAATCAATGACTTGATGATAAAATTAAAGATTTTTTTAAACAAAGGAATGTTTTTTAATGATCATAATAGTATGATGAAAAATGTGCAGTAGTTTCTATCAGCCTCCTAATCTGTTTCCTGTAAGTACATATGTGCATCATTAGCTTCACTCATCCAGGGTCATGCCAACAAAAATTAATGGGTTTTTTCACACTCGTAACAAGCACTACCTTAGAAGACCTGAGAAATTCAGAAAGCAAATCAGCAACAATTGCTGGAACTTATTTGATTTTTACAGTCAGAAACTTTAAATGGAAAAACAAATTTAGTTTTTAAATGTCTGGCACTATTTGCCTTGTATGGTTATTTGTTGCTAATGATTTTAAAATTCATTGCAATTTAGGACAGCATGGCTGTTGCAAACAGAAGATAGTGTGTTATTAGCTGGCTAGCTTTATTAGGTATTCCAAATTTAATACATTTTAATTTAGGAACTAATAAAAAAAAGTGAAAGATTAAGACTGACTTCTGGAAAAAAAAATATATTTAGAATTTTTGCTCTTTAAAACTTTGGGAAAAAAAGTAATTTTATGGTGGTAGGAGAATGCGAAGAGGTGACAAAGTTCTTGGCAATAAGTATCTGCATCATTCCTGATATTCCATGGCTCCTTAATTTGGAAGCAGAAGATGGCAGGACAGAAAAACTCGAAGGAAAACTTTGATGAATATTAGTGAGAAATAAGGTGTACTTTTGTATCTAATAAATGTGTTCTAATTCAGCTCAAAGGTTTGGACCTGGTGTAGGAATCACCTGGTAAAATTAAAATTCTGTAATTCAGAATGAATCAGAAATTCCGACAACATAACTATAAAGACTATAGACGGTGAACCTGAGGAGTGAGTAGTTGTACTTCCACTGAGTGCAGTGCAGCAAACCTCCTTTACAAAGCCTTGAGGCTGAGCCTTGACACGTTTTGATGTGACTGAATTCTTTGGTATAGTAATTAGCATGAAACACCTTGCATGCTGTAAACTGTTATCATTAATATGGTGGACTTCACAAACAGGACACTAGAAATATTTATGAAACTCAGACATCAAAGTAGTTTCTTTTTATCTTTCCCTTCACCCAGCCCTACTAAAGCCTAATTGAAATACAATAATTATAAATGAGCTTAGCTTCTCAATTTAATTTCCTTGTGAGTAGTTTCATTTATTTTTCTTAGTCTTTGTTAACATGTTTTAATTAAAAGATTTAACAAAGCTCAAGATACAATGTGCCATTAGGTGTAGGAACATAATGGGACATATTTACAGAGACCTGGTGAACCTCTTTTTATGACTTTGCCTGTTTGTGCAATTGAGAGAGTAAATTTACTAATTAATCTAAGGAATATTGCCATGTAGGAAGCCAGGTCCCAGAAACAGGCTTGTCCAAGTCTAGCTCAAGCAAAAAAGATTTCTGCATCCTTTAGATTTTGCTGAAACATAAATTCCACTCAGAGAGAGCAACCTGAAAACCATATTGGCCACAAAGGTCATATTAAAAAGTATTTTTTGAGCAGTCACAAAATGTCATCTGCAAGAAGGTTAACCAAATATCCACCAAGTCAATCACTTATTTAGAGGCACTAAGAGGCGGATAAATAATTTCAAACGTCAACATCTGTGCCCTGGAACTATCTCAGTCTTTTCAACCCAATACCAGAAAATATTAAAATGAAGCAGAGATATGACTTTACTGGGAAACTATTTAAGGTATAAAGACAGAGGGAGTACTGGAAGTGTTTTGTGGAACCAACTGAATATATAAACATCACAATACTGGGAGAGCCAGTCTGACTAGAAAACAAAGAAGGGTCTTAAACTGTCTTTTTGAATTTCTGTGTAATTATCACAGGTAATATTGCTTTAGCTATATAAAAATAAAATGTTACTACATAATCTGTCATTATGGTTTGAAAATGCAGTAGAAACAGGCTTAGTGCAAGCCGTTATAACTTCTATAGCTTTTTTATTGATATCATTATTTTGGAATTAAAATTCTTAAGAGCATGCACCCACTGGAGGAATATGTGGTCTAAGACTAAAGATTTAAGTTTCTCCAATTCCTCTAGCAACAAGTATCCAAAACATTCAGTTTCTTCTTGTATCTAGACCAAAACAATGGTTTAGATAGTGCACCACGAAAGAAAAACTTACGATGATAAAATGCAGATTATTTGTTCTTATTAAAAACATAACAGTATATTTCCAGAGGGTCTCACATTTGTGAATATTTTCTGGTTTTGATAATCAGTTGAAAAGTCTTGAATATGTAAGATATCCATGCATTTCTCATGTTTAATGCATGCTTTGTGTGAACTTGGATTGTATAAAAAGAATTAGGGTACTGTCATGCATGACTCATTCAAAATGTGCAGAAGTACTAATCTTTCCATTTGTTAAACATCTTAATTTATTTGAAATTGTACATGCATTCCAAAGAAAAGAACAACTGCCTTTTGTTCTCATGTCTTTTATACATTACAAAAATACAACTGAACAAGGAAGGAGACTGAAGGAGTCTCCCTTCAGTCTCAATGCTCAACATTTTTTTTTTTTTTAATATCTTGCTTTGTCCCATCTTCAATTTCAACTAAAATAGAAACAAGCTACTAGAAATTTTTGCCAGAGTGAGTTATTTCCCTGCACAATGTTGTGCTTATCTCAAAGAAAGCTTTTAGGCAAAAAATGCATATAGGCAAAAATCCAGGTAGATTTCAATTGTTGAGGTTTTGTTAATTTGCAATGTTTTTAAATTCTCCAACATATTTGGGCCTCAATAGTTCTTTTAAATTTCATAATAGTAGGAATCATGGTCTCCCTAATTTGTCAGCTACGTAGATAGAAGAAAGATTTTACTCTGAGAAAGTCTGCAGTGAAGCAAAGCAAAGTGAATACAGAGGGAATATATTTTGTGTGACACAGTAGATCCTTTTGGCCCTTTAAGCCTTATCAGATGTTGTAAAAACTAAAAGGAGCCTGCACAGACCATGCATGCATAACTAAAAAGATGCAAGTCCCATAAAACTCCTTTGTCTGAGTAAATGCAAAGGAAGAAGGCTGTATGTACAACCGGGAGAGAACCTGGTGAAGCCTAGTAAAAAGTCTGTGGAAACTGCAGAACTTCTATTTGCTCCTCTAACTAGATGGCAGGTGCAGTCCTGAGGAGCACTACTTGTGCCGAAATTCTTCTAGATACTACATCTTATGACTCCTGAGAAGTCTTACCCTTTTCCAGGGACTATTTTATTTGTTGTTGTTGGTGGTGGTTGGTTGGTTGTTTAAAAAAAGAAAAATGGAAAGAGAAATAAACGAATTAAAAGGCCCAGAGGCTTTCTCTGACTGCTCATAATCATGAAATATGTTTATTCTTTATAATCCCTAACAAGAGCAATAAAATAAACAAACAAACCACAGGAGAAGAATTCTCCATTTACCAAGTCTGGGGCAGAGTCCCTGTGGCTGGTTCAAAGGAACCCTTCCCACCTATTTGATCCTTGGATAAAACAGAGATGGTGCTTAATCTCCCTATGTGCTGGCATTTGCTATGCCTGAACTTCTGCTCCTGGCATACGCTCCTCAGTCTGCAGCTTGTCCAGCAGCTTCCCTCTCACAGTGCAGAGCCGTGTCGGGGAGGAGCAAGTCAGCATAGGTCCCACTGCCTGTGTCCTGAAGAGCTTAATGTATTCTCACATGATCAGCAAGCCTCTGCACAAAGACTCCCTTCCAAATTGTGGGAAAAGTAGAAGCCCCTACAAAGCAAGAAATACTTTATGTAATTAGTCAGTGGCTAGAGAAAACAGCATGGCTAGATGTGGTTCTCAGCTGGAAGCAGTTCAAAAACCTGTCTCTCCTTTCCCAAAGTACTATTTAAACACTGCTAGGAAGGAAGAAGAAAACATTTTTCTCACTCTAAAATTTCAATTTTATTATAATAATTTAAAACATAGTTTCATAAGAAGGAGGCTAGGTTTGAAAATGATTCACCAGCCTTGTGGCTTGGACTTTCACTCAAGAAAGCAGGGAAAGGTGAGAAAAGAGCTGGCTTCCAGGTTCTGCTAGAGGGTGTCATTATGGGTTGAAGGCAAGACCTATGGAACAGCAAGCACACATTGGAACAGGAGTTTGAACTGAGCTCTCTTCATTTCCAAGAACCTCTGCACTTCCAGTGTCGGTAAAAGATCAGAGGGTGAACACAATGGGATGGTGAGGGTGCACAGGTTGAGTTAAGGTTTTATGGTGGACTGATAGTATTTTGTTATCTAGATAAACAGAAAACATGATTTGTGTATTTATGTAGTCATATTTGATTCAGATTAATCATCTTTCCAGAAAGGATCAGATGCCTATTACATTGTGAGGGGAGGCCTTGTCTACTAGCAGTCAAACTCCTGCTATCACCACTGAAGATAAACTTAAAAGAAAAAGTAAGAAAATAAAAAGTAGCGAAATTACTTTTCACAGAAAGTAAGGTAGTTCTGTGAAGTTCCAAGCAATTAATTAGCAGAACTGAGAGAAAGGAGCACTTTTTAACAAAACCAGGACAACACTGAAACAGAAGTTCCAGTACCTTTAAGTAAGCATACAAGCACTTCAGCTACCTGGGTGCTGGGTCAATCAATGTTATGAAAGAGGGACATTTATGAGAAGACAACAATGCCATTTCACTGCACATAGGAATGTGTTTGTCCCCTTATATTATAACACACAGCTTTCTTACCAATACTCTTTCTGGGCTTCTGCGAAAGCAATTGAATTTTACTGAGTAAGAATATGTCATACAGACAAATTTTCAGTAATGGTCCCTGAGCACGAAATCAATGAGGTTGCAATCTGCCAGCATTATTGGTTTCTAAGTCTCTTGGTGCTAAGGGTGACAGTGCCAGTCAGAGCAGGTCAAGTTCATTGAGCTTAAAGACAGCTCTACTGGCCTGTAGCCCTATTCACAGCTCTATTCAAAGTGTGAACTAGTCTGTAGTTGCACCAACTGCTTTACCCTGAGTCTTTTTTTCTCTGGCCATTCTTAAGAACAGGTTTGTGCATTCCTTTCCTGGGTGCTTTATTGCAGTCTCTTTGGGTCTAAGTGCTCAAAAGAGAGAGCTGGTAATTTACACTGGCTAAGAGTGCCTGTAGCATGTCCCAGGAGTTTTTACTGAGGAACAATATTTTCTCTTCTGATCATCCTCTTCATTCAAAACAAAAATTCCCTGGGTAATTGCTCACTGTAAACCTGAACTTCATATCTGGAAGGTGCGAAACTACATCTGTGGAAAACGAAAGTGCATCAGGTAAAACCATCTCACTTATGGAGGCATTTTCTGCTTTGAAACAGCTCCAAAATGAATGGCTGCATTAGGTGAAGGCTGGTGGAGATCCAGCCCATCTCTTCCCCTTTTTAGGCATTATTAAATAGGCTATTTGCACAGTTTTGTGTTTTCTTGTTGGCTATCTTGATAGAAAGTACACAGTAAGATTTTGTTTTGGACTGTGCGGGAGTTATTTGCTAGCTCATGAGCTACCCTGAAAGCTGCAGGTTGACTGCATAGAAACGTCGGTAGGTTGGTGACTGGGCAGTGGTGGCTACTTCCAAGCAAGACCTTTAAATACTGCAAGATCCTTTAGCTACTCCTGCAAACAATTTCAGTTTAAACATAAATGTGAAGAAAAAATAATTACAGACAAAATAGCACATGGAAGGGAGGTTACAGCTCCATCAACAGAACTGTCATTTAGGAGTTGACTTGCCTAGAATGACTTTTATAGTTTTGCCAATGTAGATGTATAGGTAAGCTTCATGTCTAGAAAGCTAATGTGGCCCACAACATAGTACACATAGACACTAACCGTGCTTTTCACAGTGGTGGACAGTCTGAGACTGGAAGCTTAACGGAGTATTAGTAAAACCTGTACATCTAACAGTCTGAATACAATTGCTTTTACAACTATAAAAAATCCAAGTTTCTATTTATCAGATGTTAGGAATATTCAGTTTTTGAAATATATTTTTTACAGATGAAAAATCAAACAAGAAGTTGCAGTGATATGAAGGGTGCTTAATTCTGCAGTTCAATGGTAGAATTAAAAATAAGAATTATACTTACAGAGGTTTTACCACAAAGTGAATATGCATACAGAAATGTATCTACTGAAAAAAAAAACCTAAATACAATATATATATATAATATAAATATAATATTTTCAGAAGAGACTCATTCAATTTGCACTGGAAAAAATAAAAAATAACCTCCCACACACCATTTCCTGTAATAAAGGAATTTTGGATGTATTTGTAAAAGAAAACTTAAACAAAAACTACAAAACATGATTGTTGCACACTATCATTTTTATTCTTAGAGCATAAAAAAGGAAATATGTACAAAAAAAACAGGAAACCAGAGTAACAGGTTAGGTGAAAATAAAGAAGAAACATTAATAAATCCATTCTGAAGTACTTGGTGTATATTTCTTTGCAACTCAGCTTTCTTTGATTATATTACTTACACTCTTACTTACACTGTGTTTATACCATTTTCAGTTGTAAAACATTCTGTTACTTAACTGAAAAGGACATGGTGTGTGTCTGTTTCAGGTGGTTGGTGGAGCTCTGGTCTCTTTCAAGACTTTCCTGGATTTATGGTTTATAAGTCCCACAAGGGCTACTTTAGTTATCTGATCTGCAGTCTTTGAGCAGAGGACACAAAACTTTGTCAGGAATTTCTGGATAAATTCCCAAAACATAGTACAGGACCAATCATGGTGTAAAAAGTTAGTGAATCATGTCATACATGTACTATTTTGAAAACATGTTTTATGGAACACTTCCAGATAACATATGAAGATAATAATAGAGAATTCCAGTTGTTGGCTTTAAGCATAACTTAGGTTATTTTTCACAAAGCTTTTTTTTTTTTTTTTTTTTTTTTTAATTAATGAGAGCAATCTATAATATTTTAAACTTAAAGAGGCTGATTTTATTGTTACATACAGAAAAATATTCCACATTAGACAAAGTATCAGACAGAGATAAATCCTTTGAGTTGTGTCACACTACATGCACAAATAGCAACTCCTCAGTTATTTTATTGCAATACAATTCCAAACTTTTTTGAACTATGAAGCACAATAAAAAATACATATAAAATCTAATAACTTTTATTTTTCTCAAAGGAGGAAATATTTAAATATATATAAATAAAACTTTGTGAATCTTCCCAGAAAAAAATAAGAAAAAAAAAGAAAAAAATAAAGACTGTATTGTGTCTCAGAGTACTTAAGATGGAACTGCAACACCAAGCTGCTTTTGAGTGAACAGTCATGATATTTGATACATTCAGATATGCATCAGGACATAGTACTTTCCCTGCTTTTGCATATTTCCAAAGGATAAACACCCTGGTTGTTTATTAGTGAGAGTAAATGTACAGGGGATTAAAGTGCATACATACTTTTTTAATAGTAGTATGCAGTTGCAATGTTTTGTCTTCAACTAGCCTTCATAGGATGGGGTACACTGTATTTAATGAAAAGGGTTGGCTTGAATGACAGCTGAATACCACAAAGAAAAGGGCAGCCCTGCATGGGTCATGACTGAAATTGGCTGCTGCTGTGATTTAGTAAGAGCTTTTCAGTTGGGAAGTGGATATTGTAACTCACAAAAGGTAACTTACAGCAACAAATTGAGCTGAATAGAGCTCTGAACTAATTCATGGTTTATTGAGTTCCCCTCTTGTCAGTGATAGCCAACAGTTAACTGAAGTGATTAGTTCAATATTCAGTCACAATGATGTACAGCCAACTCTCTAGCTTACAGAAGTCCTGAAAGGTTTTTTAAAAATCCTGGTTACATAATGAAAACAAACAAAATCAAACAAAGTACCCAAAATTTGCAACATGGGAGGTGTGAGTTCTGCACAAGCCAGAGAATGGCAGTGTTCTTGACATGTATCATAAAACACACAGCAGCAATTTCAATGTTTACCTCTAGAAAAGTAATTTTTAAGAGTTCTCATTACTGCCCAGTGTTAGTGGGTACAACAAGGAAACTTTTGTATTGCTGGCATAGCTATCTGCAAAATTATGAAAATAAATAGCAATTAATACCTTTTAGCTAGTATGTACACTAACCCCTGAAATCAGAGTAAGCTAAAACTTTCAATTTTTCTGCAGTAGAGAGAAGACAACAGTTAAAATATCAGTAACTCTCTGTAACGTTATCATGAGGGGTAAAAAATAATCAGTTGGTATCAGTGAGTAGCTTTGCAACAACAAGATTTATAAACAGAGTCTTAAAGACCAGACCTCATGCAATACGAGGCCTCATTGCCATCACAGGTTGCAGTGAGGTTCCCCTCTGTTTTCACCTCACCGTTTCCAGGTATGGCTGTCTACTGGCCCTGGAGGCAAATAGCTGGCTAATTCCTGTGCTCAGTAGAAGAAAGGTAAATTTGGGTGTTTTTTTCAAGGTCTGCTTACCACTGCTTATCCAGATTGTGTAATGAAGTATCTAAAGTCACAGTCTAAAGCACAGAAGACCACTAGAAGCACTTAGTAATATCATGAAAACATCTGTTTCATAAAAAGCTGCAATTACCAAGAATTTAAACCAGAAGTTCTGACAGAAAATGTATGCTTTCCGTAAAGAATGTGAGGGAGGTTTGAAGCAAAGCTGTCTTTTAACCCTGTGTTTAGAAAATTTTATGTTTTGTTACTTGGCCAGCCTGAAGGAAATGGGTCCCTGCTTTTGGCTAGAGGCATGACAAGCCTTTTCTAAAGCATAGACAGCACCTATTGTTATTAAGAAGGCTACCTTGTAACCATTTAACTGTAACCTTAAAGGGTCTTTACAGGGGATACTCCATGAAAAAGACCTCAAGGCAAAGCAAGTGAGCAGTCAGGAGGCAAAAGAAATGAATTTTCAACTGTGAGTTTAAAAAAAATAAAAAAGGCAAAAAAAGAAAAAAAAAAAAGAAAAAAAAAAGCTTAGGAATAATGCTACCAGGTTGATTGCAGTAACGTCAGGTATAAAAGAACAAATGTTAAAAGACATTAAACTGTTCAAGTACTTAGATATTTAAGTCACAGAAAATCAAAAGCATATGATCTCATTTTTGCCCTACGCATTTTTAAATACATAATAAGGAAGAAAAGGGCAGATGAACTAAAAATGTAGTTGCTGGTTTATCTGTGATCCCTGGTGTTATTTGTGAGAGCTGGGGATCAAATTCCTCCTTTCTGTAGCACCCCTAATTTTAGCATAGTTTGACCAGTGGAAGTTTGGTCTTTGTGTAGAGTAGATTGCACACTGCAACCACACATATAAAAACATATTTTTTATAATGGCAGCAATTTATCTAGCACTTTCACAGGCCTTATGCAACAGATTATCATCCTGTTTTTCCTGGTATTAGTAGCAAGAAAATAAAGACAGATGCATAATTGTTCCTGTAAAATTATAAATGTTCATATAAATCTAAGCTGTATTTATACCCACTTGCAATTGTAGGATACACAAACAATATCAGGAGACTCAACTTACGTTGAAATATCAAATTACTAATATTCATAAAGGGAACTGCTTATGATTGGTCCACTAAGTTAAAGAACACGCAGCAAATCAGTAGAAATAATTAACAAATTCAGAGAAATCATGACTAGCTGACTGCAGTTCTGCAAACAGTAAAAGACATTATATTTGTTGAATAAGTTATTAGTCAGAATTATTTATTAAATTCTACAAAGCAGCATGTCTGCCACAATCAAGCTGAACTCTCAGGCACATTATTAGCTTGAAGAATGTGACTGGGCTGACTAAACCCAAGGGATTAGACATACTTTTACAATTCAGAATCTTCTTAGGTATTTTCTATTGGTAATCTGAATGATTCTATTTCTATAGTGTAAACTGCTGGCAGAAGAGTCTTTTTAATTAAAAATGAATGTATAAATAACATTCTAAAACTTTGCAGAAATATTTAAGTCTCATGAATCAACTTCCTACCATTTCCAAAGTAATATAGTGGGCAAAAATTTGTTGAATTTTTCATTGTGTTGTTTAATTGCAGTCCCACTTAAGTTAGCATTTGTAACTTTTAAAAATTCAGAAGCTTCTTCATCAGATTCTCTTATCTTTGATAGTCATGAGCCAGCTCTGTAAAAGGAAATGTGTAACCATTTCAATGTTATCTGTTAGGTACGAAGAATGGGTTTAATCATTTCATTAATCAGCCATCTTTATAGATCAAATTATATTCAGTGTTCCCTGAAGATTTTATTCTGTGATCACTGTATGAAAAACTAAAATGGTGAACAGGAAATTGAAACTGTTATTATACAGGAAATAACAGCACTCTGTCAAAATCTACAGAAAAAACATATGTTCAAAGTTACTGTCAACATCTAACATATCAGATCAGATAGAAAGAAAGACCAAAATTGCAAGAATCACTATAATATCAATTCGTGGCAAAGTTCTGTGTGAAAATAAATCCCTTCCAGTTTCATGAAAAGGAGCCAAACACAGAGTATCTGATGAAGCAAAGATCTTGTAATAGTTTCATATGCCAGTGGATCATATGGCAGAAATTTTGCTTCCTTTTCCCACTGGTCCAGACACTATTCAGTCACAACTGTAATATCTAAAATGTGTAATGAACTCTGTCCCTTCCTTATCTATGCCTAACTTGCAAGAACTGCTATGGTGTTCATTATAAGACAAGAATTAGGTGTTTAAGTGCTATTGTCTCTAATACAGTCCTGCTACAATGTATTTGTAAATTTAAGTATTGTTTGATTAAAGCTGTTAGAAAGTGTCAGGATGGAACAGAAAGTCAGGTAAAATTCTGGGAATTGCTAACAAAGTTTTTGAACTTTTGTAAATGAACAGAGAAAAAAATGTATCCTGTGGTAATTGTTACCGCCTCAGTACTTAAATGCTATGTTGTCCATATTTGTTTAAGCTATTGACTGTTCATGTAGTAACTCATCACCTGGAAAAATGTCTTTCATTCAAGGGCAACTTTTGTATGGAAACAAGTAAGATGAGAAACCTATATACCATGCAGCGTTTAATCATGAACTATAACATATATTTTCCACATTCATTCCACCTCAAACTCAAAGGGAAATTAGGAATAACAAAACACCTGAGATTTACCAGTCACAGAACTTCCAGGCAGTTTACAGGCCCTCCTTTCTTAGTACTTACTATTTACAGCTGATAGAACTAAGTTTTTCAGTGAGAGCAATTTGAAAGATGCTCTGTACAATACACATTTCTGCTGGTGAACACTATTCAGACATGACTCAGTTTAGGAGAGTCCTGAACTCTCTGCTCAGTATGGCCTCAAATGTGCTTATCATAAGAAATCTGATGGGCAACATTTGCATCGGTTCTTAAGCATTTCTTCTGAGACCAGGTGCTCTTCTCTCATCCAAGATCTAAGAAGCAGTAGGCGATAAGCTTCCCAAGCTCTCAAGTGGTCTCATACTGTTGAAATATGCAACGTGAAAACAGTAAGTAGTACTCTGAACAAGATATTGTGCAAAATTTCAAAGCTAGTCACAAACCCTCTCCGCTAACAGAAACAGGAGAGGGCTTCTAACAGCTTCTGACTCCTCTGGTGAGGACCCATCACCAACAGCCTCGAACAACAACTGACAAAACTATACTGAACAAATCATCACCATTGACTCTTTATCTTTCCAGTGCTTCTTGTTGCTTACAGCTTTTCTCTCTCGTCTTTTCCAATCAGATTTTCTACTGTAGTGAATCCAGCTGTGTTCTTTGTATTATATTAAAAACAAACTCCTCCTTATTTCTTTTTTTCTTTAATCTCCAGGCCTGAAGTTGGGTCCAATAGCCTTGTCTAGACAGCCAGGTATCTAGGTGTCATGTTAACAGCTAACTGCTAATGTTTAATACATTCCGAAAATTGAGAGTAGGCCTAGAACATTGTATTCTTCCATGAATTGTGATCTAGTCTGTGTTTTAGCATATTACAGTTATGCTATGAGCAAACTAAAAAGCTGGGTACCTGTTACTTCCCACTAAATGAGACAGATATTTTTGAAAAGTAGTTCTGGATTTTGAACTGTATGAATATTAAAATTAAAAATTAGATTAGACTATTAAAGTGCAAAAAGCCTATTCAAAAGTTATTGTTATAGACACAGGCAGACCAGATTTTTTAAATAGTCAAGACAGTTTATCAGAGCTGTTGCAAAATCTACTTTTCCAACTCAAACCATGGAAGGTGAAGTGCTACGTAAATATTGGGAAAAAAAAAAAAAAAAAGGAAGGAAAAAAAATAGAACACACTGTGACATCTGTGAGAGCCTCTTAGCCATTCCCTCTTCTAAATCTGGAGCATCTCCAAAGACCTCAGATCACAAAGTAGCTATAACTGTGTGGGTCAATCCTAACTTGACGGTTTGATGGCCTACTTGGACTCCATCAGGAGGCTGTGCCTGTACCCTTTTCCTGATGCCAGACTGTTCCACTCTTGTCTGACATCTAGATTAATAACATCAGTCTTTACTATTTACTTCAGCTAAAGGTAATGGAAAATATATATTCCCCATTTCTACTATTACCAGTTTCTATCTGTGAGATGAATATGGTTGCTAGCCTTATAGGCCAGAAGGTGTTACAGAAGCGTGGAAAGGAAATGGGAAATATAATGTGGAGTTGGTAGAAGACCTTCTGCACAAAATATTTAGAATCACAGATCTATATGGTTTGATTTACAGACATAGCATGGACCCAATGTTATTTAACAAACCATGTAATTCCACTATTCAGAATGATTTTAATAAAATTTGCACAAATGTTTACTATATTTGCAGCAATAATGTTGCTGTAAGTGATTTGCACATGTTGACAAAACACTTGATGAGTTACATTTTCTTTTGCTGGACAAGGCTACAGTTACTTGCAATAATTTATACTGAGAAAAGGAAAATGTGGCATTGATTTCACCTTGGACACGACATCCACAGGAGAGATGTCTGCTGCTACACACTGGACTGTAGAGAATTACCATGTTTCTTTTGGTTCACTTCTGGAATACCTCTCTCATTCTCACGTGTGATATATTATGTCGCCTACATGTGTGGCAGACTTACTCCTTTTATCTAACTTTTAAGGTAGAGGACCTGAACATTTTTCTTCCTTTTTTTTTTTTTTTTTTCAGTCTGGTAAAGGCATACTTCAGTTGAGTCATAATACAAAGGAATGGTTTGCACATCACTTAAATAAGCAGTCATAAAAAGAAAACTGGAATTCACAAAATCTGCTGGAGTTGATGTTCATTCTTTCTTGACTGCAGTCTGTGCAAAAATGAAGTTCACTATCGTTAGATTGATTGTTGTGATATACACCAGGCTCCAGTTCTTCAGAGTCTGACCACCTTGAGTGATATATGTTAATGACTTGCTTTAGCAATACACCTAATATAAATCTTGCTGTCATTGATGAAAGAAAAAAAAAGTTTTATTTGTTAATGAAATATGATGTAGTCTTTCTGGTGCTCTATTTAAACATCACCTAGGAGTAGATCATGTTCTTAGAAGTCAGGAGTAGCCCCAGGCCCTCCATAATTCTAATTGATGTAAATGAAGAAAATAATGAAAGCTTGTGTGTGCTGACCCTGTTATACAGGGTGGTTTCACCTCAATTAATCAAAGAACCTTTAGAGATGTTGCAAGCATCTGGGCTGAATGGAGAGTTCTTCAGACTCTGATACTAAGCTGGCTGCAGTCAGTTGAGATATTGTGCCCAGATTTCCAGTGAAACTGGTTAGTTTCCAAATACTGACATGTTTAAAGGAACTATCATGTTAAAAACAAAACTAAACTCCTCTCCCCAGAAAACATTGTCCTTGCTGTTGGAGAAATAAGAGATAGAAGGATAAATCTGAGAACAAACAGCTCCCCTTGGGAAGTTTATGTTCTTCATATGAAGCTGAAAGCAAAGAGAAAAATCTTATTTTATATAATATTTGAAATGTCAAATACCAGGTTTGACAAAATTAACAGTATATAGAACAAAACCTAGGAATAAGGCTTGCTTTTCAGTCACTATCTTCATAAAACTGACATTTGCAAAGGCTAATGCAGATCAGAATTATTATTTATTTTTACTCTGTAGTAGCTTATTCTAGCATTTTTCTGGAAACACAGATCCTCGATAGCACGTTACCTTTGTCACATCTGATATGTGTACTTTCCATAAAATGACCTTCATGCCATGCCGCCAATAATGCTTGCAAGTAAAACCTAAAAACAAATGAAGGTTTGTAATAGCACACTGTAAGGTTATGTTTATTGATTACAAGGTTGAATATTTTTACAGTGATATTCCTTTCTCATAAAAATGAAGCATGCAGACTTTATTTTTTTTTTTTTTTACAACTAGAATTATTTACAATTGTTTTACAGATGTGGTTATTTAATTTTTCAGTGAGTTCATAGAGTGTTCAGTACCAAAGCAGTAGTTCTAAATACTGATTACGTACAGAATGAATTAAAAAGAAAAAAGAAAACAAAACACAAAACAAACCTTGGGGAGAAGGTCCAGTCATATACTGCTCATACAAATTTAAAAGCTGTTTAGCTTCTTGGATTGTAAACACTGAATAATGAAATTTCCATAAGTTTAATGTCTTTCAAGCGTGCAAACAGAGACTTGTGTTTGCAAATTCTGAAAGGTGTTTTTAGACAAAAAAGGAAGAGGCAGGACAGGAAAAGTGTGAGTGTGTGGTGAAGATTAATAATAAGAAAAATAAATTAATGGAAGGATAATGTTTTGATTAGAAAACAAAGTTTTTTAGTACTCCTTGCAAGTGTTTTTGTTTGTCAGGCACAACTGCTTCTTAATATAATCAAAATGGTACAAAAAATAGCTTATTTTCTCTGAGTCTTCCTTCTCTTGAACAAGAGTGTCCTAAAAAAAAAAAAAAAATCTGTCTTCATGCTTATTGCCTGGAACTTCTTGCTTGTCTTCATTTTTGAAGAAATTCCTGCAAATGCAGGTCTGAAACAACTTGGAGACTGAGGCAGAAAAGTCAGATAAGCAGAAAGTAACATGTTTATGTGCTTTTCCAGGCCTGTCAAATGGATGCCTGAATGTAACACTACAATCCCCATGCATCAACAAATGTGAGGAGAATCATCCTTTCCTGTTAAAACTAAAATAAAAAGGAAATCTGAGCATGGAAGACAAGCAGGGTTTGCAGGAGAGCCCTACTGGGCTGAATTCCCCTCTGCGTGTCTCTGATGTTTGCTTGTGCTGCTCCAGAAGAGAAATTAGAAAAGCAAACTGAATTGACCCTTACCATTCTTGTTCCCTCCTTGAATGGAGACTGTCTTACTAAAGGTATGAGGCATTTTCTAAATAAGAAAAAGAAGTTGAATTATGTAGCAAGAGCAGGCCCTTCACTTTATCAAAAAGAAGCCATGAGCCCAAAATAAGGAAGAATTACTCATTTTACCATTAAAAAAAAAAAAAAAAAAGAAAGAAAAAGCTTATTAATATATCCTATATCTCCAAGGAATTCAAGCTTCCCCTGGGTCTCACCTGAGATATTATTGCATTTGTTTGTTTTGTTATGTTTGGTTTGGTTGGTTTTTGGTTGGTTGGTTGGTTGGTTTGGTTTGGTTGGTTTGTTTGTTTGTTTGTTGTTGTTGTTGTTTTTTAATTTTGTTGCTTCCAGAGGCTTTTCATTTTGTAGAAATTGTGGAATTAATAGATATTTGTGTGGGAAGTGTAGGTTATAAATACAGCCTATATGAAATAAAGATGTGACAACAGAGAAATCAGCTGGTCTTCTGATTTCTGTGCTGACCTTTGAGTGCAATTGTCATATTAACACATGACTTTAATATTGAGAAAGGTTCTGGAAGGCATTTTTGACCCAAAAACCAAGGACCGTTCATTGTGGGGAAAAGAGAATGACAACTTGAGAAGGTACAGTGCCCAAAAGTACTGGAAGTGGAGTGACACGATGAGTTGGGAGATATCTCCAGGGGGCCCAGGTCCTGCCTTCTCCTTCTGCCCAAGGAGGGGGATAAGGAGTGGGACAGCAGGGCCTGTGTAGTCCTGCTCCACTTAAATGCTTCTGCCCCATACAGTAACTTGTCCATACAACTCTCTTTTGCCTAGAGTGGACATCTTATGACACTTCTTGTTTAGACTGAGCAAGTCAGCATCAGATGACATAGTAAAAGATTCCTTGGGCTGCCCTCACCAGCAGAGTTTTCTCCTGCGCAAGGGAATTTGATGTTTGCTCTGAGGGCCAAAACTGACCCCTTCATGCTTTCTGGGTAACATATACCTGTTGTTATCAAGTACTTGACCTTACACTAAGAACTTTGGTTGCTGCACATTTCTGTATTTTTACAGATAACCCACAAAATAAGAAACATCTGATCCTCCTTCAAAGGGTTAAGCTTAATTCCTAGCAACATGTACTGAGGCAGTGGCACATTGTAATTAAGACAAGAGCAGTATGCTATTCAAATAAAAAAAAAAGAAACAAACCTTCTGAAACAGGAAGAAAGCCTTAACCTAAATCTCTGAAGTACTCCAGATCATTTCTGTCTTACAAGATGAATCACAACTTAAACAAGATCATAATTTACTACTCCAAAATCTTCCTTAAACGGAACTATGATTTGCATCATACTACATGAAACTCCCACTTTTTGCTTTTTAATATAATGGAGTTGTCACATGTGACATGTTTGTTTTGGACAGAAGCTTGCTTCTACTTGATTTCAGCAATTTATTCTGATCCAGTCTAATATATTATTTGCTGCATTATTTTTTTCCAATTGAGATTTCTTGAGCCTAGTGCTGTTGCATATTTATTATTGGGATGACTGCATGGTTCTTTTTGCCTAGGTAGGAAATAAAAGGAGGATGATTGACACTGAGGAAAACTAAACTGGAAGAAAAAAAAGTCTACAAAATATAAACAATATTCATTTACATTTATAAAAAATACGCTAATATTTTGCATTAACTGAATATCTGCTGACTAGCACTTATGACACTTATGACTGTTTTTTCACAAAAACCTGAACTTTCTTGGTTTTTAAACAAGACTAAACTTAAAGATTTATCATATTCTTTTCCAAACCCCCAATGATCACTTTAAAGTACTATCTTGTTTTCTTAGCATCACTTTATGAGTAAAAAAAGAAAACAATGAAAATGAATAACAATGAATAATGAATAACAATGTTCAGTTTGTGTCTTTATCAGCGAACACCATGCCATGTTATTGAAGACCATAGACTTCTGTGTTAGGAGAATACCTCAAGGATTCCTGTTTTCCCACCCTTTACAGAAATCTGATAGCAAATTTTTTCAAAGGTATACTATACTAAATTCATAGTCTAATTTATGTGTCTCTTCCATTATTTGAGACATAGACAGGACTTTGATGGAGGATATAGAGGTTAAACTGGCTGGACAACAGTTGTGCAGCACTGGTTGTGGTTATACTTGGCTATGTTTGTTGACACTTCTGTATAGGGACAATTTGATCCTTCCATCCACAGCATCTGTAATGATTCCACACACAAAAACTTTTGGGTAAATTAATGGCCAGGTTAGAGTTATTTGTTTTTCCTTGGATAATAAACACAACACAATATATTGCAGGAAGCTTCCAGTCTACTTCATTACAAGAACAATACAACTGTGATTTAAATATTTGCCACTGTGATAGCCAAACATTTTTCAGAACAGGTATGACAGAGTCACAGAATCTCAGAATCACACAGAATCATAAAATGTTAGGGGTTGGAAGGGACCTCAGAAGATCCTCTAGTCCAATCCCCATGCCAGAGCAGGAACACCTAGATGAGGTTACACAGAAAGGTGTCCAGGTAGGTTTTGAATGTCTCCAGAGAAGGAGACTCCACAACCGCCCTGGGCAGCCTGTTCCAGTGCTCTGGCATCCTCACTGTGAAGAAGTTTCTTCTCATATTTAAGTGGAACTGCCTATGTTCCAGTTTGCATGACAACAGACTTTTTTTCCCCAAGACTACTTAAACAGTTAGAAGGTGCTAAAACTTACTTGGTGTTGACCCTACCTAGGCAAATTCATTATAGAATTAGGAACAGAAACAGTAGGAATTAAAGGCTCTGTTTTTATATATCCTGAGCAGCCTAACAACTAAATAGCAAAATAGGAATGAGCAATACCATCTGAACTTTTCACAATAACAAAAACTCATCATAGTACTACCATGTGTAATGATACTATTAAATCAAATATTATGATAGACTAATAGGCGGATAACAGGGAGGTCAGAGTATTGCATAACTTCTGGGTTTAGTATGTTCTTACTGATTTCAAGGGTTTGACAAAGTCCAAAAGCAGTTTTTAAGTAGAGGCTCAGCTGGCAAGAAGAGATGAGAGGAAATACCAGTTCTGTGAAGACATGAATATAGACTCACACTATCGTTTAGATACACTGCTTCCTTACCAAATATGCTGCCTGTCGCTATAACAGAGTCATGTTCTTCTTTCCTTGTTGTTTTTCCAGCTCATGCATTTTTCATTCTTTCTCATTCAGTGAGCTGAGCTTGAACAGGAGCATTGATGGGGTGAGGGGGCAAGCTATTTTATATAAAATCATCATCATACCATTATGGCTGTTTAATTAAAATGTTAATGACATTTATGATTAAACCAATTGATGTAAGTTAGATATCCTCTCAACCTAACCCTAGGATCAGGACTCTCAGAGGCCTAAAGGACTTCAGTGACCAGCCTACCTCTCCTACATCCATATGTTTGTTAAAGGGCAATGGCAAACAGAATCTTGCCCAAAGCTTGCCACATAGGTTCTCTGCTAATGGCACATGGGCTACATCATTATCATATTTGGAATATATAAATAAAAATAAAGTTTTCCTGGCTTGTGGTTCCTAATGCATGCCTATCATTTTGCATTTTTTATCAGCAAATAGAATTACTTTTTTCTCTTGGCTATTTCTCAGTGGCATTTTTTTTCTCCACACAGATCGCTGGAGCAGCTCATCAACTCTGAACGTCTGTTGTACATCTCTGGTGTAAGACGTTTCCTCTCACTTTGGTCCTTAACATCTCTGAAGCATAGCTGTACAGTAATGACACTACCACTTAATATTTACTTTTCAGTTACAGTTAGATGATTTTTCCACCAGCTGTTTCTATTTTCATATTTTTTATCTATCAGCCTACTGATGGGAATGGCAACATATTGAAACACTATGCATTTATCAGAGAAATGAAAGGTTTCTGTATCTGTATTAAATTTTATCTTTCAACTCCTCCCTTTAACATCTCCTGAAATTCCATTAAAAATCACAACTGCTAAAGCAGAGTTTAATTAAATGGCTATCAGCTGAACACTAATTTTTAAGAAACCATTGGTCTATTCTTTGCACAGCTATTGCCTGATCCCCTACTGACTCCTTTATATGAACTAGCAATTGACACTGCTACTGCTGTTCGGAGGCTTGGTAATGCTTTCTTTTGATCACACATTTTAGGATTTGTTTTCTGGTTTCATGGCCAGTGTACACTTTCTGTATTTTTGGTGTAAAAAAAAAAAAAATAAAATAATTACTTCTATTCCGGACCTCTGTGTTATTTTGTATCACTTTTCATATCTGTCTCGATAGAATTAACTCAAATCTAGTTTCATAGAATGAGGAAACAGGCCCATAAAATCAGTTGCTGCAGAACAGGCTGCAAAATAAAAAAATACTAGATAGAAATTATAATTTCCAATGAAAAGACTACTCCAAATTCAAATTCAGAATGTCAGAATAGCAGAGAACAATGTAAGGAGAGAGGTGAGAGGGAGGGAAATAGAGAGGAGAGAGGATGGAGGAGGTAGGTTTGTCGCTGGCTTGAGTCAAAAAAGGAGTATAAGGCTACACCAGGGTGCCTTTGCAAATAATGACAAGATCATTTGCTTCTCACATCTGTAGCAAAAAATGAGAGGAGAAGATGGGAAAGAGGTCCTGGGATGTGCCAGCTGTTGATGTTGCTCCTCCCTGCTGAGCCCAGAGCCTTGAGCCCCTACTGGAAGGCATCGCAATCTGTTGACATCTCCAGCTCTCTGCTACTTCGGGACACTGAGCTGAATATAAGACGACTATCATCTGGCCGAGCGAACAAAAATCAGTGCCTACAGTGAAAAAGTGGGACTAACACACAAAGCAGATGGCTGGAGGCCTGCTCATTCTTGTTTCTGGATTTGTTTACATTCTTAAGTGACTAATTTTGACATGTTGTACTACTAATGAAGTTTTTTACTGTGACCTAGTAAACTGCATACAGTGCAGTCTGGGACTACTCTAATTTGACTTGAGGCCCAGTGCTATTTCTGATCTACAGACAGTCTATTAAAATTACTTGTGCCTGACTAATCATGGTCAGTAAGCAATCAAAGCTGAATTTCAAAATGACAGCCTTCTTCCATGCACACTACTCAAAACATACAGTTTTGCATTTTCTTAGATAAAATACCTTGCCAATTAATAATGTCAGGCCTTAATTTTTGTCCATGAGCCATGGTACAGAAGAAGATGCTCAATCCTCCAAGAACTTGAATGACATAACTGTCCAGAAATCTAAAGTTTTTATCCAGCCCTTCCTATATGAAAGCATGCAGACCTGGAAATGGCAAGACAATGTTCTTTGATGAAAATCATAGTATTCCAAAAGGATTGCGAAAAAAAATTTGTTTAGGTTACCATCTAATTTTGGATCCCAGCCCTGGAGGCTGCTGGGGTGCCATTGCCTAAGATACAGGATCTAGAACAGAAACATAGAGTCAAGACTTTAAATATTCCAAGACCAGATGAGTTTAATATCATGGAGAGGTTTGAATAAAAGTGTATTTCACCCCAATCTATAGTTTTTACATTTTCTTTCTCAGAAGGTCATAAAGGATATTAAACATAAGAATCTCAGATATGCTACATATCCAACTTGAAAAACAAACAAAAAAACCCCCAAAACAACAACAAAAAACCCAACAAAACCCAACCAAACATCCCCCCACCCAAAAAACCAAACCAAACCAAACCAAACAAACAAACCCAAAACCAAACCAAACAAAAAAACCCACCTGATTCAGTCTGTAAATATCTCTTTTGTCTGTGTCTTAAACCTCGTTCACAGTTTCACAGTGATTGTTCCATTGGCACTGAGGGCTGGTAAATGATTATCCAGCTATGTAGTCAAAATTAAAAATAAAACATATGACCCATCAGTTCAAGGTTATTCTAGTGGTGTTAAGTGTGAGCAATCTAATAATAGTAATGGTTGAAAGACATTCATTGTTCAGGAAAAAAACTAAAGAGCATTTCTAGTCTGGAAGCATTTTGTAAAGGGCTTGAATTAATATGAGCAAAGAGGAAACAGCAGTTTTTTTCCCAGAGTCTTGGTGTGGATTCATCTTTTTCACCACTGGCTGCAATGGCCAATTCTCACATATAACATTCCTCAGCTTCATGGCTACTGAGTCTTTTCCATTTTAATCAGGACCACAGCAGTTCAGCCATGTCCCATGACTGCTAAGGCAGTCATTTAAGGTCAAGTTTTTTGGGTTTTATTTGCCCTGTGCTGTTCTTTGTCATTTCAGATTTGGATTATCTAAATGGTCTATTTTTATACCACTTCACCTAATGGAAGGAGGATCTACAATGAGGACTATATTTGTCCTATATTTAGGAAAAATTCCTAGTTTATGGAAGTGATCTCATAAATGGTGATCAGTGAACAATTTCAATGTCAGTACAAACTGTTGGGTTGCTAAAATAACACAAACTATAACACAGCAACTGATCATTCATGAAGAACACTATTGACTTTTGCCTCATGAACCTAAGCAATGTCTGTTCTTAACCTAACATAATGTTGCCTAACAGTCTAGAAAAGAGGCTTCAGTAATTGTGTAACTGTCCATCTACACATTCTTTGTGCACACAAAACCTCTATGTCATCCACCAGTTGTGTCAGGCATCATGAACACCTACCTACAAGGCACTTTTCCTATGTAATATTCCTATACTGCTTACTGTTGACAAAAAAAATCTTTCATGCAACATGCAGACATTATTTAACATGCTAATTACAGGTGAACATAACATTAGCCTTTTAGTGACATGTCATCTAACTGTCCTGTTGGAATGTGATCCAGCTGGAGTCATTAAGAAGAATCAGTTGTTTGTGATGGCAAGGAACTAAGCCAGTACACATTAAAAAAGAAAAAAGGCTCCTCCAGAAGTCCTAATGCAATCATCAGTAAAATTTATAGTGCTCACAGAGATATTTGTCTCGTGTTATGAAATGTACTTAAGACAGAAAATAAAGTGTTCATCTGTCTATGTTTGCATTAAACTTTTTATTTCATTTGGTTTGCTTTAATCCTCTCATTTTTCCCTTCCTCTCAATCATCTAAAAAAAAAAAACAAAACCCAAACAAACAAACAAAAAAACCCAAAAAACCCCAACCAAACAAAAAAACAACCAACAACAAACCTTTTGTTGTGTAGAGCTTACCAGTATATAATTATTTGAAGTTTACTTTATATGAGGAATCTTAGGATCTTAAACCAAGATTAAAAAACAAACAAACAAAAACACCCCCCCCCGCAACAAACCCAAACACAACTAAAAAACAACAAAACCAAACAAGCAACTAAAACAAGCAAACAAGCAAAACAGAACAAAACACCAAACAAAAAAAACACAACCCTCCCAGATTCCATTTTTAAATTTCTTATTTCAGGGGCTCGGAAGAAGACAGCGACTGCCTTCTGTTCTGCCACCACTCAGACATTTCTTAGTTTCTGACTTCTGGTGAATGGTTTTTCACAGTAGCTATTGTTCCATGCACTTGATCCATCTTCCCTCCACTGTTTTAATCTGCCTTGTCCCCGTACTCTCCCACCATCTGCAAAACTTGCCTGTAACACTCAAAAAGCTTTACTTATCCATAAGCTGGAGATGGTCTTTAATTTCCATTTTCTGGTGTAAGGAGTTCCACTACTCTAGGAAGAAACCTTCTAATGTGAGGACATTTTGCAGTAAATTTGCAATCATGCATCACAGCTGTAAAGGCCCCAACAGACCACAAGGGAGCAGGACATTTTGCATAAGAAATTCAAAATACTAGATCTCCTCCTGTCACCATTCCTATACTAACAGAACACAAGCAGTGGAATAATGAAGGGATTAAAATTAACAGTGACTGATACCATCTATAAATGTGTCAATGTTCTCCTGAAGAAGAGACTGAAAGTTCTCTTGCATTTTCCAGAAACAGTGTCTAATGCTCAAAGAGGTTTTAGCCCAAGTTAGCCCAATGGGATAAAATTCCCAGACCTGATAAGACAGTAACTTTCTCATGAGCTGTCAGGAATATAGGAAAACGATGTTCCACCCCGCTCTACAGTTTATCACAACCTGTCAATTCATATAAAAACTTCAAGACGCCCCATTTTCTGTAGGACTTTACCTGTAGTTATACAGCTCAAGTTAATAATTCACTGTGAAAAGAAGGGTAAAGATAAAGAAAAGGAACTCCTCGAATACATGAGCTGAGAACAGTGGCAGGTTTGCTGGGGTCCTGCAATCCTTTGTGAGCTTAACAGCTTTTAGAGGAATTTTCAGCCTTAGGGTTTATCTAACTTCCTCTGGAGACAGAGCTAGCCATAAATTTTCACAAAGAGGAGAATTAGGGACTTTAAATATGCTTCTAGGTTCTTTAAATATGCTTCATAATTATGTTTGAAGTCGTCCAATGTTTGATACTGTGTAGATATTAATTGAGCACAAAAAACTATTTTCTCTACCATGTTCACACACACAAAAACTCAACCCTGGTAGGTTTCACAATCAACACTATAATCTTTCTCAAGCATGCAAATTAACAATTAGAATATCTCAACAATGGAATTCTGCTAATCCCTCCACAGGAGAAAATCGGTTATCTGCCTACGGCGCCAATTAACCAAACAAAAGCTGTTTTAAGCAGAAAAACAGACAGAAAATTTACTAGGATTGAATTGTTTTACACCCCAGATAGACAGACCCTCCCACTGTGGAGCTGGATTTAGTTCATTTTTGTGTGAGAAAGCTCTGCAAAATGTGATGTGTTGAGACCAGCAGGAAACGAAGTTCATTGTTGGAGGGGGTAGAGCATGGTCATTGCAAAATAGAGTCCCACATCCCACTCTACCTGTGAACTTCAGCATGACATGATAGTAAAATTACAGTTCTCTACACCATTTATCATGCTTTCCAGTTCAATATCTCTTACCATCCAGGGCTAAAAAGAAAAAAAGATAATAATCTAGCTGGAATACTGGGCTCATTCAGCTTTCCATTTCCTTAGTGCAATTCTTTTTTTTTTTTCTTTTTCTTTTTTTTTTTTTTTTTTTTTAAATGCCTAATGTTTTGCTGTGGATCAGCTACCCCTGACATACACTAACATCCAGTAACAGAGTTGCGCAAAGTTCAAGAAATAACTAACATAGATTACTTTGTCATATTTGGCTAATGCAACCATTGTAAAAAAAAAAAAAAAAAAAAAAAAGGTGTATTATCTCTGGGTGTGGCCAATCTGAGTACTAACATGTTTTAAATTTTGACCTACCTGAGGGGAACACCCAAAGCATTGAAGCAGATGGTGCTGGGAAGAAGCGTGTGAAAAAACTCTGCACCTACAGAAATGTTGTACAACTTGGCTGTCTTCCAGTTTTATAAAATAAGGGAAACATCATTCATGCAGGTGCAATATAACTCATTTTGGCTGTGTGAGAAAATAAAACTTTCATTCAGAAAGCATTACTTGCTCTAACACGATTTTGCTTGGGGTTGGAGTGTAGCTGAGGGAGAAGATATTAGCATTCTGGAGCAAGCCTACAAGAGGAAAAAAAGCTGAAACATTTCTTAAAAAGAAAAGATTGAAACAATGAAATGTACCTTTTAAAGTCTTTTTAATTGCATACAGAAGAAGTAAAAAAAAAAACAAAAAACAAAAAACTGACAGCTCTGGAAATTGAAAAATTGAAACCTCCTGTCTGTGGAATGAATATAAAGAATGGCTATGCATCTTCTTCCTCCTTGTCCCCTCAGTGTGCCTTCAACTGTCCTAGCTGAGCTGTCTCTACCCCTCATCAAAGTAAAATAGTAATATTCTTAATTGATTTATACACTTTGACTTTTTTTTTTTTTTTTTTTTTTTTCTAGGGGATACTATTATAGAAGTATCTGTGGTATTTATTTGAAATATAGAAGTTGGCTTTGTTGTGAATTTACAGCTAGTACCTCCATAATATATGACTGTTTTGCAAAAGATTTTACTTAATGTAACTACAGAGTTCAGAGCTTTCTAGGTACACTACAAATCTCCTGGGAAATATGATTTAAATTCATGCAAACTGAACAGTAACATTGCAAGTTCTGTGTAATACTTCTGTTTCTATTTTGCTTTTGTATCCAGATGCTCAGTTTTGAAAGTGCTGAAGTTTATCAATTGATCCTGGTTATGAGAATATCCTACCTCAATTGGAAAGGCAAGCTTGCTGGAATGGAATGTTTATTTACCAACATATTTTAAAAGAACAGGCTATTATTGATGCTGAATTGCACAAACCAAGCTGTGCTTCAAATAAAGCCCATGAAGGCTCAAGCCTAGTTCTACCTGCCCAGATCTCTGAGATGACTCACCCATCAGGCACATTATTGCTTCTCTTGAAATACTGTTAATTTGTTTATTCCTCCTTGTGATCTAGAAATAAAAAAATGTTTTTCTTTATTCCCTGTCCCCAAATCTGCTTAGTGTGTTTTGAAGTTGTGGGTGAATCATTATCTATTTTTAAAGGAAGGCCAGCTGAAATGCCTACAACTAAATCTTACAGTTAGAATTCCATTCAACAATGAGGTGCATTTAGGAAGCCAGAGAGAGAAAACACATTTAATAACCTGGAGGCTGGGTGCAACTTCATGTTGCTTCAAAGTAGTTCCTATTTTAAATCCTAGTATTGCTTGAGGCCAAAAACTGACTTTATTACATTTCAAAATGAAAAGAAAAAAACCCCCATGCACCTGCTTTTGCAACAGACTTAAAAAATATTACTGACAGTTATAGAAGGAATACATTGTGTAGATCATATATGTCATCAGTTTAACAACAAAAACATGATAATTCATTCTCTGAGCAAAAGAAAGCATGAAGGTTCTACCTACATTGGGTGGCTGAAAGAATAGTACATTGGAAGTGACTATGACTCTACAATATAAAGTGGAACATCTGAGTTAACTCTCTAGCTCTGTGTCTGGCCTGCTCTGTCACTTTAGGACACACTCCCTCAAAAGAACTTGTTATTAAAGTGCAAGCCATAGTGAATGTTAAATATCCAAGGCCAGATCTGAAAGAAATGCATAAGTACATAAAGTCACATTCATGTGAGATTTAGACTCTTAACTATGAGACCTTTAAAACTATTCCAAACTGAACTCCCTTTATTTGCAGGTAATTTCATGATGAAAATAATCTGAAAGGTGTGTGGGAAGTTTGCAAAGCTGGGCTAGAGAAGGAAAACTGCACAAGAGGATACTAATTCAGTTTCCAGAAAACCTATCCTTTAGGATAGAATGGTCTACATGTGCAAAGAAGGTTTTCCATTTTTTCTATGCTACACAACCTGAGGGCTGTCAGCAATGGTGAATCTTTTCTATTTGCTAAAAGAATGTGAACAACTGAGGTTTTATATATAAGTGTAACTCTGATAAAAGACAACTAAATATTCTCACTTTGAAATTTATTTTCCTTTATTTGTAACTTCAGCTGTAGTTTCCAACTTTTTTCAGACTGAAAATAATTCTTAAAACTTTGAGCAACCAGGTTAAAACTTTTCTAGGGGGCAGAATGTAATATACATGCACTCACACACATACACAGACACGCATGCTATGTTCATAGATACTGTTACTTTGAGACATCAGTATAAGTACATAATACTTAAGCATTCCAACATTACAGATGCGTCTTCTCACAGTGTATTGAAAATTGTTTATATCTGGCCACGGTGAAAATATTTCACTGCAAAGATTTACCAGTTAAATGTAAATGGAATATATCTGCTAACATTCTTGGTTGGAATTTCCAGGTGCACAATGTTTAACATGCAAGGGGAATGAAAATTCTGTTTCTGAGAGTTTTTCATTTTGAAGAGTTGTACATAAGAAATCTGAGGATTTTTTTATTGAAGACTCGTGTGAACAGTGATCTGCAAGGATCAAATAAGATTGTATCATATGAACATGTTTTAATATCCAAATCTTTTAAATAGAAATTACATCTCTTTTACTACAGAAATGTAAGTCACAGAACATTAAACAGAAAACACATTTCCTTTAGGACACTAATTCTTTCAGTCAAAAGTAGCTACATACACACTTCCAGGATACTCCTACAATATATGAACAAACTCCACATATTTCTAGACTATTTTTGCCTCATTTTGCACAACTAGAACAACCACAATATCAGGCAGCCATACTTCAGCTTATACATTTGATAAAGCTGCTGTGAGAAGACAGGCAAATGTAAAATAATGGAGGCAAAGTTGTGACCCGTTGTGAGCTGGCATAGGCTCTGGGCTCAGGTTCTCTGCAGAATGGCCATTTTGTGCTATCACATAATGTCCCAGGCTCAAAGATAGTAGCAGCGGTTGTGGTCACACAGAAAATGCATAGGTTATAAGGTGAAGTATACTATTACATTTTAAAATTTAATCTCAATTTGTTTTAGCTGGAGAAACTATTGACTACTCCTGGCTTTATAATTTTTAATGTTGCTTTTCCAGCAAACACGCAGTTAAATTGACTGGACTTCATTTGCAATCCACAGAACAATAGATGACCTGAGTAAAACTGTGCGCTATCCTCCAGATGTTGTGCTCATTGAAACACCTGGAAGAGCCACAGGAGAGAAGCAAGAATGACCGCTGCATTTGCTAAAGTAGCAGCTGTATGTTCAGCAGGCAGAACACATTGCCCTACCTTCACCACCTATCCGCTTTCTGAATTTATTAAACCGTTAACTTAGCCCATCATATAGCTACCAGCATGTTCCTTTTACCATGGATAAATTAATAGTGATTCTTCCTTCCCTCAATGTAAAATACTGTGAAACCACATTTGTAGCTTTTAGTGCTCGATTTAGTATTTCTCCAACTTCGGGTATGGACCTAAAGGCTTTGCTGAGTTCATACTTTCTCTTGCTTCTATCAACCTCTAGTTTTATCTGGGGATGTGGGAATGGTAACACAGCCATATTCCACCGAGAAATATTTGGAAAGAGTCATGTTATACACCACAACACTAGTAAAGGGGCTTGAATTAGAGGTATACACATTCCTAGCATAGAACTTAACAGCAACAACTTAAAAGATTTTTTTGATATTTGCATTAAACTGAACAAATATGTGATACCAATGTTAACAAGAGGTTTGACTTCATAACCCAGTGCCATTTCCCTATGTTTTGTGTATACTGCACAACATCCCCAAGTTCAGCTACTGCTTCTGTCATATTAAAAGGGGTTAGTCTAAATAGAAAGGTTTTTTAATGCACTGAAACATACTAATTAGGTACTTTAGAGAGGCTAAGTATAACAGTCTCAAAAGTAAGTATATAGTTTTGCTTGATTTTTTAGCCTTTAGTAATTTGAATTTTAATGAAGTCTTAAATATACAAGGTCTTATGTAAAGCTGAAGTTAATTCCTTGGCTTCTATGGAGTTCCTCAGATCTTCTACAGTTTTCTCAAAGATTCTGTCTGCAAGAATTTTCCTAAAATCTCATGGTTTATTTGTTAAATATTTTTACAATTACATAGTTCCACAATTTCACCCTGAAATTGCTTTATTAATAGTGACCTCTAGTTTTGCAGGTTTTTTTGTTGTTTTTTTTTTTGCTTACTTTTAAAAAATTGGATGTCAGTATGTACACTTTTTTTCTAACTATTATATAATCACTTTTCTCATTTCTTTTCCCTTTTTCCTAGAAAACACTTACATAATTCTTAGTTGTGCTGGATCCTCCAGCTTTCAAGAAACTAACCTTTTTCTTGGTTATCAAATGTTCCAACTTTTGTTACTTGTGTACATTGTAGAAAAGAATGGTAGAAAGAGATCCTGAGCACAGGAAAAAATCAAAGTCAGTCATAGCTAAGAAATATTGAGTGAATCATGATCTATGACCATCTTCACCACTGACAACCATGACCATTAGGATTCCTTCTGATTACCAACGGATGTTAGAAGGAAAATAAGTTGGTAGAAAATCCAAAGCACATAAGTGCAAGTCATGTAGTCTATTCTCAGTAGAATTACCATTGCAGTTTTTGCCCTATTCAGGTGTGTTTAAAGTCTACACTCTATTCAAGTAGTCTCAATGAAATTAGTACTTTTCAATATAAGGCTGTTAGAATTCAGCCTTCATTTAGTGGTTTTATTCTGTCTTCTTGTCACTAAAACAACAAAAACACCACAAAGACACTAATACTGGGCTGGGCATTTCATTCTTCAAAATTCAAAGAAAAAAAATTGACTTAGGAGTGTGTTTGAACCCCAGCTGTTCTAAATCAAGTTAAAATTCTGCAGACAAACTGGGGGAAAATTATGGGGATGATGCAACTTCCATTTTACCTTTTCAGAACAAATTCTTTCCACTTTTTTTTTTTTTCATTTATTTTGCCAATTATATAAGTTAAAAAATAGACGAAGGTGTTCCACAAAAACCAGAGCTTAACTAGTGTGATTCCCAATAGAATTGTGTACTTTGCTTCCTGTACATCTAGTGTCAGCTTACCTTTGTTTCTTTTGCCACTCTTGCCTAGAAAGACGGCAGCTGTGGCCAGTCTTCAGTCATCTACGTGCACTTTGATCTTCCATACATGCAGTCTGATAGGAACCCTGGCTACCAACCAAAATACATAACGGGCAAGATCTGCTCCCTTGTCTCCAGCAGCCTTAATTTGGAGTCTCTTTCCTCCACCTTAATAACTCTTTTCAGAGAGCTTATCAAAGCTTCCTTGTCTCTGAAACATGTACCCTCCTTTCAGACCTGCTTGATACAGGCAAATGAATTATTGCCATAGTAGGTAGACAAGAACAGAAATGTAGTGGACAGATAACCTGATGTTGTACCCCTTTTTTCTGTATCTTTTAAAAAACACTTATTTTTTTTAAAATACAAATGTTTTCACACATTTTCAGCTTGACTGAGAAAATGATATATGCATAAATATATATCGGAACACTTCCTGGCATCCCATCAGAGACATTCTCTGGAATCCACTGGAGCTTCATCCAAAAGGCCAGTAACTGAACAAAAGCTGGGAATGACCTAAACTTCTTTTCTTGACAGTCATTACCCTCCAGATGGTTTTGGAGTGCTAACAGAAGGTAAAAAATCTGCTGCTCTTGTCCAGGTTAAACTTAATCTATAGCTCTAATAAAATGAAAATTTCCCTCTGATGGATGATCAGTCAGTTCTCTTTGGCAAAGTGCAAATAAAGTTACAAATATGTGAAAAGAAAAATACCTAAAACTGGTCAGCTAAGAAAGCTTTACATTTTATGGTTTCTGATTCTTTTTTTTTTTTTTTTTTTTGAATGAAGTAGGTATTTTAAGAGTATAAAACAGCATAAATATACTTAAACACTCTTGAGAAACGTTTGTATGTGATAACACTGCTAAGGTTTTATGTGACCTTAGAAGTGTTCGTAGTATTTCCCTGAAAAAAATTAACATCCTTTTCATTTATGGAGCAGTTTGTAGAAATATCCCCAGCAGAGGGAGTGGCTCATCTTTTTGAGATGAAGCCTGGAAGATTAGAAAAAGGAAATTTTTACTTTTGTTTTACACACAAAAAGTAGTGTTAAATACACTCATTTCCTAAGTACCTATTAAAAAAGCATTTTTACACTCTCTGATCAGTATGAGAGAAGAGTATGCTGGTATGCCTGCAAGAAGCAAATAGAGAATCATAAAAAAGTCCAGTTACTGTAGGAGTTCCAGGAAAGAGAGTCTTCTATTTTTCCAGCTTTGTATCTCACTGTTACATTGCATTTCACTGCATACAAAATAGATATAAAATGCCTGAATAACAGAATTGAGCTCACTTATCCTTATAGCAAGAAGTAATTTAGACTTAGTTTTCAAACAAATACGCAAGCAGACAAACTGAAAATCACTGGAAAATCAAACCTCTAGTCCCAGCCTTTCTGTGTGTAAATCAGTATTGACATATGAACATTAATGGACTGATTTCAATTTGTAACTGATAGGTATTTAAGCTAGGAACTTTAAATAAGATGCATAATTCAAGTAAAAAAAAAAAAAAAGTAAGTTTTGGAAGTATCAAAAAGTTTTGGAAGTATCAAAACTGATGTCAGGAAAGTCAGTTATCAAAAAGGCCAAGGTGTGACAGGTGTGACTACAACTGTTGCAATTGTTGTCCTGTTTAAGCTGAAGAGTAACCCCCCGTAGTTTTCATTCTCCAGTTTCATGGTCATCATTTTCCCCTTAGTTTTAAAAGCATGAGAGGGGTTTACTATTCCTTTTGATGTTAGAAAACCCATTTGGTAAATCTAGATCTCATCTAATAACAGCAGTACGTTGCACCCCGTGTGACTGTGCAGATCCCATTCTGACTGTTGAGAGTTAATGAGACAGGGTCCACTAGCTGGGGATTTACCCTACAGGGAAAGCCAGGGATCTTGCCAGTGTAAAATACCTCAGGAGTGTCCTTCTATGGCCCATTTCCCTCAGCGAAATGAGAAGGATCCCATAGTTACATTAGATGTGGAGAAGGCATATTGTGCTCATTTTGCACAGGATCTGATTGCAGCTTATTTACTCTGAGCATCCTAAAACTATTTTAGGACAGGGATATAGCTCAGGGCTCAAGTCCTCAGTTTCAATGGCCCCAAGAGCCCATCAATCAGTCAGTAACATGGTTTTCATGGCAAACAGCTGCTTTTCCAAAAGCTGAAATCTTTGGGCATCTGGGAAAACACTCAGGTAAATTCTTACATAAATCATCCCCATGCCCACTACATCCAATGTTGCTCAGTTAATCTACACAATGCATTGAGTTTATTGCATATGTGCAGAGTGACATTATATCCCATGTGATGTTAACCTGAGCTGGGAGTTTGATTTATTTGTGTGAAACTATAAGGGCTCCCTGGTAGTATTGCCTCGAAACTCCCTAAGATCACTTGTTCCATTTAGTCATTAAAGCTTAACTCATAACAACAAGGTTTCAAACCACAGCCCACACACTGACAAGGCACATAAGGCATGGAGAGAGTGTTAGTAAACACAGAGAATTTTTATAAAATTATGATAGAAACTGGTTTGGATCTGTGAACCTGGTCATTTCCTCAGTCCACTGTACTAGAAATACAGCTTTTACTCAAAAGTCTTCTGATGGGTCCATCCTTCAGCTTTCTAGTTTAATTCATTCCAAGCCTCTGTGGAGGAATAAACTTTGTATGTGTGGCTTGACACAATTTCTTTTAAAAAAAAAAAAATCCACAACATTTCTTTCTAAAATAGCAGGACTAGGATTATGATACCTTTACCGATGATGGTCAAATGTCATCTATATTTTAAAAATTTTTCAAAAAGACTTTGATCCACTTAACTAATTAAAAAGAATCCTATTGGGGAAACCATTCGTGTGATAATGTCAGCTGCTTGTTCTTAGTATCCCTGTGGGATTTACTGTGGCTACAATAGGACCCTTATGTCCATCAGCACGTAAAGTGTACTGTGATTTGAAAGGAAAACATTGACATGGAACCACAGAAGATATTAAGAATCAACGCCTGTGCTATAGCTAAGGAACATGAGATCATACAACAGAACTCCCAACAGTAACATTTGTGTTTCCACAGAGCTGGGTCCACTCTTCACGTCTCGCTTTCTGGCAGACAGTAGTGGATGTTTATAGCACTTGAAAAAAGACTTTCTAGCCCATCACTAATGTCGTATGTGTCTGGACTATAGAGAAACCTAGATCATGTTCTAGCATATAAAGAAAGGTGACAGTGTTGACATTGATGCTCATCATTGATTTTGGCCAGCCAGGGATACAATATTTAGGAAGAGGGCTTACAAAGTTCCCACTGTTGTAATGTGTATACTGAAATACAGTCTCTGTAGCACAACTAGTGCTCCCAGCAATGAGAAGACCTGACGATCTTCTGCTGTGGTTGCTGAGAGTTCATTGTGCACGGTGAGGAGTGCATTGGTAAACAGCATGAACTAATACATTTGGCAGGTTTCCCAAGGACTTCAGGAGTTAGATTTACTCCTCTCCAGATCTTCTCCCATAGGACTTCAAAATTGCAAGCATTGCTTTTTGTTATTCTTCCCAAACTCACTGCTCTTCCCCATGAGCACTACCCATGTAATCAGAAATACTTCCAAAAGCCTGCAGGGCTCTTTTGCATCCAAGCACAGTAGTATGGCATGTTGTGACTGCTAAGCTGTCATCCGGGCGGAAGATCTATGAAGGACACAGAACTTAAGAACCTTAAAAGGATCACTTTTTCTGAATGTTGTAGATATTTAAACACCACCTGCTCTCTTGCTCTCGGGAACTCTTGAACCACATTGCTAAGGATTTTGGAACCAAAGGACAGATAGGGAGTTTTCAGATTGATTCTTGTGCACAGTTTATGACTTAAGCCTGGATCTACAGCTATCATAGCAATCAAAGCATTTTGAGAACTTCAAAAAACTACAACAGGTCATCTCAGTCCGTAAGCAAAACTCGAAACTACATTTTGGTTGATTTTATCACTAGTTAATCACAGTATTTTGACTCATTTACCAGACTCTGGTTGAACAAACTTATGTAACCCGCAGAACTAAAGTTTCACCCAATGTACAAAAACAGCTACTTCCACCAGCTTTAAATGTTCTAGCGTTCAAACATGATTTTTTTTTTTTTCAGTATGTTAAGGTAAGAACAGATACATGGAACTTTCTTCTGTGGTGGATTCTTCAAGTTCTGTGAAGACTTTCCCAAGCAGAACAACATAAACTTGAATTTCGCAGTCAAAAAAAGGGCAGGCCAAATTTCATTACCAAGTACAATACCTTTGATGACTCCATAGTAGTCACAGATAAAATCAGGTTAGGGAAAACAAGTGCATGTCTTTTGAACTGGGAAGCGCATAACAATTACTTACTAAACAATTAAAAATTATTAATTATACCACTGGATGTAGGCCTTGCAGGGCATAAAGAATGTGCACTGCTTGCACTTGTATATGCTCATTAATCACAGTCTGTTACGGTAATTTTAATGAATGTTTATCTTATTTTCTTTGTGTAATCCAATTACTTTTGTTTTTTCAACCATCGTCAGGGATCTCTTTGTCTTCGGCATCCTGCCAATCAGCCCCCTTTAGATGTGAACAATTCAATTCATTATCATTAAGTTTCTACTTTTAATCCCACTTCTGGGGGAACCATTGAAAGAAAATCTAGGAACAGAAGTCCTTGCACAGCAGGGGGAATGGAATGTGTTCTGAACACCTGAGCAATTATGTGCAACAGTTCTCCAGAATGCTACTCTAATGTCTTTCTAAACTTGTACCACATTAACAATTAGATCATCTGTCATTTCTGCTTTAGTATTAAATTAATTGCAAATTGACTTTAGGATTCTGAAAAAAAAAATAAACTGCTGGAGTGAATCTAGGCATTTTGTGTTTGTTTATGTTTTAATTGGTGCATTGCACCTGTCCAAATTATTTCTGTGATGGAGATTGCACCTGTCAAAATTATTCCTGTGATGCAGATGTAATTCCTACAATACCAGTTGATTAGTACAGCCCCTCATAGTAAACATCAACCCACCAGATTATGAGATTTAATCACAGAATGATAGAGTGGGTTGGAAGGGACACCCTTAAAGGTCATTTATTCCAACCCCCTGCAATGAAGAAGGTATTTCTAACACCTGCAGACATTTTCATGAGACATACATGTAACTATGTACTTAGAAGAGCAGTAAACAGAGCACATTACTTTTAGCAAGAAATCTAGGATGGTGAGGACTTAAATATAAACACAAGTATTTAAAAGCATAAATAATTAAAAAAAATTTAAAAATCAAGTAAATCAGAAACTAGAAAGCAGCCACAATTCCCCATAACTGTCAGACTGAACATGAAGCAATTGAGAAACTTGAGAGTATGATGAAGGATTCTTTGTTAACACAGGCAAAGGAGGAGAAGTCAAGCAACACCACCAGCTTGGTAGGCTCATGTCCTGGAGTCAGGATGGCAACACTAATGTGGTGCAAGACTCAGAGCAGATCTGCTGCCCTGCCTTGCTGGTATGGCCACACTAGTTCCAGTGTTATCTCTTGGCAGCAGCTGCAGAATCTCAGCATTGAGAAGCATGGCTTAGGTGCCAGACTGCTTATTCAATACAGCCAAGATGGGAGTAAGCAAGTGTCTGTCACCCAGTGACACAGAAAAGGCCTGACAAACTGAACAAGGAAGATTACATCTGGCTGAGAAAACCAGGCTGACTTTTTTTCCCAGGCTGATGCATACTTTCCTTCAGAGCATTATCTTTTCAAATTTTCAGCATGTTTTCTGCTTAAAATCAAATCAAATCAAATCAAATTATATTGGAAGTTTTACAAGACAAAAATACTGTCAAACCATAAATTCCCTGCAACGCTGCAAGACATACAAGTCAAAGGTTGGTGAGAGATAGAGAAAAGAATTAATTGATGCTTCTGATTAAGAACAAGCCTTTGCGAAATATAACTGTTTCAGCACAAAAGCTAGATAAGTATTTCATCAAACTATAACTTTACTGATTATGGAAAAGGCTTTAGGAAAGGGGGTTTTTTGGGATCCACACAAACGGTTCCTCAAACCCGCCACACCCACTGACCCAAAGACTTCTTTCCATACTAAGACTAGTGTCAGGCCAGACGAGAGAAAAATTATGAACAGGTTACTCAGGGAATTGTTCTATGAACATGGCATTTTATTAATGATAAACAAGCCAAGGAAGAATAGCTGATTTTTTTCTCCCCAGATACATAAATGTGAATCTGGAAAAAAATAAAACAAACAAAAAAAACACTTGACACAAAACAAACAAACAAACAAACTAAACCAACCAAACAAAAAACCCAACCAAAAGACACCAAAAACCCCAGTTGTCCCAACCAAAATGCAATGAATACTAAGCAACGGTGTAAAAAAATATTTTTTTAATCACAGTTTTTCTGTTGAAGAAACAGAAAGGAGGGAAAAAAGGAATCAAGATGTGAGTTTTTGTGCAACTCTTCTCAGCTTTCTGGTCTACTTGGTGGCAATCTGCTCCTCTCAGATATGTGGCTTCTGAAAGGAGACATGTAAGTTTCTTTTTAACTTTTGAAGGAAAGTTTATCTTTGCTTCTCTCTGTGCAGGTAAAAAGCTTCTCCATGTTCTCTATTCAGAAACATATCTTGTTTATTTTCTCTAAGTATATCTTCCAAGTATATATAGATACAGCTTAAAAAATCACCTCTACCCTACAAACCTGAAGTTAACTGCTATGGGATGCTTTACATTTCAAAAGTCTATGTGAGTTAAAATGCAATTAGACAACTTCATGGGAAAAGAAGTTCATCAGAGGGCTATTAAATGCAGTAGCTTGGCTTTCTTTTGGAAGCTGGAAGTTGAAATGAGCAACAGTTACTACACACTTTGTCCTCTTTTGCTCTCTTCTGAAGTGTTGCTCCCAGACAATAGCAGATGGGAGCTAGTGGTGCTAATGGACAACTGAGCTGATCCAAAAGAACTGCTGTAAGATGAGAGTCTCAAAAAAAATGAATTGCGGTAAATTTTGACTTGATGTTGTTAGTAGATTTAAGGCAATTTTCCTAGTAGTGAAAGATTCTGAAACACAATGTCTTTTTTTTTTTTCTTGATTCTTAGAAACATATTCAGTATGGTCTTTCTATTTCTGATATTGAAAGGCAAATTGATTTAACTTCCAGTGGAAATAATAAAAAATTTTCTGAGGGACTCTCCTGGGTTTGTTCCAGTGAGGGGCTCATGAAAAATATAGGAAAAAAAGGAAAATAATCTAGCCTGTCTTTAAAATTAACAACTTTGTGACCTCACTAAGATGGAGATGCAGTAGTCTGAGTGTCCAAGCTTCATATTTATATTCTTGAAAATTTTGGTTAATTCTCTTAAAGTTTATCTTTAAGTGTTTTAAGCCTGGTGAACTCATAATCAGTTTTGCAAGTTGTCAAGGCACCTTGATTACTGTAATAGTATATTTCAAGCTGTATTTTCAAAAATCATGTAATCTCACTGTATTTGTGAGGGAAGGAATACAGAAAAGAAGTCAAATTGTGGAAAAAAAAAAAAAAGTTTGATATTCATGAACCTTTGTAAATGCTTATATCTTAGGCCATCTGCTCTTCGGCTTTTCCAGACTCCTTAATATACAAGATTTTCTGTGGTGCTTTACAGAAACAGCTGACCATGCAGTATTTGAAGACAGCAGCTAGCCCAATACTGATGGCCAGATGTGGTGCAATCTTGGTTGGGATTAATGGGATTTCAGAACAGCTCTTGACCTCACTGAGATCAGGTCAGGGAAGGCCAGGTGAAAACAAAACGGGAGCCCTGCATAAAGAGAGTTGAAACGGTCTGTTTGTGAAGGTAATGGCATGAAACCAGCATTAGGAAGTAGCTGAGTGAAGTGAGGCATGACTTAATATAGAACATGTGTCTATGAGAAAAGGTACAAGTAGGGATACAAAAATGCACTAATATTGCTTGAAAGTATTGATGAAGTAGTGGATAAAAGAGAACTGCCTGATGCAGTGTGTGAGAACCTTCACGGAGTCTTTGGGAAAGGTTGTCTTGCTAAAGACAGCGTTGCAACAAACAACAGCACTGACAAGAAGAGAGAGAACAAACAGTAAGTTTCACAGTGGGAAAAAAGTGAAATCAAGATGCCTCAATATCCCACCTGAAGTTCAGCACTGCTCATTTGTATTCTAATTAAGTGGAAAAGGAGAGAAGCGTGATACCACAAAGTTATTTCAGGTTTATCCTCACAATGATCTCTGAACTTGGAAATTTAGAACAGGTTAATCTGGTAAAGTGATCAGGAACAATGAACTAGAAAATGAAAATCAGCTTTAATGAGTACAGTATAATATACATTACAGAAAAAGGTAACTACTCTTATGTTAACGCATTCTAAATTAATTGTATCAGGACAAGAAAAGATGCATTTTAGTTTGAGTAGCTCAAGAAGATCTTAGCTCAAAGTTCAGTAATGGTTAAGTTACATAGCAAAATGGTTGCATGTGAATGATATGGGAAAATACTGAAAAATTGCACTGTTTTGCTATAGTCTGAAGAGATAGCTTTCACTGATAGCTGTATGCTCCGTCTTACAACCTAGGAAAGTAACACTGTTATGGAATTAGAGGTTAAAGAGCTCCATACCTTTTCTTCAGATGTAGTATTCTTGAACCAAAATGAAAAAAAAGTCAGTGTAAACTTCAAGGCCTTAATCTACAAGACAGGAATAATACTATTCAATCTACAGGAAAAGTGGAAGGAAAAAGAAATGTGCTGAAAATTAAAACAAAGAGAGAATGAAAACTCCAGTAAGGTAAAGCACTGACAGAAAACACTGAGTATCCATGAAGGGACAGCATGAAATACCATTGGCTGACTTACAAGAAATAGTATTGCTTTTTAACAAAAAATTAGCTTTCATTAAAAAAAAAAAATCTAGTCTGATTAGCTATGAAAGAAGTGAATACACTTGAATATTGTAATGGATATAGAGCCATCTACAGCCAGCTATCAGAGTAGGAAATAGCATATACTACAGAAAATATAAGAAATTAATCTCTAAAGAGATAAAAATTCATAACATTTTGGTCTACTTAGAGGAAGTTAGCACAGAGAAAAATATGAATAAAACCATGTAGCAGCAGAAATGTGGTTTAAATTAAAAGTGCAAGGGTGGAAGGAAACAATGGAGAATCTGAGAAAATGGAGGGTATGATCACGAAAAACAAAGAAAAATGCTCTCAAAATGTGAAGTGTTTACCTATAAAACTTTGAAACCTTTCTACAAATAGAACCAGGAATAAGAAACTACTTTGAAGAGCAGATGGGAACAAATGTTTCACAATCTGTCATAGCTTGCTTTGGGGTAAAGAAGGAAATGGATGAAATTAAGGACTTTCTTTAAGCAGGAAATACAAACTGACTTCTTAAATATAAAGAAGAAACAAAACAGGAGAAATAGCCTCAGAAAAAAAAATACACACAGAAAACTAATCTGAAGTACAAGCTGAGTCACTGAGACACAGTAGCAGAATGTAAAATAAGAAATCAAATGACTCCTGAAGGAAAAAGATACCAAAGGCAAAGAAAACTTCGGATCTGGGAAATTTCCCAGGTTCTCTGACAAACACAATACCATGTCACAGCTTCACCCAGCTCAATATTTGGGTAAGCAGCAACTAAACACTGTCTTTTTTCAAAGGATTACAGTCAATTTACACACAGTACAGAAAACAGTAAATGCAAAGACTATAAAATTACCAGTTGTTTCAAATTCCTTTTGAATAACAATGGAGTTGAGGGAAAACAAGGAGGGGAATAATTTCATCTTCATTAGGCATCAAATATAATACTAATGCTAGAGAGTTAGGATGAATTGGAGGCTATACAAGAATGACAGTAATATGAAAAAAAAAAAACCCACAACAAAAAGAAGCTTGGATTTTAGTCACATTTTATACTATAAAGAAACTTCATCATCTTTATTCAATGGACTTAGTATTACAGATGATAATTCTCAAAATGTCAGAAAAATATCATGAGGTTCATAGTATCAGAGGCAGAATTATGCCCTGAAAACCAAAATAATAACAAATAATATATGATGGGATGGAAGACCCAATGCATAGCTTTGTTACAATCATTAAAGTGTTCAAAGACCCCACAAGAGGAAAGATGGTTTCATAAGCAAAAGAAACTGTTCTGTTACCAACAAAACCTACTCTGTACTTAAGAAAAATGCCAAGCACAGACAGATTGGTCATCAGGCCATACAAATGAGAAAGGAATAGCTAATAAATTGATTATCACTACCCATTTTGTCTTAAAAGATGTACTGCTGGATGTAGACTACATTGTGATCACACTCAAGTCAGAAATTATTTAGCAGGAAATCTAACAGTAGCTACACTGCTTGTCCCCAGAAAAAGAGACCTCCTTCTGGTTTTTTTATTACTTAGGAGTATTCAAAAAATTTTAGGAGGGAAATCAGAAACCTAGCTCACAATTCATCTGGATGTTCAAGAGCTGCACAAGATAAAATAGACAAAAATGTAACAGTGCTGTTTGAAGAAACATATCTGAATGTTTAGCTTAGGTAGGAAACTCATTTTGTTCTACCATCCATACATAGTCTGATATGTTCCTGTGGCAGGACTTTGTATTGAGTGAAACCTTGAGGTGGATCTACCTACATCACCCCTGAAAAGGAACTCCAACAAGAGACAAAAAGGCTTCCAAAACTTCTGTTATTGATACAATTAATAGTAATCACAATAATTGCAAGAAACATTATTTGAGTGAACTCAAAGCAAGTAGAGAAGACAGAATAGAAATGAAAATGTTTTCTAAAATCAGCTGTCTGCCTGCTCGTTGTGTCTTTCTCCTAGGCAAGCAAATCAAGTTCTTTCTCAGCTGCAGCAAGCTCTGCCTTTATCGCCTCTGGGCCCTGGTACATTATTTTCATGCCCTCAGAAATCTGTCTGTTTGATCCTTGCTCTTTCCTGTGGTCTCTCAATCTCTTTGCAGGAGCTGCACACTCCCAGGTTTGTGCTATTTCCACCACACCCTGAGGTCTCCAAACCTTTCTGCCCCAACATGCTCATTTGTGCTTTAATGGAAGAGGCAGTCTCTCCTTCCCTCCCAGCATTGCACTTGACCCAGTCATACGAAGGAGCGTAACAGAAATGGGAAATAAAGTGTGCAGAAAGACTGATCATCACAGAATCGTGGTAAAACCTTTCTATGGTTATTTCAACATCCACAGTCATGATCACGGGTCTAACTGCTTAGTGGTCTGGCTCACATTCAAAGCCAAGAAATCAAAAATAAACAATAATTGTGAAGACTGGATAGACCACTGCTATGTTAGCCTTAAGGGTAAGATAATTGTGCACATATTTTGTAAAACAGATAAGAGCAAGTGATGAAAATCAAACAGATAAGAAAATATGACAATGTGCTACCAGGTCAATGGTAGGAGGTAGATCAGAATAAAGTTTATCACCTTTAGGGAACAAGAAAGTAAAGAAGAAAAGCAGAAGAGAACAGAAAACCTTACACAAAAAATGGCTCTGGAAAACTTACATTTCTGTAAGGGAGTTTCTGCACTAGTGAATGGAGCTTCTCCTTGCAGTTTTAGATTAACCAGAAAAACTAGGCAGGGCTGGCTTCTTTTGTTTTCTGCTGTTTTTTCCAGAGAGAGCAGTGAGGCAGGTTTTTCATTAAAACAAACAAGCAAACAAACAAAACAAATAAAAATGGATTAATGTATATAATATAATTAAGCATGCTTTTAAATAATGGGTAGGGCTGGACTTTTGTTTGAGGAGCAGAATAAGTATTATTAAAATACATTTAGACACCAAACTTTTAAAAAAATTTATTTCAATAGACACTAACATGGATATTAACAACCCTCTTAAATGTTTGCCACACTCTACTCAGAAACTTCCTCTAGAGAGATAAGAAGTGTAGTATCACCAAACTCATACTGTGCAACCTTCTGTAGTCAGTTGTTTTGGAATTCCCTTCTCAATAACATGTGTCTCACAGTTCTAATGACAAAGGTTGAAAATTGCAGTGTGAAACCTTATCCAAAGGCATACACTGAAAGAGGCTGAAAGTTGTATGAGAACATTGTTTTCTCAGTTGTGTGTTGGGAAAGAAATAAATGCAGACAAAAAAAAAAAGTTAACAGAGATTTTGAAATTAAATAATTGCTCTGTGCCATTATGGTTGTTGCAAAGTTGTTGATCAGAGTTCATGCCCATCACAAAAGGAAAAGAGGTAACTGAATAATATTTTTCTTAACCCCCCAAAATCTGTGTTGATGTTTTCTGTAGAAATATTCTATTAAGATTTTCAAATTCATTTCGCTGGGGCAAGGAAGGGAGACATAAGAAGATAATTCTTCTTTCTACCCTCCATCAAAGAAAGCTCTTCTAAAATATTTCACAGATAACACCCCAGTGATTTTCAGCTACACTTGTCAAAACATTCTCTGCTGGTGGTGCTGGGAAGAGAGGTTTCAGTTTGGGATAAGTGCTTGGATTCTCACCTTTCTTAGGTGTTAGTGACTACAACAGTAGTCATGATGGTGCTTATTGAAATAATCTTTACATACATATGAACATACCACTTAAGGAAGTTCACTTTGTGCAAAATTATAAACTGTCATCTTCATTATTAGCCATGCAGGTTAGGCATTGCTCCACAATGTGATAAAGTGTCCCCTAGAAGGGAACACATGCAAAAGTGTTGCATTCAAAAGAGACAGATACTGATAATGAAGAAGTTCCTCCATCACAGAAGACTACAGAAAGGGGCCAGAGGAGGGACAGCTGCAGAGAAGTATGGTGCCAGCTACTAAACCTTCCTAAAACAGGTATCTGGTTATTACTGGAGCCTCATTACAGAATAAAATGCCTAAGTAATGGATAGAATCTGGCCATTAATTATTTTAATAAAACATGCATAAGGTCTCATGTATTCTTTTAGCCTGTTCCTTTTGTAACAAACACTGATTTCATTTCATTTTGTTTTGTTAATTAGTATTGTTTTCAGGATAAGGGTGGACATTTTAAATAGTTTCTTCCTCTATGGGCTTTCCTACCCTCAGTAATTGTTAAAATCCAAAGACCATGTTATGAAACTCTTCCAAGACACACTATTTCATTGCCACCCTTGAAAAGTCAAGGGTTCACAAGGGTAAATCTTCAAAGAATATCAGAAAAAAATACAACCTTGGGACCATGTAAATAAGAATCTAAATTACTTACTTATTCAAATAATCACAATGTTTACTTGGAAATCCAAGAGGAAACTAGAACTTTTAAGTATCTATGCCTTTAAAAAGAATAAGGAAACAGAGAAAAAAAAAATGTCAAGGCAATGAGAAGGTGGAAAACACAGGGATAATTGTCAGATTTTAGATATCTTTTCCTTCAAGAAGTAATAGAAATGAATCAGATGAACATAAACACTTCAGTTCAGCTACGTGATTTCTACCTCCACCTTGATTTCTACCCTCAGTTTAAAAATGGAAAGATATTAAAAAAATATTTTACTTCATTATTAAACTAAGTAACAATTGCTTCACTATAGAACACTAACATGTAGTGGCTTCCTGATGAATTTGATTTTGCCTCCCATGAAAGCTAATTCCCAGTTGACAATTTGCCTTAAGCACAATATACACAATATACTCCTACAGATCCATGAGGATAGGACTAAAATGAAGATGTGTTTTGTTTTTACATTTCCATCAATCAGCAAACACAACAAAACATACACTATAACTTGTTCAGTAGACAACACTAATGTGATAGTCAACTACCTTTCAAGAGCAGTCTAATTAGGTGTCTCTTTTCAGATTCCCCTTCCCGATATCAGTTCTATTTCAAGAGGACTTCGAAAACCTGCTTATGCAAGGGAGGGTGCACTCCACTTCTGACTTTGGGAAGTAGATAAGAAACAGTTTCTTAAACCTTTTCCATGATGAGGATTAAAGATGAGCACAGAATTTTTCTGGGGAAAGGAGTAAGACTGACTTCAGTGGTCCCAGACCTTCGAAGAATCAGGAAACTGGGATAGAAATTGTGTCCCCCTTTTCTTTCATCATCACTTGGATGCTTTGGCTTGTTCTCTGCAGCTTTAAAAGTGTAAATGAAAATGCTTTCACTGGCGTGAAAGCCAAAGGGCAAGGAAATACTTTCCTTATGTTCTATTTTTATCTCACTTTCTATAGTAATAGTTAATGTTGGTCTCACTTCCTCCAAATATCCCTCAATTGTGATTTCGCTCTTCTTTTCTTTTCCTGCCAGCAATTCACAGTTGTTTCTGTGAAAGTCTATTAATGTACTCACTGAAGTCAATACAGGAAACAAATGCAAAACCTTAAAAACTGCTATTGCAATAAAGACATGAAGCATCTGAAATGTAAATTTGCCCTGCAAATCAGTCACTTCTATCTACCAGTTGATTTTATTTATTTTTTTTTATTGCTTTGAACTATCTCAGATTTCTCATTCTTTTTCTAATAATGAATGATCAGAAAAGGACCTAATGTTACATATTAAGTCACCTAAAATGGATGGGCAACAAAGGCCTCTAAGCATACAATTCAAAGCTGTGCTAAACCATTTTTGTCTCCTTATTGCATCTTTTTTCCAGGTTTCTGTTTTCTACTAGCTACATAGTTATATAAACTTTCAATTATTTTTTGATCAGGTGGATTGCTTTACTCTAGTACTTTTTATATCACGAGTGTTTTGATGATGAAAAGGTGATGTAAAGTGCTTTTACCTTACCTTCTCTTTGGTTTTACTGATAATATCTTAGAATCTTTTTCAGCTTGTTTCACGATATGTACCATTAATGTGCTTTTTAGCCCTTTCGTATAGAAAATTCATGACAGCATTAAATACAATTGAGTCTAACAATAAGTTACTCTTTCCAAAATTCAAAATTTTTTACCAGAAAAATTATTTACATGAATGACTATTATTTTCATATTTAAATAACTCATGTTTTGGTCATTGCAAATTTAAAGCTCTTCTCTATAAGTACAGTGAATTTTAACTTACAGAAACTTGTTCATGACAGTATGAATCAGCTCTGTTATGGGAAGATCTGACTGGGTTTTATTTGTCATTACAGACAACAGAATGCCTGCAGTGCAGATATCGCACCAAATGGCTCACTTTGTGATGCTGAGGAGTTCAGCTTGAGCTGCTAATGTCTAGTGTTCTTCCAAGGACCCCTGGGCATGCTTTAAAACTGAAAGCTCAAAATCTACGTTCCATGCATTTGGGGTGGAGGGGAAAGGAACATTTGATGCATATTGTGTTTCCAGAAATCAGTTATCATTTTTCTTAAATTTCAAAAAGGATATTAATCTGTTTTGCTTACCTTTTTTCTAGTTCTCATGCATTTTAGCTGCTGTACGATGTGTCTCTATCTCTCAGTATTTGAAGTTACTTTTCCACTGTGACCAAAATGAATTAGAGTGATGTTCAAAAGTCAATTGATGACAATTCTGTACCCAAAAATAAAAATCGTATTGGTATCCCACATTCCTAACTCATCAATATAAATTCTAGTGGTTCCTGGCTGGCCAGACAATAAATTAGTTGTTGATAACATGTTTGTTAAATATTGAAGGTATTTATAGGTATAGTTACACAGAGTTTGGAAAGATTTAACATTTTCTCCACAACAAAAATGAAAAATCCTATATTTAAAAACCCAAATATGCATATGCATATGTATATGTACAGTTTCATACATATTTTATGCAAGTATATTTACATTTGTAGTGGACTGGAATTAAAAAGAGTGCTTGTGACTCAGAAGAATTTCGACTTTTTCGTTTGAGATGTGAACTTGTTTTGCAGTTTTAAAAAAATTGTTATTATTTTTCCCAGCCTTTATCTAGGTTTGTAATTCTATCAAATACCATTACAAGCAACAGTGAAAAGACAACTGTTCAACAGCTCTACAGAGCAAAAGAGGCAAACAATCTCCAGCAAAGCAGTAAGATATTACTTACTGTTGACTGACTTTTCCCTAATTGTGTATGCTTTACAAATAAACCACAGAGGCAAGGGAGGTGGGAAGGCCCCTTTTCTGTATCCTTACAAAATGAGTTTCTTTTTAAAGTGAAACAGCATTATTGATCAAAGCAAAGGGTAACACCATATGTAAAGAAGAAACAGCTGGCAGTCACTTTTCTGTCACTCACTTACACACTTACACACAGACCCACACTTATTAAAAACAGGTCAGATCAGATTCCAGGTTCACCCTGCAAAATTAATGACAACCTTGCAATAAAGTAACAGCATGAATTTGAGCCTTGTAATACAACGTGATTACTAGCGTTTTTATTAGCTGGGTTTGAGCAGCAGGCATGGCCGGCTGGTATTTGACACACAAACAGGGATGTTACCAGGTGCGCTGCTCTAAAGTGTCACATCAAAGTTGCAGCCCTGCTGGCTTGGTTTACACCTGAGCCAATTAGCCTGGGAGATCAGACGAGGCTGAAAAAGAATATGTCTTCTTAGTTTTGTGCTGGAGAGAAACACTTGATCCCAAGTAAGATGATACAAGGAGAACAATAGTAGATAAAGTATGGCAAAGGAGGAAGCAGGCACGAGGCGGTGGAATCGGTGAGAGGCTGTGATAAGAAGACTATCGTCGAATAAAAAGCAAAGTGGAAAGCAAAAGTGCCATATGCCTGTCCCTCTCTCAGTGTGTTGTCAGTCTTTAGTTGGCAACAAAGGGGCTAATTGAAATGAAACCATCTCCAGTCTGTTTGCTGGCACATCGAATATGCTGTAAGATCTGCTGGCTCTTGCTCCTCCTGAATTAATAAAGAAGTGTGGCTTCTAAAGGAAAAAACAGAACTGTGGAGGGATCTTCAAAATACACCGCTTTTTTTTGGGGATGGATTTTGATTTTATAAGTGCTCTCTTCTGGCTTCCACAGATTTTGTTTAGAGCACTGTAATAGCAGGCCTGTACAAGAGATGTAAGAATTTAAACTGCAGTAGTTAACTGGGGTAGCTCCATTCCAAGTTAAGTGTCTGAGCACGGATCTTCAGATATTTGGAATGTCTCTAGCACAACAAACTCCATCTTTTACTGCAGGAAAGCAGGTTTGCAGCTGTGAGTTTCACCTTCATTTTGCTTTCTTTTACATATGAAAACAATTCAAGAAAACAAACAAATACTGTTTCAAGGTTGCAAAATCAAAAAGTATGACTTTTTAACCATTTTATTTGGCAGTGACATTGTCTTTACATAAACATGAAAAACAAATGCTGCTGTGTATTAAGGTAGACTTAAAAAGATTCAGAATTTAAATAAAAAATGACCTGGTTAAAGTTGACAAACTGACATAATTGAAATAGGTGTTTACAAATGCTGTGTGTTACTATTCATCAAGCTATATTTTAAATTTTTCCAAAAGTTATTCAGAAATCAGATTAAAAAAAGTAATAAAAAAACCCCCAAAATTACCAGAACTCTTTTACATGGAGAAGAATTAGGAAACAGTTAATTAAATGAGAATTGGTTTTGGCATGGTATGAATTGCAGCTAAATAATGTTACTTTCTTGATAGACATCTACCTGTGTAGATCATCACATCCCCAAAATGTCTTCCTTCTGGCACAGATTTTCTATATTTAATTATAGCTATTATTGAGACCAATTGAAGTCATCAAAATTCCAGATTGAGGGATTCCTTAAGGGAGGGCTGGAAAAGGAGTAAAGTGACTCACCCCATGGTAAGAGGGACAGATGAATATCTCACATGAAGGGAAAACACTTCTAGTTGGACATTCTCTTTGTTACACAGGGGACATGACTTCAAATTGCTAAGACTCTGAACAGCCATGAAGCAAGGGGATGCACAAGTCCCTGAGGCTGACAGTGTTTTCAATAGGCACTCTCAAGGATGGGCCACTGTACTCTTCATGGTGTATGGGCAAAAAGAAGCAGCCTAGTTGCTGCTGGGCCGGAAAAGCTGTGGGATCTGACTTTTTCCCTAGATTGTTTGTGGTTGCCAGATAAGTAATTGCTAAGCCTCTCTTTATTCTTCTCCAAGTCACCTGAAGAGCAGCAACAGCTTCTCAGGACTCCCTGAGAAGGGTGATGCCTAAAACCCATGCCTGAGATTTGGGTTCTCAAGCTCTCTGACTGCTGGAATGTTTTATAAAAGATAGCTGCTCTTGCTGTAGCCAGGACACAGTGTGATTGAATTACCGTGACTATGACCATATCTCATAAGTGCCTAATTTTCTGTACCTTACATTGCTTTGGCTAGTGATGCGTGGAATAGAAAATGTTAACAAAGTCAACCACAAGCACCAGGAAAATTCTTGTTGGTATGTCACACACCCAAAGCAACACAGTTTAATCTTTTCCTTCTTAGTCCTTGTGGGTATGGGCTCCTCCACTATACCTATATATGTGGAAGTTTAGGTGTCTCAGAGATTTGATGACCTACTGCAACATAAATGAGGAGCTTTTACATTGTGCATAGGAACTGTTCCCTTAGCTTTGAGACAAACAACTGTCTCTCATCTTAATAGACCTGGAGCTCTGTCAGGAAGGGTTCTAGATCTTTCAGGATTATTTCATTCCTTTACGATCTCTGTCAGAAGCATGGTTATGTTCTCAATTGATGTATTATGCAAGGCTAAATCTAAGGCACATTCTCTGGATGCCCGAATTACTGCTATTGCTCAAAATACATTGCATAAGAAATCTGAATTCACACTGATTTGATTAATTGCAGACAACTGGTGTAAGTTTTATTAAGAATTAATCAATTCCTCACATATAAGTGGGATTTTTTTTTTTTTTTTACTGCTTGCAGTCTGTAAAGAGACTTATGTATTTACAAGTTCTTGCATCAAAGTCTTTGGAAATAATTTATTATGATCTTGTCTTGAAGGACCTGAAAATACAGTCAGAAATTACCAGCATAAATTTTTCTACACAAAATTTTAAAGTATATTTATTTTTCAAAATGTAGATATTGTAAATATTGGGCTATTTCACTTCAATCCCAACAAAATCTTATTATCACACATGAATATGTATGCTTGTCTTTCCTCCATTAATTTTTCATTCATTGGCCGGAGTCACTCAAATATGACAGAGGAGTAGATTTGTTGGAGAGAAGAACTCTTACAAGCTTTGTCAAAATAGACATTGGTAGACATTTATTACTGTCCCCCCTGAAAAAAAGGCTCAAGTGGAGAGAATCCACACAGAAGGGAACCCAGTAAAAGCTCCCACTGTGGGAAAACTTCAATCACATTTTCTATCAGACTGCACCTTCTTAAATGCCAACTTCATCAATCTTTGGTATGAATCCATAAAAATGAGTGTCCGTGCTTTTTATGCACCGAGAACTACTTCCATACTTTTATTTTTCTTTTTCCTCCAAGCTGTTAATAATTTTTGCTTAGTTCTTTTAGCTTTTTTATTGCATATAAAAGAGAAGGGTGAGAGGAGATAGAAGTCATGGGGAAAAACAAATTATGAAACAAAGGAACATGTCCTCCAAGTATAATTTGGAAACTGAACTGCAAAAATTTATTTGGTAAATGTAGATGTTTTCAACAATTTTAGCAGTTTGTGATTTTTAATTCATCATCCAAAAAATATCCAGCCAACTTCAGAAATATTTTTTCTCACTTGTTTCAAAAATGTCCTTGTAACACTACCTTTCCATAGCATGTAATTTTCCTCTCTGTAAGCAGCCTGTTCCATGCTACTGAAACACTTTCTTACAGCTAAAGACTCTTTTTTCCAGAGTTATTGCCATTATGTTAAAACTGACTCATTGCTGTCTATGGAAAGTTGTAATGATTTAAATCACTTCACTTAGTCACTTCATTGATAAAGACATGCAGCTATGTAATACATGTGTGTCAACATTTGCTATAGTATTTTTTTAATTAAAGACACAATATTATACATAATGTACTCAAGCAGATTTTTTTCGATATAGTCTAAACTAAGAGAGAGTGTAAACAGCAAGATCAGGTTGGCTGGACTCAGAACCCTCCCAACAAATCAATTAATGCTCCTATACTCCCCTTAACGCTTTTAAATTAGATTAACAGAATGCTGACCCTCCTTTAATAAAGGCTAGTTTTGCTCTGTGGTATGCATCTAGATACTAATATCAAAGAAACAAGCCTGACAAAGGGAGGATAAAACTTACCAGTAGGCCTTGGTTCCCTGCTATTAGGATAATTGCTCAGGCTGTAGAGATGTTAAATTATGTTAAATATGCAGATTTTTTTTAAGCTGACTGTGTATGGAAAGAACTCACTGGCAGAAACTTTTGTGTATTCTCTGGCTGTTCCATTTTAAAGAACTCAAAGTTGGAACTAAATGACAAACCGTATGTTTTCAATATGAATTAGTAGGAAAAAAACCTATATCCAGCCAGTTCTCTATTGTAACTACGTCTAAACTGTCATATTTCAAATGCCACCAAAAAACCTCAGAAGTAGGAATAACAGAAAGAAGACACAAAAACCAGCTGAAAATAAGCAGCTGCATCATATATGTATGTGACTACAACATTTATAGTACATAAGACAAAAAGTATAATGGATTTCATTAATGAAAACAGTGTGTTAAGATTTGGAAAAAGACAAGAGTGGTGCCAAGTCCAGGAACTCAAGAACTGCAGTGTTACTAACACTATTTTATCATCTCCACAACTGTGCAAATTAAACAGTAATTTCTTTACTTACTCTGTGATTGCATATTGCAAAAACTTATCCCTGGAAATATTCTATGAGCACAAACTGGGAAACTTTGTTCACTGCACTGAACTTGTGGTCATGTCATACTGGGAGTTTCTGCCACTATCCTTCTATGGAGTTTTTTGTTTATTGACTCATTTATGATGGTCAGAAGGTTGTAGTGAAAAAAAATCCATCCCCTCCTCACCTAACTGCAGAGGGGAATAGGGAGAATGTAAAAATTCTGGGCACAAACTTCTTGTATTTTCAAAAATCTGGTAAAAGAGCTAAATGATACTTTTCATTGGTAATTTGGAGTGAAGGGTGATTATCATCTGTGCAGTCCAGACTTATGTACACAGAAAGTTTAGTTTTCTTCTCATTGTTCTTTTCTTGTTTTGAGATCTTGTTTATATGGTCAAAAGAGCTTTTCAAGTGAAAAATCAAGAGGAGGAAAAAATGCATTGGTGAAAATGTAGTTATGCATATTCAGCTTAAATTAGGTTGGTGGTTTTTTTTACATAATTGAAAAGACAGATCGAAATGGTGGCTTTGAACAGATGTTTCTAGCCACTTTCACACACCTTTAAAAATAACTGGCCGGTAGGCAGCCTCAAGCTATTTGTCATACTAAAGAGGCTGATGAAAGGGACCACGAAGCAGTAGAACTCCTCAGAATTCTTCTAATAGCTTTCAGAGAGTTCCTGCTATTAACACTAGTACTGGCTGCCTGCTGAGATAGATATAGGACCATTAACCCCATATACTCTTAGCCTGGATTCATCTGCCAAACTCTGAATGTTTAGTGAGGGAGCCTCAGTTAGGAATCTCATCAACTGTGTTTCCCGTACAGTCAATTCACCGACATGCTTACCCTTTGGAAAATTAATCATATCTTATGTGGGCTCAAACGCTGCTGGAAGACTTGGTCCCTTCTCCCTGAGCCAGGGGAGCCAAGGACCCCCCGGGCTGTGTTCATTGCTGATGCCTAAAGACAGGACTCTGCTTCCTCCTGCCACCTCAGCAATTCAACAGGCTGCAGCCTCTCTGGTGCAGTGTCCTGCCCTCCTTTCTTTTTCTTTGCTGACTTCAACCCGAGTTTTCCTCCTCCCTGAAACTTCATATGTTTCTCCCATCCTGGAAACTTTTCTTCATGACCATAGTATCATCTGTTCTTCACAAGGCTCCCCTCTATTGCTGTTTTAATACTGCTTTATTTTCCATTTTGGTAGCGGTTTCAGCCACATGCAGATACCTTCAAGTCAGCATTGACTGTTCCCTGCTGGGTGCTGCTGTCAGATCCCCAGTGAATACCTTGCTTGGACATACTACATTGCTCTTTGGAGGCTCCAGGCTTTCTCCACTGACAAGGTTCAAGGACTTCCAGGGAAGTTGAATTGCTGAGTATGACATGCTGAGCTGTTTTCTTCATTATTTGGCTTCCTTCCTCTCTGCAGTGGTTAGAGGAACATGCTGTCCATTTCTAAATTCATGACCACGTAATTTAAGACTGTTGCCTTCTACTGCTTGTTGCATATCTGTATTGGCACACCCTGACTAGAAGTCTATTAGCTCCTTGTGCCATTAATTATGACCCACTAAGTTAACTTGACAATGATGATCTATGTTGTTTCTAAAAAGTGTACAGTTGGACGATTAAGTGGAATATATCAGATAACATCTCTATAAGCATCCTGTATTTCTTCCTTAAACTATCTATGAAAGATGATATGATGAAATGTTAATAATTGGATACATTTTAAATAGTCATACATAAACTTATTTACATCAGGGTCTGAAACCAACCACGGAAGTTTTCTTTTTTAATTGTTTCTAGCAGTTGAAGTAAGCTAGGAAAAAACAAAGTTGAGAATTAAATAAACTGTTTATTTCTAGAGTGAAACCAAACACTCTAAAAGAGCAAGGCGAAGGAGAGGAAGCTTACCAGCTCTCCCTCACTCAGAGCCAAGAGTAAAGTAATATTCACTTGTAAAATTGCATCATGCTACATCAGTAATTGTTTAGCATTCTGATTCACTAGGGAAAAAATAAAGGAGTTCCAGTACACGTTTTGATACAATATTTTAGTCCTATTTTTAAAATTATTGGAAAACCAAGACTATACCAAAGGTTTCGCTAAACCACTTCCTTAGCTACAAAGACAAAAAGTGAAGATGAATTTTAACATTCTCCTGATGTCCTTGAATCCTGATCTTCCCTTTAGGGTTTTCTATGTTACAGAGCGAAATGTGGTTAACACAGTCACTAATGCACTTGACTTCCTTATTCCCCTCTGGAACATATTTTACTTCAACAGATGTTTTCAAAATAATTAAATGGTGGTGAGCATGCATTATTGACAATGTCTGATGCCACACTAATGCACTCCACATTTAGGCATTTGTCACCAGCAGGGCTGTTTGTTCAGGAATGTTTTGCTCTTTATAGCTAACTTCTGTAAACTGTCTGGATTGTAAATGTGAAAAAAATAAGGAAATTTTTATATCTGCTAAATATTAATAAACCATGAATAAAACTATACCAGCCTCCATTTTGTAGCCATGGTAACTGAAGTTTGGCTGTTATTGTTTATATGTTGTTCTTGAAAGCAGAAGGTAATGCTGTCTTGAGTAACTATGAAGGAAGGTATTTAGCCCCTAAATTGTGAAAAAAACAACCAAACAAACAACTATATTTTTATGAAAAATTATGCAATGGCTGTTAAAATTTTCTGGAAAATGCAGTGCTAAATACAGATGAGAAATCTATGGCTGACATTAGTTAAACAGTATTAGGTCTGCATACCTACACACCATAAAGAGGGAAAAGGAAAAGGAAAATTGTCCAGCCTTTGCCTTTATGTTATTAGTTTCTCTAAAAATTCAGAAAATAACACTACTGCACTGTAATAAAATTATATTAGGTGTCTAAGTTAAAATAAAGTGAAGTTAGACTTTTTCTCTTATTAGGATTTAATGATGTTATTATAATTAAGCTTCTCATTAATTTTTTCATGCTTTATATTGAGTTACTGTCCCCTGCAGATTTGAAATGAAATGATCATATAATTACAGCAGTACATTTTTAAATGAGGATATTTGGAATGTACATTTGCACCTAGGGTTTTCTGAAATTATAAATCATGAGTAGAATTATAAGATTGCTCATTTCTGTTGAACTTCATAATTAGAAAGGAGTTCATAAATAATGTTAACTTAAAATTCATGGATAAAAGTGTCTGATGCCAAAGTAAAGGAGCAATGAGAGCGAATATATATTTGTAGATATGTACATGAACGTTAAGCTCAACTAGTCCTGATACTTGTTGCATTTAATATTGAAAAAGCTAAATTCTCAAAATTATTAAGTCTTCCATCACTATGATATCTCTAAGTGAATTTCTGAAACTGAAGTTATAACAAATTTAGGATATTTTATTTTTCTTTTCTTGTGGCATTTGTATTATTGTGATTCTACTGAGATAAATATGTAAGAACAGAACAATATTTAAAAAATAAGATTCCAAATAAAGAAATTAATAATATTTTTTCCAAAATTATTATATAAACCTAATAGATAACAGATGATTAATTTATCCGTTGGACACACATATTCAAGTACTGTATCAATTCAATTTATGTTCCTGCTGTGAATTACTCAGAAACAGAAGAAATTGAAACTGGAGCACTTGGACAAAGTAAATGAACCATATATTCTGCCTCAGATGACAATAATAGCAAGAAAAAATCCAAATAAAAATCTTCCTGGAAAACTGCACAAAACAAAAGACAAATGTCAATTCACAAGACTAAAAAAATGCATTTCATTACATTCTTGAAGAAAAAAGTCAGTGTTGGAAGACAGTGTTCAAAGCATCATCATAATAACAACTGAGTGGATTTATGTTCCCTAATTAAAAAAGTAGGCTATTCTATAATGCATACAGTCCATATTAGACTTCAATCAGTACTTAATTTATATAGAAACCTATGGGAAATGATAACTAGTATCAGCTGATACAGAAAAGGTCTGTAAACTGACAGGAATACAAGTCACCAGTTTCTTTTCCAATCACCTCTGAAAATATTCAGTGTTCATGCATGAAGACATTTCAAAGAAGATTCTTTCCCTACGAGACAGATTAAGTCAGATCAAGTTCATTGCTAAAATGAAAAATGGTGAAAACGATTAGGAAGTAGGGAAGATGCAAGAACAACTTAAGACAGTCATGGAGGAAATAGGAGAAAACACCACTGCACTCTCTGAAAAGAAATGAAAATAGCACTATTAGATCATACGAGAAAATGAAATCCTTTAAACAAAACAAAAGAGTAACTCTCATTAGGTCTTGGAAGAGAAACTCAAAGGAGGTGTACAACTTACAGACACAGGAAAAAAAAAAAGTAAATATGAAGCAACAAAAACAATCTTAAAGAAAACCAAAGCAGAATACAACAATCATTTTAAGAGAGAAGAGACAATATTCCCACAGTAAAACAACAAAAAAAAATTCTTAGGTTAATGAAAAGTTCTAATAGCACTGAATAACAACTCAGTTAAAACAGGTGTGTGAAGCCTCCCTTACAGTGTACTCTTCTGTACATACTATGTTCAGGAAAATGCAGTAAGAATACAAAGTATGCAACATGTGAATATTACCAGATATAGTGTGATGTCAAGCACACAATTTAGTCTAGTTAGGAAAAACATCAGTGGCTTTCACCGTCTGGCCATATTTTCTCTCTAGGGAGCAAAAATTCTCTTCCTAAACATGAAAAGCCAAAAGGACCCTTTTGAGACTCCACATGGCATCTGGAAAGACAGGCAGACACCAGAAAAATTACTTTCTTAAGAATCACGATCTAAAGATCATAATAAAAAAACCCACATACTACCATAGACATTACTTGTTCAATGAATGCATGTTTGACAGAGATATCGGCTCATGAACAGAGACTGGAGTCAGTGTGGAAAATACAAATTAAAACAATGCCAATTGCCACAGATTCTCAGGGACCACTGGCCAAGGCCCCATGAAGAGCACCTTCATTGACAGACAGACATTTCCATCAATATTCAACTCCTGCTAAAAATGTTAATTAAAAATAAAAAAATTTCTATGTTTCAATAATGCCCTGAATGAGCACTAATATTGGCAGACATCCCATATCAGTCCATGAGATTGTATATCTTCTCAGAGTTTCCCAGAAGGTGACTCTTGAAAATTGTGATTTTGCTTTCTTCACTCCTTTGCAGACTGCACTGTATCTGTGAATAAGGAAAGGTTCTGACAAAAACATGCATTCTTTCTTGGTGAGCAAAACTTAAGAGAATTTGTGTTTTAATTCCATTTTGATGAGTGATAACACCAGAAAGTCAGAGGTGTATGATGCAACCTGTTAGTGTACAAACCCAAACTTAAACATGTTTCAAGTCTTAAAGTTTAGAAACTTTAGCTCATCACTAGCACATCAAATGTTTTGAAATTCATGCTAAAGTTTGGAAATGCAGAGAATAGGGAAAAAAAGGGGGGAGGGGGGCATGAAGTATTTTCCAACTGTCCCTTTTTCATCAAAAAGTCTCTTCTTCAGACAGAAGACTTCAGGTCAATTTTCTGTGTCAAGCTATCCTTCTTACTGGGAGGAAAAGGTTATTTCTGTCATTCAGTTCTAAATGTGACAAAATACACAAAGTCCCAAAAGAGAAAAAGGAGAGCAGAGATCAGGAATATGTGTTTTTGTTGACATTCTCAGAGTACACGGTAGCCAGGCAGTCAAAGACAGATGCCTTTCACCAAGCAGGTCAATGATACAGCTCATGTGCTGTATGCAGGCTCACTTCACTGGGCTGGGTTATCACCTATTCAGGCTCAGGCAGAAAATATTTCAGCAGCGTCAGTGAGCCAGTGTCCTTTGATGCAGGAGGTCTCTAGATTAGGTGACAAGATAAGAATCAGACAGAGAAGCCACTAAAAACATTACATGGGAAGAAGAGGTGCAGATCAGGGAGTCTTAACATTTTTTCAGGACTGTTCAGAGATGGTAGTGGCACTTTAACAACATATTGAACAACTGGTCTCATAAACAAAAGATAGAGTGCCATATGGAAGCAGAAACCCACTGATTTTTCCCTTTACTGTAAGTTCTTCAATTTTTACCTTCTCTTGAATGTTCCTAAAAAACAGTGAAACACAAAACAAACAGAAAGGGATGACAACGTATTGCCCATGCATCTTATCATAACAAGCTATTTTTCATTTGAACTTTCTGATTCCACAGTTCTGGTTGTTCCTTAATTTGTTTTTGGTTTTGTTTTTCTTATTTTCTTGACTATTCTAATCTTTGTCTTCTCATTACACCTTTCCTGAGACAGGACTTTTAAGCACCTGTTATTATAAAAAGGGGATAGAAGGAAGAATTTCCAACGTGTATTAGATGCTCCACTCTTCAAGTAGGTAAATTAAGATGAACTGATGAACAGGTATAAAAAGGTTGGTGCTGTAGTTCCAGTTCTCCAGCAGATTGGCAAAGAGACAGTACCAAGATGGAGATGGAAATGTGTCAAATCCTATATAGCATTATATAGCTCCTTCTGTCCCACTGGAGTAAAATAGGAATGATTTCCAGGGAGAGATATACTTCTTCCTGAAGATATATACTCACTGTTTGTGATTTTATTTACTTCTTGTCTGGATCAGAAGTAAAGGATGTATTTATTTGCATATTATATTTTCTTCTCTTAAATAAATAATTTTAGGCTTTCATTGCAATGTTGCTTTAAAATAGTCATAGCTCTACTTCCAAATGAAACTTACATCTTTTTTCAACAAAGAGTAGGATGTCTTATAAAGGAAAATGATTTTCACAAGAAAAGTGTTAAAAGACAGGCCTGTCAATAAAAATTCTTTCTGTGTTTGCTCTCAAATTCTTTGCTCTTATACCTTAATCATATCCAGCATAGCACACAGTTTTTCTCCTACTGGTTTGTAAAGCAGGTTTATAATTAATTTACAAGCACTTCTAATTAGTAGAGACAAGCAAGCATTGAAAACTCCACATGATGAGGAAGCTCCCCTTCAAAAAACTCCAAGTTCTCCAAGTTTATTAGGAACATACTGCTCTAGCAAAAGCTAATTATAAATCAGAGCCCACTTGATATGAGGATAAAAATAAAACAGTGACAAATGATAGAAATAAAACTGTGAGGTGACTAGTTTTCTGATTTTAGCCTGTGCTTAGAGCAGTTCAGATATTTCTGATGTATTGCAAAGGATCTGGAAAAACTCTAGGTCTTTCCCCTCCTCCTGCTGACCTTGGTAGAATTCTTCTCTATTTCCAGCTGAAGCAAATGACTGAGCTGGACCTATCCTGAATGCTGAACTGGTTTCTACAGCGATGGGGGATGGAGACCAGGAGCACACCCACCTGCTAAAAGCATCACAACTGTTGGCATGTTACAGACCTGTGGACCAAACCTGCACTATGTAGCCCCTTCACCTCTGTGCATGTAGATGCTGTAACCATGTAGATGCCATTGACAAGAGCTGCAGGTGACATTTGTTAGTGGCGAAACTCAAAGCTAAGTGTTAAAGAGCTGTTAATCTTGAAGTGAAGACACCTCATCATTTATGCTGACAACCAGACAGGGTGCTGGACCTTCTTGTCTAGACTGTGCTTTTGCCAAGAAAGGTTGGACCAGAGGATCCTTGTGGTCCTTTCCAACCCGGTATTCTATGATGTTGTGATTTTAATCAGCTGTTACATGGCTGAAGGAAGACTTTTTCAATGACATTGAATAGATAGGAGTGGTGTAAGAGGAGGTCATGATGATGCTAAAAAGGCAAAATAAAATGGCTGCAGTGAATGTAAACAGTATGGAGAGAAAGCAAGGGGCAGCAAAAGCGATAAGGGTTCCTGAGATAACTGAAAATGGAAAATGTTCTGCCACCTCATCTAACATACAGACAAAAGGTATCCTAAATTCTAAGGGTAGTTAATGTGAGGTTTAAACGTGTATATTTAAATCATACCATTCTTCATTTTGCCTTTCTGTATTCATCTGAAATTCTTCGGTGCGTTCCAAAGACATAATCAGTTTGGATTTTTTCCTTCATGGGAACAAATCTTATAATGTTATGTGCATTTTTATGAACAGATACTGAGATATTGGCACTCTCGACAGGTCTAGGAGGTGGGACTTCTGGTAAAAGCTTGTGAAAGTCTTAAAGGAATGGCCAGCCTTTACACACAAAGTGATTTTTTACTTAATGTTACTAATTTTTACTTAACATTACTATTTCATATTCCTTAGACATTTTTAATACTTTAGTGGCTTCTAATGTTCTCAATCTCACCAGTAGAAATGCAGTGTTTGTGTTTTCATTCCCCAATCTAATCCAAGAACAATAACAAGTCTAGGATTGTTCTTTCCATACATCCAGAATCTTGGCCCAGTTTGGCAAACTACTGATGCATGTCAGAAGACAGAAGTAGAAAGAGAATGTAGTAAAAGGGAGGAAAGCAGAATTATGAGTATCATAGGAAGAAAGATAAACATGTAGGAAGTAAAGAAAGCAGACAAACAAAAAACTCCAACAAAATAAAACAAAACAAAACAAAACAAAACAAAACAAAGAAAGCCAAAAACTGACAGATGGTCAGAACACTTATTTTTACATTCTCACAATTATGTCATTAATACTTATATTTCCACATACCAAGTTTGGAAGTATGCTCCAAACTTCATAACCAGAGTACGAGCTAGTTACTGGAATGTCTGTATGGATATACAGGCTTCCTTCTTATAACTACTTAGTGCTCATGTTAGTTATTTTCAATGATTTCACACTGTTGTCAGCATCACCAATTATAGTTTTATATTTTTTTTCCTTTTTTTTTTCTGTTTTTCTTTGAAACTGAGTTGTACCTTCATGTGATGTCCATATGTCATATTTTTAAAGAGGCCCTGGTAAAAATACTCAGCAATCTTCCTCATGAAAAACTAAATATTTAGCAGGTTTACTTGACTTTTACCTGGTTCCTGTAGGAATAGGAAAGTTAGTGCCACTATAGTATAAAAAGTTTAAACTTTGTTTTTAAAGTAGCACACCCTTTCTTTCAAGTTAACATAAGACTGCAATAAAGTTAAGGTCTAGTTGTAGATTAATATTTTTTACACTGAATCTAATAATAAGAGTAACAAAGTTCTTTAGGAAAATGGGTAAAGTAAGGAATAAGATTTTTGGGAATTTTTTTGTTTTGTTTTGACATCCAGCAGCTTTAACAACCTGGTTGTGATGGAGGTTTAGGCAGTCATGTAAGGGTAAGGTAATGAGATTTCCTTTCCCCTCAACTTTATTAGTCAATTCAGTTGGCTTCCCACACTGTGAGACTATCAATCTCACAAGGTACTTTCAGACTCAAGCCCACACTAAATTAATGATTTTCCATCTAGGTACAAATAGCATAGACTTTGGCAATTTACTGCACCAAAATATCCAGTTTGGACAGAAATCAGGAAGTAGTTTGTTCATAATGACTACATTGTATGTATCAACATATATTAAAGAAAGCAGTCAATAGGAGGACAAAATTTAAAAGTACACTTATACTCTAAATGCACCAAAAAAAAAGCACAAAAATTAGGAGAGTTAGATTTGCATAGTCTTATATCAGTGTAAGCACTTGCTACCTAGTGCTAAGCCCCATCAAAAGGCTGATTCCTGCTGTTGGGATTGTCATTCTCATGTTAGTGAACTGGTAGACACAGTTCATTCACTGGACCACCTTAGGTCTAAACTCCACCTATATGGTACAACCACCTGCTGTTCCTTAATATTCATTCACCTTTGAGACCCTGTAACTAGCACACAACAAATGGCCACTGCAAGGACTTTAAATCTGGGTGGCTGATCTCCTCTAGCTTGTCCTCAAACAAAGGAAGCCAAGGAAGCAGAGGTAGCCTTCTCATTACTCTTGTCCTTTGGCCATCGTCTTCCCCAACACAAACCAGTGCAACTGTACTGAAACCAAGTTAAAGATTTTTTTTCTTCCCTCAGAACTAATAATTGTTTTAGCACGCATGCTGGTTTACCATACTTTTTACAGTGATCATCTTAAAATGGAAACACTTTCATTGACACTATTCATTTTTTAAAAAACAGATGTAAACATGTTTTTTGTTTCCTTCCCTGTCTTACTAGTTATTTTTTTTACCCAATTTTTAATCTATGAAAATGTGTAAAATAAGTTATTTTTAAGAGATCTGTTAACAAAGAAAGTGGGATCTCATCCTACTTCTTACACTAAGAGGCTGGTCTCCCACCACACACAAAAAACTCTTCTTATTATAAATCACTACTACAACCTCTACAACGCTAAAAGCAAAGCATAGACCTCAATTTATAAAACATTAAACAATTAGGGAAAAAACTTAGTTAATTCATGTGACATCTTCTGTGCAGAAAATAAACAGGACCTTCAACACTAGCCTCAGTAGAAAGGAAAGCAGTCCTGCAATTAATAATGCAAGTGATATTTGATCATAGTTAAAGCTACAAAATAGGTTTCCTAATTCAGTTGTGTTAGCAGTGCCTTTTTCAGTTGCTTGACAACATTGCATAGCACTCCTAAAGCTGTGCATCTCTTTGTCATCCATGGGGAAATCATAGCTGCAGCAGAAGAATAAATACATTTCCTCTTCTCCCTCCACTTTGGAGAAGAAGAAATGATGAGACAATGTGAGAAATGAGCAATATATAACATGCCTCCTAGAGTACTACAACAAAGAATCGCAAACTGAACATCTTCAGATTTGCTGTGGTTGCTGTACTAGTAAAGAGGTGCTGATTGAGTGAATTTGGCTAGCTGTCTCTGCCATTTTAACAGCAAAACTTCCTACAGTTCAATTATCCGCAACAGCTTTCCATAATATCACTGAGAAATAAATTACCAGTGTTCCTGCAAAACAGCTGCTTTTTCTGTAAACTGGAGGAAAGGCTCTTTAATGAACATTTATGAGCCCGTCAGCTGGAGCGATCCCCTTCCCTCGAGCAGCATGGCTGCCAGGGCGGGCTCCTCCAGAGGCGTTCTACCTGAGTGCACTTTGCCAGATTGATGAGTCTCCTTCCGACAGTTGACTTTTTATGTAGAGAATTTGTTTGGCATGCGCAAGCTGCTTACATCAATATATTATTAAAAGGGGAGGAGAGAAGGGGCCACAGACACTAACTTGTAGCAGTGCTGCAGCTTTTCTAGCTGTGTTTGTGTATAAATGTATACATCCTTCAATCTTGCATTTGTTCTCTCTTTTTTCTTCCCCCTAGAGAAGCCAGTTACCCACAGAGTGGCATCTTTCCACTTCCTCAATACACATCTCTCTGCCTATTTGTTCTTCCCTGTCTGCCTCTCCCCTCTAGTTCTAAGCAGCCCTTTTTTCCCCCTAAATTCTCAATGGTCCTTAGTACAAACATGCATAGAAAGGTTACTCAGCGGGTTTGCATAGTAAACACAAACGGATATTGTTCTTGACATCTTGTGAACTTGTCTCTCTCCCTTGTATCTTGAGAGAACATAGGACCTTCTGGGCCTGTACGAGCCTTGCTGCATTTTTAATGATAGTCCCTGAAATGCAGGGGAGCAAGATGTTGTCACCTCGGCATATTTTATCCCTGATCAAACATTAGTTGGCAGCTGTTCTAAACTTGTAACACTGTCTCATCTACGCCGGCTGCTGGCTTGGTGGCAAGAGTGCAAAATCTCACCCAGCTTCTTCTTTTTCACATCTCTCTCTTGCTCCCTTACCTACACCTTGGAGCCCCGCTCTCCTCTATAGCATCTCAAAATCATTTCCAGCAAACTTCAGTACACAAGGGGGAGAGTTGGCAACGAGATCATACACCTTACAAAACAGCATTTACCAAAATCAGGGGAAACATGTCAAGGCATTAAAACACTTATAAACACTGAATGAAATTTCATATGCACAGATAACAGCAGACATGAAGGCACTAGACGGCATGTTATGTGTGGCACATACAGTGTTATTGGGGGTTGGTTGGTTGGTTGTTTTTTTTTGTGTAGTTTTGGTTTGGTTTGGTTTTGTGGCTTTTTTCGTTTAGTATTTTTTTGGTTTTGTTTCAGTTGGGGGGGGGGAGGGGTGGTTGTCTTTTGTTCGTTTATTTTGTTTTGTCTTGTTTTTCCCTTGACTGGCCACTTTGGTTTAAATGCTGTTATATTTGCTCTGTTCTTTTACAATTTTTTTTTTTTTTAAGAGCATAATAGCCGTTTCTGAGAGGGCATTCACTGCTAAGAAATCACCAGTATGGAGGATTCTGGCAGGTGCTTACAATCTTCCATTAAAAAGTGATTGCTTAAGCCACCACCACCACTGCAGACTGACTTAAAGTTATTTTGATGGTTTTGAAAAACATTATTTCTGTTTTGCCAGTGATTTTTCATGATCCGAGATATTTCATTATTAAGCTGGAGCCACATAATTTGAAATTGCTGCTTGTTAAAGTTTTAGTGTTATTCAGCAATTCTGCACTTGCAGGGAGAAGATGAGTGCTTTTTTAAAAGGTATTTTTCAAGTCAATGTAAGAAGTAGGATTTATGGAAGGAATCTTTAATCCTCTCGTTACTATTCTAGATTAGAAAAAGGAGTATAAAAACTCAGAAAATCCATTTAATGTATCTGGCATTCACAAAGCATCATATAACACAGCTTCTCCATCTGAAGACTTTTTACTACATGATTATGTGGGGGTTTTTTTGATCCCAAACAAGCAACGCTTGTTCTGCTATCAGAGGCCTTTCTTCAGTACCATCTTTGAAAATGCCCAAGTCACTTCTGAGTGTTACATCTAGACTGTCTACTTGGTACTGGTGACAAGTGTTTGCAATTAATAAATATCTGTTTTAACAAATTAACTGCAATTCTTTGTGTACATGGCCGCTGGACATAAAGTCAGTTTTCATGCAAGAACAATCAAGACAGGTAAGACTGCTGGAGACACCATGAAGACATTGACACAATTGTCTTCTTCTTTCTAACAATGTCAAAATGCTAAAAAATATTATCTTTTCTAGACCATGAAATGTTAGGCAAGTTTAGAAATCCAGGGAGGATATGCTAAGATTATGAATTGCTTTGGTCAAAATTTAAATAATTTTGAGTATTATGTTCTTTTCTCTTTACTGCATTGGGAGGAGGTGGGGGGAGACTTTGCAGTACTTGAAAAGGTAAAGAAGAGCAACAAGGCTAATCCAGGATTAAAGAAAATGAGCTCTGAGGACAGTCAGAGATATCTTTAAACCATATGGCCCAGAGGGAAGATATTTAAAGTGGGAATCTCTTGGAAGTGTCTTTTTTTTTTTTTTTTTCCTGGATTTGTACACAGGCAAGATATATATAAATGCAAATAAGAAAAATGTATTTAAGGGGATCACAAAAATGTAGTATGCCTGTAATCACAAATACTTTACTGTAAAAGCAAAATGTAGCACTCGAAAGAGGTCTTTGCTAAGAAAGTCAGGGCAGAGTTATAAAAACTTGACAACCATCTAACTCTTCCATTGACTTCTTTCTCAAATACTGTGAAATCATCACAATTTTATTTACAAGATTATTGCAAAATCATCTTGTGAGACACTGTTAACAGAAAACTGATTTTCTCTCTGAAAAGAATACTGCTATAATTCAATTTCGAGTAACGTCTAACTTGGCTGCATTTGTAAATGCATTATGAAAATATTTTTTCCCCCACTGCATTTTTGTTTTCTAACAAGTATTCACTGTTTTGTCCATACTCTGTTTCATCTATTCTCTCTTTCACTAAAACAATAACGTGAGCTTCAAGGAGACCTTGCATGAATGCTTTTTTTCCCAAGCTTTCAAAGTAGATATTGCCAGACGAATGTCAATGAAAATGCCATTTATGAGTTTACAGCTGTGAAAGTCCTTTTCAGAGAAAGGGAATAAGAATCAGAGGAGACTGTGGGCAGAGCTCCTTTCACATGTTGTATGATTACTTGCAGTGGAGCAGCAAGAAGAGAAAAAGAAGACTTCTTTATATAGTGTCAGGGAATAAAGGGAGTCTAAGATGAGATAACAGACTATTTTGTCGCAGAGTTTCTGAATAAAGTGAAGTCATGTGAATTTGAACAGTTAACAGATGGATTAGAGACCCAATTATCTGTGGTACTGTACATGAACTCCAACAAAGTTACTGTGAAAGAGACAGCCTGTGCCCTGGCAGGTTTGCCTTGAGCTTGGCAAAATGGGTTGCTGGTCTTTCTTTCAGCCCTGGGACACAAATGGTATAGTACTTGTTGCACTAGTGTTAATGCTGGTGGTAATAAAACAAGCTTTTGAAAAGCTCTTCAAAAGGCTGTGTTTCCCTTTGGCTGACTGATCTCGTAGACTGGCTACAGCACAAGCATTTTGCAGACAAGGTTTGAATTAGATGAGGTTACGACCCAATTCAGTCAGGTCTCATGGCTGCTCATCCATTTGACTCATCAGAAGCCTGAGTGGCAGTGTGGTGGGGGATCTGCAGCTTAAATTCCCAGAATCTTCAGTTCCTGCACAGTTTGGCAAATGGTTTTGTGCCATGATAGACTCAAAGATTTCCAGGACTGCCAGGCAGATTGCAGACTCTCAACACAGTCTCTCCCTTTTCTTAGTCGCTAGTAGCTTTCCAATTAACATAAAACACTTTGAAATCAATTCCAAGTTTGCAAAGGTAGCTCTGCACATGAATGGTGGTGAAAATCCATTCACACATAAGAACATGTTTTATGTAAACCTGCTTAGAAGAAATTTTAGGGAAAAAAAAAAAAAAAAAAACAAACCAAAACTACTTTGTTTCAAAACTACTGTAATGTTCAACTTTAATGTTTTGACACAGTTAGGCAGCTGAGGACAATTAATGAACAACTATCTTTAAACAAGATTGAGAATTCAAGCTAAATAAAAATGCACTAAACAAAATCATAGACTTTTTATTTATTTTTGTTTAAGTGATTTCATTAAGATCATGCGGTCTTTAGACAAGTAATGGTTAAAAGTTTCACATGGCCATAGTAGTCTACACATCCTCAGCTAACATCCCATGAATGGACAAACCACATTTCTGGTTGGGTAGGCAGAGATGCTGGACAGTTTTGCTGCAAGGCTTTGTTAGTGCTGGAGGTCAGACATGCTGTGTACGTGACAGCAATGCACCTGATGGCTTGTCAGAGCAGGGGACAAGGTTCAGCAGCCTGAGAATGGCCTTCCTTGATTGTGTCCTATCTGTCAATAAATGCTATAGTCCTTCCGAAAAATATATAGGCTCTTGTTCTGAAAAAAGGTGAGGGCATATTTCAGATTTGTTTTTTACCTCTTTTGCAGGGAAATCCAAATCCAGACCATGCAAATGAAAGCAGACATAGGTTTTTTTTGCAAACACTGCCAGTCACTTGATTAAAAAAATGATTAATTTTCTGTTTCTTCATATCTTGAAATCAAAGCTGTCTACTTTGCTGGAAGCTATGGACTCAGTATGGGGCAGCTGCTTCAGATGTAACACCACCCTGCAATAAAAGCAGAACAGACTACAGAGACCGCTGGCTCTGGTTTCGAACTCAGTGAGTTTGAAGAGAATCAAGAAAAGCAGATTAAGGGGGGCTTGGATGTTGGAAAATTACACTGTAAATATTACAGAGGAGCCAAATCTCACTAGTCATAGCAGGGAAATGTATTTAGCAGTTCAGAGTGTCTGAGAAAAGCTTGGCCCATACCCAATTTACAGCTGAGGTGACTGAAGAGGAGTCAGGGGAGACTATCTCTTTAGAATGACATGATGGCTGACTCTGATAATTTGATGGCTACTCCCAGGTCCAGGAATCATGGCAGCTGATCCAGATATATCATAAAATGCACAATACATAACACAACAAATCAAGATAAAAGCTTTCTCTAGTGGACAAAATACCTAGGCTATCATTACACTGGTGTCAGGTTAAAGTGTATGTCAAACATGAAACATCATTCAATGCAGCACACCACAGCTGAGCACAGGGAACTCTTTTTATTGCAGTCTTCTTTTTCCTTCCTTTTTATAGCTGATTCCCCAATATAAAAGCTCAGATATTTTTCTACACTGACCAGAAGACACCTGCAAATTCCAGATCACACCACAAATCTCCCAGCTTGCTGCTTTAATCAAGCAAGCTGCTTGTACATGCCTGCTCTTGGTTATACTTTTCTGGATAAAGTTTAAATTATTTTCTCTAAATTGACACATCTTCAACAGAGAGGTACCACATCTGACATGTCATTTACCTTTTCTCTACTCTTACTGCACAGCTGAGAACTTTAGCAATGAGAGCTGTGGAAAAGGGAATGCAAACTGGATCTTTTGCTATATGAGGTCTTAGTCACAAGTCTCTGGTAGGCTTGTTCCCCAGCTTTGGTTTAAAGGTCTAAAGAACAGCAGCTAGCGTCACATCTTGTAAACTGTCTGGTCCTTCCAGTACTATCAGTTTCCTTTGAAAGTATGTACCCAACAGAGTGTCCTGCCTAACTCAGGCCACAGACATCTTTGGGGTGCTCAGCTGTCAGAACAAAAGTACCAGATCAGATAAACCAGTAAAACTCTTAAACCAGTCTCAGCTGAAACTTTAATCCAGGCTGTAGGAGGCACAGGGAGCAATATTTTGTGATCCTTATTGGGACAGTGATTTTATCCCAGACAGACATGTCTCCTTGCAGCACTGTACCCTATGATGCAGAATGGCTGCAGTTCTTTTGGATTCCTACAAGTCACTTAAACATACAATGGAAAAGAAGAATGAAAACAACACTGCACACGAGGCGGTGAGATGCTTGCCCTGGTTCCACTGAAGTTTTATGGACTTTGAGTCTCAGCATTTCCTGTTGCTGCTGAGTGTGAGTGACTCTTCTCCCAGCTCACCAGCTTCTCTGAAACCCACTTTCTCATAGAGCTCTCCCCACACATTGTACAGAAACATAATGCACCCGTCTGTGAACTGTGCACTGTTATACAGCAGGACACACCAGAGCTGGGCACTGCAATGCTCCCACCTACATTGTGTATGCCCTACTTGGCACATTAAAATGGCCTCTGATAATGAGGTTCTTGTTAATGACTGGTACATCTTATCCTGTGCTAGCTTATATCAGCACTATGCGTTTATAAAAAATGCAAGTACGCTTCCCTTTGGGTCTTCTAGAAGAATTTTTTTTAACTCTTCTCTGAATTTACAGGCTTAATTAATGTTAATGGGATTAATTTACCCTGTCTATCACTCCTCTTACTTTATTGCATGGGCCTTAATCCATACGTACACACTGTAAAATAAAATACAAAGAATCATTTACTGTAATCTCAAGCAGCTGATTCGATAAGTTATGCAGTAAGACTCATCATCATAGCAGTCAGGAGGAAGAATTTTCTATCCTTTTATTTAAAAAGACATAAGAATGCTAATTCCTGTTCTTGTTTTCTCTTCGCTCCCCCCCACCCCGCCTTTTTTTTTTTTTTTGTCTTTTTGGGAAGTGTTGCAGAGGAAAAGATCTTATGCATAATTTAATTGCTTTGTCTTTTTCCCTCAGGTCAGTATATTATATTATATTGAAAAGTAATTATGCAGTGAAAGTAAAATGTCAAACTGCAGATGTCTGGTAACAAGTAGTACAGATGTGAATGATTCTATTATGTGGAACCTTGCAGACGTCTTTATACCTTTCCTCTGAAGCTTCACCCTCTGTGCTTATACATTTGAGTATTTATGCACCCTGGATGAGATTTGCTTTTTTTTCTCCCTTTGCAGCATCTAGATCCCAAGCTGGGTTGCCTTGTTGGCAATGATTGATTACCCAATATCTAATTAAACCTGATCCAATCACTTATTATGCAGAGTGGAACAAACAAACTGAAGTCGACTGTCAGACCTGTGATTGATGATACTGCCAATCCAGCTTTTGTTGCATCTAATGTCCTGACGCTTGTTACAACCAGCCAAAGCTGTGCTGGACAAAGCATTCTGTCACTCTTCACACAAATTCGCTCCCCTCCCCCCCACGCGCTCCTCTCTCTCTCTCTCTTTTTTTTTTTTAAAAAAAGAAAAAATTATTGAGAACAGCAGAGGTTCTGTTTGGGTTAGTGTGTACAATGAGATCAAAGTCCCCTAGAGATCCAGAGTCCTTAAGTGGCAGGGAGTGGAAGAAAAAGAGTATGTGTGTGTGGAGGGGGTTTGGCAGGAGGTGCACTTGGTATGGTAATGAACCTACCTTAGGGAGAGTGACAGATATGACATTAAAGCAAACCTAGCAGGGTAATAATTTCTTTTCTATTGTCTGCCAAGCAGGATTCTCTTCGCAGCTCTCATTTATAAATTTTTCAGTTTTAATGTTTTAATTATTTAAAATGCAAATAGGTTCCTTAAGAAAGAAGCAGAAAATACAAATTCCCTAAACAAATTCAACTTTTGAAGTTGCATTCACACATTGTAAAATCTTTCTCTTGTGCCTTGCATTTAGCTTAGGTTAGTTAAGTTTTGCTTTTTTTTTTGTGAGCTAAGAATTAGTCAAACTTTTTTCAGTTTTTAATTTTCATATTTTTATTAATTCAAGACATTTTTTGATTTTGTTTTGAGAACAAGTGAAATAAAATGTCAGATTCCCTCAGTATTCAAAGAACTAGTCAGAAAAATGCAAAGAGGTTTTTATATGATGGTTTATTTCCTGACACTGTCTGTGTTTCAAATGTTCAAATTGTACTTGAAGAAATTCACATAAAGTAGCGATTTATATACCTTCACAAGTTTAAAATATCTGTTTAATGGATCCATTCTCATATAAATTGTTTACACTCAGGGCAAGTCTCTGAGTATATGTGCACATGTGCATGATTCCCATGTGATAATCAGAAGAATCGGTAAGTCATTTGGATGCCTTACACAATCATCATATCTTTACAATTCCATCATGTGCTTACTAATCTACCTTACAGTTCTAAGATTCCTGACTCCAAAACAGCTTCAAACAGCTGATATTGAAAACAGAACTAAAATAAAAGAAAGAAAATCCAATAATATTTTAAAACCTTTTACTTTTAAGCTAATTTCATTGCAACAGTTATGTTTTTCAGGAATAGAACGAATAATAATATTCAGTTTGGAACCTTTTCCAGACAGGTAATGCAATTCGAAAATTTAATGGTTTCCTTTCTCTGCCAGGCCGAACAAAAGAGTTCTTCACATTTGGGCAAAAGCTGTGGAAGTGCCTAGGTCAACATATTTTGGTTTGATACTTCTTCAGTTCTAGAAAGAAACATGTAAATTATTTATGAGCATGCTTTAAATATTTCACTCCTCCATCCTACTCCTTAGATCTAAATGGTGCAGCACCTGCATGGACAAGTGAGGTCATGAAATAGCCCCAATATCAGTAATGAAAATTCTTAAATCATAGCAAATACATGGCTCTGTAATAAATCAGGAACACAGAAGTTAGGTTACAGCAATAGTTCACAAAATGGTTCATAGACTGGCTAAGGTGGGAAGAAACCTCTGGAGACCATCTGGTCCAACACCCTTGCTTAAGCAGAGACACTTGAACATGATTGTGTCTAGGCAGTTTTTTAGTATCTTCAGGGATGGAGACTTCACAGCCTTCCTGGATAAGCTGTGCCAATGTTTCATCACCCTCACAGTAAAAACATCTTATGTTCACACAGAACCTGTTGAGTTTCAGTTTGTGTCCATTGCCTCTGATACTTTCACTGGGCACTGCTGAAAACAGCCTGTCTCTCTGCTCTTTGCACCCTCCCTTCAGGTTATTTGTATACCTTGATGACATCCTCCCTGAACCTTCTCTTCTCCAAGCTGAACAGTCCCAGCACTGTCAGCCTCTCCTCACAAGAGGGATGACTCAGTTCCTTCATAATCTTAGTGGCACTTTGTTGAACTCGCTCTGGTATGTCCCTGTCTCTCTAGTACTCAGGAGCCCAAAACTTGACACAGCACTCCAGACACCACCTCACAAGTGCTAAGTGGAGGGGAAGGAAGTTTTACCATTGGCACTATGTGATGGGCCATAATTATAAATCATAAATATACAGCTGCTGGCCAAACGTGCTTAACAACCCAAAATTGTTCTCTTTTAGATGAATGTTCTCAGAAGAATGCATGCATGTATGTATATTTTTGCAAGAGAAGAATCTGATAAAATGTGTTAGCATTCAAATAACTTAATCTTCAAAGGATGTAAAATATACAAGCACTTACAGAGTTTAAAAGGAAAGTTAAATAGACAGGAAGATAGAATACAACCCTTATTTACTAGCAATGGAGGGCAGTAATGAAAGTAAACTAGAGACAGGGAAAGACCAGCATAAGAAAAAAAATGTTTTGGAGAGTGCTGAGCTACAGAGGAAACAATCGTGTGAATGTCCAGTACCATATGCTGCTTGGTGCCCTTTATTTTAGAGCTCATAGCAGTCACAACAGTATCAGGTCCTCTGTCCTGATGGGACTCTTTCTTCCAGACTAACTAGATTGCATTGATGGATTTGGAGGAAGAAGGAGAAACGGAGTTGTTAAAGCATATGACTTGCATGTAGAACAACTTCAAGGATAAGGAAAACATCTGTTTTTCTTTAATATGCCATGACTTCTACCTACATGGAAATATTCTTCAGATAAACTGAGGGCCAAATTAAAAAAAGAAATGTGTTGCTATGTAAAAACACTGGAATAATTTCTGCAGACAACTAGATATTTCAATGAAAACTTTATCTTGCACAAAACATTTGGTGAATACAGCAGTGATGTCTATCTAACTCATATAATATTTGTAATCAGAAAATCTGATGAGGCTAGATTAACTACCTTGGCACAAATAGCAAGAGAAACAAGCCTCCAGCATTCAGACTTATTCTATTGCAGAGCTCGAGCTAAAATAATCTGCAGGTAGTGCTGATACCTAGCTTACCTTTTTTTATGGCTTGACTCTAGCTACCCATTCCCTCTGCAATAAACTACTCAATGTTATATTGGTCTTCATGGAAGCTGCAGAATTGTAGTGGGGGAAATGGGAGAGGAATCAAGCCCTAAATACTTTAATCATGATGACATACGTGAAGCTAAGAAGAAAAAGGGAAAAAAATCCAAAGAAACAAAATAGGTTTCTCACAGCATTAAAAATAAATGTTTTACACCAGGGCAATAGGAGGCTAACATTACCAAGGAAGCTAAATTTAGCCTGTGAAAGGTTATCTTGGGCGAGCACTTATGGTGCATTTCTCTAAATTTTCACTTCAATTAATCTCTAGAAATTCAGTGTCTGATCCCAGTGACAGTAGCCTCTGGCTTCTTCAGAGCGACTGCCGAGGAAAAATTATCTGACACATATCAAACAAGCAAGAAATGACACTGGACAACATTAATCAAAACTTTCTCATTTCCTGAAGAATTAAGCATTAAATAATTAATTCCAGCACTACAGGCAGCTGTAAAAGAGGCCTCGTGCCTTCCCGCTGGTAAGAATTTGTCCTTGTCTAAAAGACTAGATTGATATATTTATTATTTATTAGATTAATCATGGCCAAGAACATTATAGATTGGCAGGCAAACCCAGCCAGTTATATTGTAGTGACTTCTGATTGGAGGTTGGAAAGGACCTGATACATCAGCAACATTCAAAAGGGAAGAGGTAGAAGGGTTTGCCTTCAAGCATTATTAAAAAAAAAAAAAAAAAAAAAAAAAAAATCTCAATTTCTTTTTTTCTTTTTTTTTTTTTTTTAAAAAAAGGCAGGGAGGTGGAATTGGACAAAGAAGATGTCATTGATTCAGCACCTCAGTGGATGCTGCTAACTCCTGGGGTCATTTTTATTTCTGTTTGCTAAGGACTGAAGGAGGCCCTTAGGATATTGGTCAGAATATCAACTATTCTCCATGAAGCCACAATCATTAGTTTTAAAACAGAGTTTCAGTGGCAGACAGATATAAATCAATTTAACCAACACATACAAGAAAAACCACTTCCAACCCTTCATTTTCCCTGTGTTTATCCGAGTATTGTAGCTGTAAGACTGATCTATGGTTTAGGTTTTCTTTTAGTTTTCTTAGCTGGCTGTGGTACCAAGTAACAGAGTAACTAGGAAGTTTAACCCTAGGGGAGCAGCATACCAAGTTCCTGCAAATTAATAGGTGTTAGACAAAAACAAACTTAATATAATTTCATGTAATTTTAACATTTAATCATTTTTTTCCTGTTTTTCAGTTTTTATCCCTACTGCTTTCATTCTGCCATTCAGGGTACTAATATCTCATATTGAATTTTAATTTTTATTTTGAGTAGAGGATTTCTCACCTCTTTTAGATAATCACACACACACAAAGAAAACGGTAACTGTGGAATGCATCATTTAAGGATTGTTCCAAATGTCAATCTCTCCTCTATATCCTGTTATTTTCTTGTTTCTGTGGTGAAGGAAGAATGAGTGAAATTTCTCATGCCTCACCAAAAGTTTATCTCTGTATGTGCATCCCCACTTTGCTCCTTTCATGTCATTGACGTTATCTGACAGCAACAAAACAGAAGAAGAGCTTCTATGTGCTTGATGTGTGACAAGTGATGAGATATTCTTTAAGGGCAACTTTGCTTCTGCATAGACCAGGAGTCCCCCACTAGTCTACGGGAGAGGAAATTTCAGGATGGTTGGACACAATGAGCATTTCAGTTTGAAAATATAAGTAACAAAAAATAGAGTGACAGTAAAATCTGGCCCTGAAAAATCAGAAAGAAAAGTCAATGCCAGTCATGTTCCTTTGACCTGGGATAGGTGATGAAGTAGTTGTTAAACATTCTGTTAAGGTCATAAGAATATCTGCTTTAGGTCACATAGAAAACCCGTTCAGCCCAGTCATCCCCAAGAAAATCAAACTCTGCATTCCTAGGTAAGACTATAAGGCCTCCAGCTTTTGGAGAAACAAACAAGGGGTTCCCAAATTCTAGAGATCACGTAGCTATTGTCTTCCAGTGGTATTGAGATCTGGGAGTTGAGGATTTCCTTAGGTAGAGGAATGAACCTCGTATGAGATTAATCTATATGAATTTTTCTTCCATGATTTTTTCTACGTGTTTTTTTTTTTTTTTTTTTTATTTCATGTGTGAATTAGCATCAGTAGTGCCTTGTGGTAACCAGTTCGACTTTTAATTAAAAGAGATACATTCTCTTGTCTGTTTTGAACTAGCTACTTGCTTGTTTGATGTCCTTCAAATATTCAAGAGGAGGCAAGCAACATTTCCTTCTTCACCCATCCCATGTGATTTGTGAATTTACTACCACTGGAAATAATGACTCTGTACTCTGCTACCAATAGTATTTCTTCACTTATCATCATTATATGTAATTCTATGCTTTTGAGCAGAATCAAGTCAAATGCTCCAAGCACCAAATACTTCCTCTCATGTTTCTTAAATATTCTATTTCAGTGTAGGAAAGGAGATCTTCTTATCAGATAATTGTGGAGAATGCTTAGAGAAACATGTAAATAAATGTAGAAGAGAAAAAGAAAATGTTTGTTTATATGAATCTTTTAGTCTTTCTAAACCCGCTGCCATTCATGAGAGTGATCCTGTGCAGGAATAAGACCATACAGAGGACAAAAAAAGCTTCAGTTTTGCCATTTCTTGATATGCCCTGATATTTAGTATCCCATAGTTAAGGGATACAATATGGGATACCAGAATATTCCGGTTACAAAAAGATGAGACAAATCACAGTTTTTCTGTAGAAAAACAACAACAACAACAAAAACACAAAAACAAACAAAAAAAACCCCACACACAACAAAGTCAGATTGAAAGGAAGCCACAAAAAAATTCAAAACCTCAAAGACCCAGAAAACTGAAAAAATCATTAAACTTAAAAATCATTACAAATCATGATTCTTGAAACAATCTTGCAATTGTTGCATAGCCAACTGTTGTTTTCCATTGTTTTAAACAGAAAACACAGGGAAACACAACTAATGTCTGCAACACAACTAAGTCTAAGATAGTCTTGGTCATTAACCTGAGGATGTGTTGAGTACTTTGAAAATCAGATCATTTACTATGGGACATATTAAGGATGCACAAAAGTCTGTGAAGGAGTCATTAAACAAAACCAAAAAAACTCAGACCTTGTTTTCCACAGAGGCTATACATGTCTAATTAAATTAGCTGGGTAAACTTTCACAAATATGTATAATTCTCAAAAACAGCAATATGGATGGTATCCTTCTTAATGGTAGATGAGCCATTCTTGAAGGAAAGAGAAAGAGAGGCCCTCTGTTTACATCCTTCTTTGCCTCCTGATGCATAAGAACAAACCTATGGCTACTCCAGCCAGAAACGTGACAATAAATGTCTCCAGCCTTCAGAATTTTGTGCGATGCTCCCCGTGAGCTAACACACAGCTCTCCTGGATGACCACCTGAGAGTAATTAGCATCCTTGACCACAACATCCCTCCCTTCTAGTCTCAGCATTTTAAGTGGGTGTCTGCATCCTTTCGGTCATGTCCACTCTGAAAGACCCCATTTCTCCTGGGATCTGGCTGAAGGGGTTCAGGCCCAGGCAGCTCCCTGCCTTGCTGATGATGGGTAGAGGTTCCCAGGCAGCACTACAGGCCAGGGCCAACCCCTGCCCCCAGAAGATTCTTTTCAACACTTTGCCAGTAATACCATGCAGGTGAATTTCCCTGCTTCCAACTCTGCACCTGAGTATTGTAGAACTACAGCTACAAAGAACTCTTTTGCACTGAAAAAACTTATGTGCAAGTAAAGCAACTCTTTTATATGGTTGCCTTTTCTTGTGGTAGAGAAATACCCTTATGAATTAATACAGCCACTCATTCCCAAACCCAAAGTTTTTGTGGCTATACCACGTCATATAGTTAAATTCAGGCATCATGCTGCTTAAGTCCTCTCATATTGCTGTGACATCTCTCCAGTGAAGGATGCACCTCCTCTCCAAGTCTTTTTTCCCCTTCCTCCAGATCCATAGGTTGTCTTCTCTGTAAAGTATAATTAAACTTTCTGCTTCTCTAAATGCATGTAGACAACTTCAAACTTAAAATTAGGAAATAATTAAGAAAAAATATCACAGATTCAATTCTGCCGGACTCAGCCAAAGATAAATATTTTCAGTATTTGCACACAGCTAAAGAAGCTAATGTTTTTCAGGGGGAAAATGTTTGATAGAACATTAGACACAAAGCAAACTTCACAGATTAAAATGTCTACAGTGAAGCAAGGAACACAATCTTAAGAATGAGAAACCATGTTTGTTTTCTGCTGGTTATGGTTTTACATCTTAATTGCAAAGGTTAAAAACAAAGTATAGAAGGCCATTGTTTTCTGATCTGGCTCCAAGAGGAAGTTGTGCAGACGTGCTCAGAAGTTAGGGTTTTTTGTGTTTCCTGGGGAACCCAAAGAGCTATGTTTGAAGCAGTCTATTTTAACTCAGGTTTACATCATCCCAAGAACCCAAATTCTAAACTGGCAGAATAATTTCTAAAAGAAAGCAGACTTTCACAAAGTCCATGTAAATAAAAGCTTACGGTTGATTCTAAGCAAAAGTGTCAAAAGTGTCATATCTGCATATTAGGCTGCTTCTCTGTAGAAACAGGTTTATTACCTGACATCACATACTTGCCACATTTCTCCTCAGAGAAAAAGAAATGTAAAAGGTCAGCATAAAATACGGTGCTGTGGATCTATGAATTGTTCACAAACATCTAAAAATATAACTGTATGCTTTTGTATAAAATAGGAACTAGTAGAAATACTGAAACTGAGCAGAATTCTGTCTTGATGTATATGTTCTTTTGTTTACTCCTACTCATATTTTGATGAATTAAATGCACAATCAGCTTTTGAACATTGCATATTATTTCTCAGATAACATATCTTTCATATGAAGTTCACTGTTTATCTGAATACTTACCAAGGCTTTATGATTAATCTTTAAAGATGCAGTTATTTTATATTTTATTTTAGCAGAAATAACAACAACCTTTCCATACTTCAGCCGTCAAATGTTAAAAAAGAACCTAAAAGCCAAGCTCTGCCTTATTTTTCATAAACTGTAGTTCAAGAGAAGTCCTCGGTTGGAATTCTGGAATTTCTTTCTTAAAATGTCAAACCTTGCAAAGTAGATAAAACTTTGAATATGGATCTGCTATAGAAGAGAGAAAAAGTCCTAAAACAAAACTTCAGGAAATCAATTGAAAATACTGATCCTATACAATTACACATGGAACCACATAGATAATTTGAGCATGACTGAGTTTCTGAATCTACCCCAACAACTCAGCTCTGAAAGAGGCAGCTCAGACACTGGTAGCATCAAGCTCAGTACCAGCTGTTTCTCAGTTGGCTTTTGAGGATTACAGTGATCTCTGTGGCACCAGAGCATCTGTCTGGGCTATGGGAAGCAGAAGGAGGTCTAGGGCCAACTAACACTGCTAATGTTGCTAGAAAAAGCCAAGCAGGACAGAGCACTTTGGTCTTACACTACTTTTTCTTCTGTGGTGACCATGATAAACAAGAGAAGACATTCAGAGCACTAGATCCCAGTAAATCAGGTTAGGCTGAAGAAGAATAGTAACCAGGTCTGTGTCCACATTGCATGCCAGGGAAAAAAGTTGTTTTACTTTCTGAAGAGATACTGACTGTAATAACAAAAGAAATGAGGAGCAAAAATGAGACAGGGTAGCCGGTTATTTGCTGCTCACTAGATGTTCCCTTCAGCAACCCTGAAAGGCCACGGTTGTGTGGAAGAGGGGAAAGTTGTCCATCTGCAGTATTCTGGGTAGGAGGAAATTCTGTGAGTGTGAATAAAGAAAATAAATTTTAAGAGGGACCTACAGAGAAAAAGCATCTTACACATACCTAGACCCAGATTGTCCTTTTCATAAGGATGAGAGGAAACTGCACAGAATTGGTTGCAAGTTAGGAATCTGATGAAGTGCTCTTAGAATCAGACCGAACAGTACAAACAGTAAGCAGAGGAGATGTCCTGGCAAGATATGGTAGACAGAGGGAAAGATTTATTTGTAACTCTCTTGTAGGTTTCTTTTTTTTGGTTTGGTTTGGTTTTGGTTTTTTTGTGGTTTTTTTTTGTTTGTTTTTTTGTTGTTTGGTTTTTTTTTTGCCAATTTAGTCTACATTCTTGTATGTTGTTACTATCAAATTTTTATTGTCCTATTTTGTATTCTGACAAAATCTAGTTCTAGCCCTTAAAATCCTGTTGCTTGTTTTACTTTATGCTATGGTTAGATCTAAACAGACTCTTGGATTATGTAAGACCTGACATAGATGGTGATATTTGAGTGAATGTGTAGAGTGGGGGCGCTTAGCTGTTACACATCCCCTCAACAGTGAAAGCATATCAGTGATTGAGACTAGAGTTAGACCTGTGTTATCTGCTGTATCCACTACTCTGAAAATTACACCCAATAAGGATTTATTACTTTATACAAAATCAAACAGATGGGAAATACTAAGATAAACAAATCGAAGCACCAGAGTAGTTAAATCATTCATATGAGAACTGGAACGAGTAGGCTCAAGTGTTTTCAAGACTGAATTGACTGCCCATCCTTCACTTGCTGGATGACTGATTTCTCCACTGCTAAGTTGATTGAGCATCTCTGACCACCACCTCCATTTCCAGCTGTGACACAAACTGGGGAGATGGATTTGAACTCAGAAGACACAACAATAATACCACCTAGCAGCTTTGGTCCTACAGGCAAGGCAAGTTGAGGAACACACAGTTTTCACTAGAGCTTGAAGACGAGATCCAAAAGTTAGATAAGGGATTAGATGCTTTTGATATCACTTCACATAATTTCAAAACTTCTGGCCCTGGGAGGTGGGTACTGAGTAGCTGTCTCTGATGCTCAGCCTTAACCCAGAACTCTTGCTTTGTTAGCTTTACAGCTGAAAGCAACATTACTTTGTAGACTCAGTGCTGCACTGTTACAGCTGTATTAATTCCCTGGATCAAGCTCAGCCAGTTACTGGCCTCTCCAGCACAAAGATCCTGTCCCTCCCTAAATCCACCTACCTACTTGGGAAGAAGACAAACTTCCTCATGTTGTCAAGGTTAGCTTTTGCTGGAGACTAAATGTTCCCTTCACTTTTAGTCTTCACGAACTCTTTCAGTCCCCTGCAAGGAAATCCCATGCTGATCACAATGGAGAGGTGCAATCTGCCCCCCGCCTCCCCACCACATGTGTAGAACAAGTTTCCAAAGTTTGAGCCTATCAGCAAAGAAAAACAGAACAAAGTGATATATCCAACAGGTAACATTAAGATCTGCTAGCAAAAAGCCGAATAAGTGAAATTAAGGTTAGAAAAAGGAGTTTGAGCACTGTCTTTTTGAGAATTGAGTTTTTTCTCTGGTCTTTTTGTTGGTTTCTTCAGCTACAACAATCCCACACAATCCCTAGAGAAGCCTCTTGCTACCCGTCACCTTTGAGCCTTTGGGCTGGGAGCTTGGTTTTGCTGCAGCCGGGACTCCTGTTCCTTTCAGAAGCCTCCCTGTAGGTTTTCATGCTGCAAGTACCCTGTTTGCTGTCTGTCTCAGAACGTGAGTACAAGATATATTGACCTTGGCAGCAAAGCCAAATTAAAAGGCTCTTTTTCCCAGCAGTTGTTCTCACACACTAGTTCACTAGTTCATTCAGCAGTGCCTGGACAACAGTTTTGGAGGCCACACTGTAAATCAGCTCTCTGAAACAATCTGAGCTACAAATAACCTTTTAAAAGGTTATTTTTAGCTTGCATCAATTTGGTATGTATTGATTTGCAACACACACACACACAAAAAAAATTGAACAGAGCCATTGTATACAGCATGGTCACAGGGTAGTGGCTAAGGAAGTGCATGCTTGGAAGCTGGCTTGCCCAAGTAACAAAAAGCGGGTGACATCCCATAATGCCACATTCTCGCTGTGCCCCGTACTGTGTTGCCAAAGCATCTCTGACAGAGCAGACCGCTTCTTGTTATGAAAGAGAAGTCCTTCCTTCTCCTGTAAAGGCTTGGGCAGAGGTGAAGCACACCAGCTAGAATAAACAAGCAGCCCTTCTGCCCCACCACACCACTTTGAAAGAACAGGTGTTTTTAAATCAAACTGGAAGCAGACAGATTACAGAGCTTTCCTCTTTGTTGTAAATTCAGAAATACAAATACCTTCCAGCAGTAAGACTGACTTTTTAAAAGTACTAGAAACACACAGCAAATATTTGATATTATTTTATCTGTTGAGAGTACAGTGGTGCCTTTTAATATTGATGTCAAGCACTGACTGTTGAGCAATAATGAAATTTCAAAAGTTGATAAATATCAGGTTTGGTAGCCAAACAGGTGGTTTCTGTTTCCTAAAAGACAACCAAAATTGTGAAACTGAGGCAGGAATGGAGGTTGGGTGGTGCACAGAAAGAACTTTTAAATATGCTTTTCTCTTTTTTACATCTTAATGACAACTGATACCATTCCTCTCCCATCCATTTGGCCAGTGGAAAAAAGCTGTCAATTAACTCTCAAAGCCAGAGGAAAACCAGGAATACCTTAGCAAGAATCTGAGATTTTTGATTATATGAATCTTTAATACAGGAATCATGTTGTTAATGTCACTGTGTTTATAGAATACTTATGTACAGATGGTAGGATAATTTGCCTCACTTTGGCCTTAATATTATCCCTTTCCACCATTCTCCCTTTGGTACGTGTCTTCATTTCTCTAAGAGCTTTCTATCCCCCACAAGACTTTTGTGTTCTTCCACTTGCACATGAAATATATGGCCACCATTTTTGAAATTAAACTGAGTCTAGGGATTATCCTGACCTGAAACACCAATAGCAGTGCTCACAGTCACAGTCCATTGAACATTATTAATTTATGATCACATCTTGCTGTACCTTAGCCACTTTCGCTCTTTCTCTGAATTAACCTACTACAGCAAGCCTGCCTGCTGCACAAAACACTACAAAGTAGAATGACATCCTGCTGAGACACCCAGTATGTCAGGTAATGGAAAAGTATGCCACATTTGAAGGACAGCAAAGTTTTCTTCTTTCTATTTTGACTCTTGGTTTTGTGCTATGTGACAGTAGAGCAAGAACACAGATAATTTATTTTAGCTTTTAGAAGTTCAAGTGCTATAGACCAGTCAGCCTCATCTCCATCCCTGGAAAGGTGATGGGACAACTTATCTTTGGTGCCATCTCAAGGCATATCAAGGATTAGAGGGTCATTAGGGGCAGTCAACATGGCTTCACCAAATGGAAGTCATACTTAACCATCCTTATAGCCTTTTATGAGGACATAATCAGGTGGATAGATGATGGCAAAGCAGCGGATATGGTCTATCTTGATTTCAGTAAAGCATTTGACACAGTCTCCCACAGCATCCTTGCAGCTAAACTGAGGAAGTGTGGACTGGATGACTGGGTGGTGAGGTGGACTGGAAACTGGCTGAAGGAAAGAAGCCAGAGAACTTTGGTCAATGGGACAGGGTCTAGTTGGAGGCCTGTATTTAGTGGAGTCCCTCAAGAGTTGGTACTGGGACCAGTACTATTCAATATATTCATCGGTGATTTGGATGAGGGAATAGAGTGCACTGTCAGCAAGTTCGCTGATGACACAAAACTGGGAGGAGTGGCTGACATGCCAGAAGTCTGTGCTGCCATCCAGCGGGACCTGGACAGGCTGGAGAGTTGAGTGGGGAAAAATTTAATGAAATATAACAAGGGCAAGTGTAGAGTCTTGCATCTGGTTAGGAACAATCCCAGGTTCCAGTATAAATTGGGGGATGACCTGTTAGAGAGCAGCGTAGGGGAAAGGGACCTGGCAGTCCTGGTGGACAGCAGGATGACCATGAGCCAGCACTGTGCCCTTGTGGCCAGGAAGGCCAATGGCATCCTGGGATGTATTAGAAGGGGGGTGGTTAGTAGGTCGAGAGAGGTTCTCCTTCCCCTCTACTCTGCCTTGGTGAGACCACACCTGGAATATTGTGTCCAGTTCTGGGCCCCTCAGTTCAAGAAGGACAGGGAACTGCTGGAGAGAGTCCAGCGCAGAGATACAAAGGTGATTAAGGGAGTGGAGCATCTCCCTTATGAGGAAAGGCTGAGGGAGCTGGGGCTCTTTAGCTTGGAGAAGACTGCTCTTTTCGGTGACAACCAATGATAGGACAAGGGGCAATGGGTACAAACTGGAACACAAGAGGTTCCACTTAAATATGAGAAGAAATTTCTTCTCAGTGAGGGTGACAGAACACTGGAACACACTGCCTAGAGGGGTTGTGGAGTCTCCTGCTCTGGAAGACATTCAAGACCTGCCTGGATGCCTTCCTGTGTAGCCTCATCTAGGTGTTCCTGCTCCAGCAGGGGGATTGGACTAGATGATCTTTTGAGTCCCTTCCAATCCCTAATATTCTGTGATTCTGGATTCTGTGATTTCCCTTTGAAATAATTTTGGCTTTATCATACTCCTAAAGAATCAGTGTCTGGTCTTCAAATAAAGGAATACCAGCAGAAAAGGTATTTGCAAACCTACCTGTTCTGCTTATTGTACCTGAAGTAGAAAGTAACATTCAAGCTCTCTCACTAGCCAAATCGCTGATTTTCTAATGCATTTGAAAGTGAAAGCCTACACAGCTATATGGTATTTTCAGCATTGCTTTTCAAATTTGCAAGCCCCTTAAATAAGAAGCAACATAGGGAAAGGGCTACTTGATCATTTGTTAAACAAATATCAAAGATATGCATACTAATGCCAGAAGGAGTGCTTTCGGGTGTTCTATTTACAGAATTGTAATTACATTTGCTGTTTGAATTGGCCCTCCAAAGAATTAAAAATAAGCAGCCATGCCTTTTTATTGCTATCCAGTGTTCCCTGGTGGCTTCTGTCTGAGTATTCTGACTGGCAATTGTTCCAGGCTCACTTGTGCTAGTAATGCATTTGCTAATTAGGCTAAAAGTACTACAAAAACCACAACACAAGCTTCTTGTCAGCATATACTGATCTAACCTCTTGAAATGATGGTTATTTAACTAGATGCCTTTTGAGTCTTTGCTGTTTTCCCCCCTAACATGTAAATATTCCCCTAAATATTAATTATGCTGGTTTAAATTTTTATGGGATCAAATATTTGTTTAATTCTTGTTCTCCATGTTCAATTTCTGTTTCAATGTGCTTTTCTGCCCTAATCTCCTACACATAAAAGTGAGAAGTCTTGAAAACAAACTTTTTTGACACTGATCAAAACAGCTTTCTGCACCTGTAGTAATCTAATGTTGGACCTGAGTTCTGCAAAGACTGGGCTGGAGGGACATGGAGATTTTTATCTTTTCTGTACAACACTAAGAACACAAGAACAATGCCAAATACATGCCAGGGAGTACAAGGACAATCCACAGTTGAGGGTCACTTTCTTAAAAAACTGCGTGCCAGGCTGCTCTGATTCTGTGCCCCAGCCATTCAGGTGGAAAGAAAAAGGATTAACTTAATTAGGCTGTAACTTCATTACTGGTTTGAGAATTATTTGGCAACAAAAAACTCACTGTGCATTTCATCAGTCCTTTTTAATAATTTTCACCTGTCCAAAGGCTGCTGCCAGCTCTCTAATCTACAAACCTGTTTTCACACCATTCTCCACAGCCCTTTATGTATAAAATCTGTAAGTTATGGGGACCTTGCTTGTCAAGATGAAAATGGGGAACTCACACCAAAGGGAAATCTGCAGAAATGTGAAGCACCATTGGCTTTCACCTTTGAGACTGGACACAAATATAATTAACATTTTAAAGAAAAATTAATTAAAAGAATGCCTTTCATTTGACATTAGAAAATAAAATACTGAAATTGTTATAAAGCAAAGGAAATTTAGACAAACTGTGATTCTTACGTATATTCTATGGGGATTTCTTAAAATGAGAGAAGCTTTTTCTTTTGACTTCATACAGTACAGCACACAGGATTTTATTAGATTTGCTTAAATATTTTCTATCTTAAAGAATAGTACCCACTACTATACACAGAGAGAAAAGTTAGTCATCTCAATCAGCAAAATATTGGAGGATAAAAAAAAAAATAAAAATAAAAAGGTAAAATGTTGGTCTTCCCAAGAGAAATAGCATGATTCACTTGGAAGTCAAGCAACTGTAGTTGAAAGGATCTATGTTTTGGTTATCTGCTTGAGTATGTACTCAGGGCTGAGGCTGAAACTTGATTTTCTGTAACTGCTTTTATGTTGAAAATATTTGTTTTTTCCCTCTTTGGAAAAAAACAGAAATTTCTGGAAAAATCTGAAATATCTGAAAAAAGATGTTTTGGTCAAGATGGAATAAAATGAACAGAAATGCACTCTAAGCCTTTGTTTTGTCTGTATATTGAAGTCCACGTATGTACCTTTTTTGCCAGTGATGTACCAGCATCACCAGATGCATCACAAACCCCACATATTTGACAAGAACTGGCCAAGTGCTGAGAATAGATACTAGAGCTATTCAATCTGTCACATTCATGAATAACAGAAGCAGAATATTTGAATTAATATTTCCAATAATCCAGTTTTCACATAAATAAATAATAAATTTTCAGAATATTTACCTTGTGGAAAACAGGGAAGAAATCTCCAGTTATACTCTGGCAGGACACACTGCTGAGAAAGAGTAAACCTCAGAAGTCTTATGAGGAAAAATGAAATACATGTCTCAAAGACTAGTACTTCAGACTAAAGAATTTGTAGACAGTAGATTTAAATGTATAAATGAGAGTAAGCAGGACCTACAGGCCTGCAAAATATACTCCTAGAAGCTCTAGGAGGGATTTAAGAAAACAAAGAAAACATTTAGTATACAGTAGTTTCTTCATAACATTGCGGTATTGTTTATGTAGCATTAGACATAGAAGAATATGACCCTCTGTGACTCCCTTTCACCCTCATCACTCAGAATGCTATCAGAAGTTAATTCACTTTAGGAGAGGACAAAGGAGACCCTGACTGCACTGCAAATGAAGACATGACTCTGGTTGGTTGCTCTTTTGTCCCAGTGAGCTGGGAAGGAGTGAGCTCACATAACAGCATCAATCCTTCATCACTGGCACAGCTGAGCACTCCCTCCTCAGTGAAGCAATTGAACTCACATTGTACCTGGGACCACTAGGCCTAATTTAAGCTAGCTCAGGTGTTGCTATGCTTTGCTGCACTACAGCAACTGCAGTGTAGTCACTCTAAAACATGCTGGAGGGGAGAGGAGTTGGGGGAGGTAGGTCACGAACAGACCTCACAAGATGCATCCTTTGATAAATTTACAAAATGACATAAACTAGCAGGAACTGAAATTCTTAACTACGATGAAGCCTAACACACTGAACATCAAAGTGCTGGACAACTCCTCAACTTGTGCTGTGAAAGATGAAGCATAAGTAGAGAAAATATTTGCCTTTGCTGAGTATATTGTGTGAGTATTTCACTCCAGAATGTGATATAAATGCTTACACAATTCCCTTGCCTGTGTAATTGCCTTTATGAGCAAGCAAGCAGTATGACAGCATCGCTAACTCTCCAGATTCTGGGTTTTGATACTTCTTCCTTACGGCTGAATTTTGGTATGGCCTGAGTTTCCAGACTATGATTTTTTCTCCCCTTTAGGCTGTTGTCAAACAAGAAGGTCTGAGAAAGAAAGGGATGGGGAAAGGAGCTCATGGAACATACTTTTAACTTCTTGAAAATGCAGCTAAGCTTGACACGAGTAAAATTCTGGCTCAAGCTGGTCAAATCCAAAATGCTCTTACAGCTTCTAGGGAGTTCCTTGGTCATCATGTGATAGGGAGGAAAGGTGCTAGACTTATGGAGTGCAGGAGACTAAATGGTCCTGTGTAGGCAGTAAGGAGAGGGAAGAGATAGGAGACAAGGAAAATAAGTTTAGAATTACTGAGTATTGTGAATTTTATGTGAAGATTGCCTACATGGAGGCCTGCTTATAGCCTAGTACAGTGTGTCCCTCATTTGGGTTAGCCATTTATAAGAGTTGGAATTTCCTTTGTGGCTTGTACCTATACTAGCATAGAGCTCAACTTCAGCTGTCCCAAGTTGAAGGTTGCTGCTTGCAGCCTAGACCTAGGCAGGAAGGAGGGTTGACATAGATCAGGAAAGGTAAAGAGGGTGCTTTCCAGATGGTTTCAAACCACAGCAAGTGACCCTGACACTCCCGGAGTGTGTTTAAATTAACACACCTAACATTAACAATCAGGCCTCTTCTGCTGCTCACTATTGTCCAGGCTGCAGTTTTACTGAATAGTTACATCTGTTCCAGGAAGCACCTGCTATCACCCTATGCATGCTGGTCTACCTGTTCTCTCCAATATATACGGCTATGTACCGTAAGGTTTGGTACATCTTCCTTGTCCCGCCTCCACCATGACCAGGGAAGATTTTATTGACCATGAACCTTCATGTCTACAGTGCCACACATCATCAACAGAAAAGGTCTAGAGTCATTTGGCTACAGAAGTTAGGAAGTTAAAGGAAATAAAATCAGTGAAGTAGTAAAAATTATTTGTTTCTGGGTTTCTGTGTAGACAGTGACAGTTTCTCTCACTCCTGGGAAAAAAAGGGAATAACCAAATCCTCCAGCATCCAGAGATCAATGATGCTGTGCTTTGTATCTGTATTTAGGGCTGAGTTTTTAACATTAAATAATCACATAGGTTCAAAAATATGCAGAAGCTGAGGAAAAGAAGACAGTCCATAGCACTCAGGCAGTTCATAGCACTTGAAGTGATTTCAGATTCTCAGGTGTCATACTTAATTTCTGAAAATGTGATGTCAGCAATATATGAGAAACCCTCAGCAAGCTGAAATATTACAAGAAAAGAAGTACAAAACTAGAGATAGATTAGAAAGCCCAACACAATATTTTTCTGATACTCATACTGTGCCCATGCATTTATCTATAGAATGTTTGCCTTAGATGCTCTTAAATAACCCTTCCTCTGCTTCAGTCTCTTTAAAATAGTACCCGCCCCCGACACACACACATACACACACACACACACACACACACACACACACTGGATCTTATATTAGGATATAGCTTTTCAAATTCTGAGCTGGGACTCAGAAAGTCTTGATAGCTATTCACAGTACAGTAGCACGCTTCCTTCCCTCTTCCTTCTTGTGCCTCTTTACTCCCTCTGAGAGGTATTGAGTGGTGCATCCTAATGTATTTCTAGAAGAACAAGTAAATGATGCAAGATACAGCCATACAGTTGTGCCATATAGTCTATGGTTATCTCAGTGTACGTACCCATGAATACTACACCATTGACACTACTCAATGTTCATTTTCTATCCCAGAGGAGGACAGACATCACAAGAAATTTTTTTGAAGTGCCCATGAAATACTACCCAAACCTCAAAGTGAGTCTACCATGATCATTCTACCAGTCCATCAGATTCATTGTTACTTCCCAGAAAATTCACCTTTACTTGATGGAAAAATCTTGTACTGGTTTCTGGCTCCTCCATAGAGTATTATTTTTTCTTCCAGGGGAAGAAACAAGATTTGGTATGAGCACCTGTGGAAGCAAGAAATGCTTTTAGTATTTATTTTTTCCCCACTCCATTTTTTTTTTCTAAACATAACCCTGCAACAACATATGGACCTAAGTAGGAGGAAGAACTGAAAAATCACCTATGAGTACCTCAGAAAGGCTGTGTAAGGGCCAATGTAATGTGAATGGACACTTGCAAATGGTAACATTGTAGATTTGTAGAAGGCACTTACCATGACTTTCTGATAGTATTTTCAACATACATCTATGAATTTACCATATTTGACAGAAACAATTTCCTCCTCTCCTACCTGAATGCTATAGAAATTATTTCAACAGTCTCATAATTGAAGTGGAAAAGTTTACTAGTAAAATAATATTGTTCAGAATACTCAAAACTGCATCTGGAGAATGTGTTAACAATACCAAGTGACAAAGAATTAAAATGGCAGATGAAAATAAGTCTTGATAAATGTAAAATAAAACATAGCGAGGAGTATGACTCTACCCATATGTATATACAACTGTGGGCTTACAATTAGATATTTCAATGCAGAAAAGTAATCTTGGAGTCTTTGTGGATTACTGTCTGAAAACAGGAACTCAGTGTTCAATGGCACCAAAAAAAAAAAAAACAGTTGCACGTAAGGAATTATTTGGAAAATAACAGAGAACAAAATAGAAGCCTTACACTATTATGAATAAAAACCAAATGGAAATTGTATCTTTGACATTGACCACAATGTTGACCACTCAATCTGCATAATTATGCAGCAGAACAAGGACCAGTACAGATAAGAATGATCAGAGATTCAGAATTACCTCCATATGGGATGGGATTGAATATTCTTAGATTCTACAGAGTGAAGAAAACCCAACAAATAGACAACAGGTCAACGGATATATAAAATATTCAGAAATGCCAAAAATATGAGTGGAGAAAAGCTGTTTTCTATTTCTAATAAATCAGAAAACCTAGAAGGCTCCCAATTCAAGAATCAGAGAGAAGTCTTAAAAGAAACAAAAAACATTAAAAAAAACCCCTGCATAATTATTTTGTATAGAATAACAGAGAATAATACACAGAATCCACCACCACTGCATCTTGCTGATGCAAAAGGTATATAGGGCTTCAAAAACAAAAGGACACACCATTGCTGTAAATTCTGTCTCAGGAAGCCTCTGACTCACTGATCTTCAGCAGTAAAGAGGACATTCTGAATGAAAGAGCAAGCTATACTTGCTTTGGTTTCTTCTTCATTTCCTCAGCACTTGCTACTGTTACTGCCAGGGATAGAACAATAAGAGAGTCTTTTGACACCTTTGTGGGTTTTGCAACTCTGAATGTTAATCCTTTAATCTTTTTGGTTCACTTTGTCTTCCTTAAGCATATTTCATTTTATATTTATGGGCCTAATTCAAGGCTGGTGAATGAAGCCTGGTTTCTTTTGAAGTCAGTGGAAATAGTAGACTCACCTTTCCCCCTTTACATTGCAGAAAGCAATTCTCTTTTTCAGACCTAAGTTTGCACCATATGAATGAAGTGAACAACTAAGAGTTCTAAATGCTTCTTACATTAGGTGCAGCCCCCTGACAATCCTTCTGTCAGGGAGGATCTCCACTCCTCATGGCCACGTTTGAAACAGAGCCAAATGACACCAAGTTGCCTAAGACCCAAGGATTCATCTTCACAGAGACTTTTTTCCAGCCTCATCACCAAAGAGACACATGATATTTCTACAGAGACTGTGCCAGGATATTTGAGATATATGAATTACGGCCCCTTTGTCAGTAGCAATTAGGAGTCTGGGGTTCAAACTGGAATAGTCTGAAGAACAGTCTTGATTTTCTGGATTTGCAGAGCAGCCTATTGAGAAATCAAATGGCTTCCTCATGAATCAGGATATTACTTTCATATATATTTAATTATACTGATAACTGGTTCAGTCAAAACTCGGTCAAAGATGTTGTTACTACTAGAGGTAACAGGTATCTGCTGGGCAGCTTTTTTTAATTTGAACATTGTAAGTTCTATCTGCTTTCAGTTAAAACTGATGTTCAGGTTTTGATAAACTATTAAATGCATGGTTTCCACTTGGGTTTAAACTTCTGTCTACTGAAAGTTACAGGCACTGCATATTTTAGGAACATTTAGGAAGTTGCAGTTAGGTTTGTAACAAGCTGAACAACACTCTTGCAAGAGAGCACACCAAAGCACAATTTGACTAACCTGCAGAAATTACAGGAAATTCTATTAGAGTACATGTCTCAGTTGCACCTTTGCTAACCAAAAGCATGCCTGCTTTCAACCCTTTCCTCATAGTTTCTCTCTCCTTATTCCAGAAAATCACAGGAGAACTTACAGTATATGTGATTTTCTCAAGCAAAGACACAAGAAACTAGTTTACTGCAAACCACTTCTTTCTATCAGAGATATCTTTTCATTGTTATTTTACAGTCTTAGATGCCAAATCTATAAATAAGAGGGAAAAAAAAAACAACCACAAAGGTATTTCTCAAACAGTTGTTAATCTGTTTTAGGAAATTTTCTTCAGATCAAAGTGTTTGTTTTTAATATTCCTCACTCAAACTTGGATCTTTGTTTCTTGCTTAGAGGCATGAGTGCCATCTATAGAACAGTCACTAGTAGATATTTACTTGAATGCCGAGAAATAAGAATGAGTTTTGTCCCTTTAACAAAAGCCTCTCTTGCTATTCAGTTTATGTGTCACAACAATTCAGTAATTTCCCACAAGTGGAGGTTTAACATAAGTAAACAAGTGTCATTACAATTTTAAGCAGAGAAGGAATCACTGACAGAGATAATGATATTGATATTTGTTCAAAGACTGTGATGATGTTTTAATTTAAAATAAACTGTATATGCCTGCTGCACTGACAGTGGTGCAAATATTTAGTATAACAGGAAACACATTTT